>NC_137003.1:33546464-33861464 GCF_032717465.1 Coenobita brevimanus
GGGCAAAGGCTTCAGGTCCTATTTCTCAGGGGCAGTTGCCTATCCCAAGGCCCAGTAGTCCTCCTACACCTCCACATGTCACCACTTCGGCGCTAACACCCACCGTCCATATTGAATACATGCTAGGGCTGCCTCATGCAGGACTGGTGTACTGGTATTAGCGGTGGTACTTTTACGACATGTCGGCGGGTCTTCTGGTAGATCAGGACAGTCTGCTTTTATGAAATTCAAATCCTTAAACTGTTCCCTGCCCCAGTCGGGATTCGAACCTGGGTCCACTGGGACTCCAGGACGCCTCTCAACCGATTCAGCCACCGCCTTCCCCAGCTAGCATCCTTCTGCCTCTCTAATTCTTCCTTCCTTCTCTAGGAGGGCTTGTGTCACGTGTATAACCCGTATGTACGGGTTCTAGAACCTTGTGGTTGCTGTGTGTATGTAGCGGTGCTGGTGCCCTCTGACATTCTTTTGCTTAACTCTTGCTGACACATTTCCTGTTCCCACACCTAGCTTTACTGATGTTCCTATCTATTATGATATCTATTATGAGTTGTACTATGATAATGTAGCTTCCTACATCTATCTATCATGCTATCTATTATGATTTGTATTATTATAATATGGAGTCCTGACACCCCCTCCAGCATTTACTGCCCTACCTTGTTATCTGTTTTATACAGTAACTCTATCCATATACAAACTGAACAACTATGGAGACATGACATTCCGATTTCAGTCTAACTTTCAGATAAAATACAGTAATTATTTCTGTTTACCATCCACATCCACTTCAGCCCTACCGCCCTCACACCTTGTCTTCATGGCATTCAACAGCTTCCCATTTACTCTAAATACTTTTTTTTTCCCCATATTCTTTCTCCATCAACTCTGGCAAATGCTTTCTCCTGCTCCATGAAGGCAGCATACAACTTCTTTACCTTCTCTGGAAGCTTTTCCACTAACACCTTAGGATGAATATCTGATCAACACAACGTCTTCCCTTCCTGAATCCTCCCTGTTCTTCTCCAACTAATTTCTCTGTTATTTCCCTAACTTTATCATTAAGCATCGTACCAAATTTATTTCCTATTACTCTAAGAAGACAAATGATCATATTATGATTACCACACACTTCTTCCCCTTTTCCTTTGTGCAGGGGAATAAATATACCAGACTTCCAATCATCCGGGACTCTACCTTCCTTCCAGGTTAATCTGCACTTCTTCCATATCCATTCTACTACAATTTCTTCCCCGTGCTTCAGCGCGGTCAGGTGCTGGTAAGGGGATGGGTCTGTTATGATGTGGCAGGGGTAAGCCAGCTCTGCTGTCTGGCCCTGCTGCGGATGTCACTGATTGCACTGGCAGTTGATCCTCGTGCGGTGTGGTGCGGTGAGGATCTGTCCCTTCTCCTCTTTGGGGCTACGATGCGAATGAATGTGTTTGAGTGGATGAGTAAATTGGGAGTGTGTCGTCCTGTCTCGGTTACCTCCCTTTCCTTGGGGGAAGTAGCCTAGGTATATAGATAGATAGATAGATAGCTTCGGCACTCACCGCACACTTTATCTATTCCAAATACCTTCCCCATTTTGACTTTCTTCGTTGCTTATATTGTTTTCACCCCATTTTGACTTTCTTCATTGCTTATACGGCTTCCATCCTACCGATTTTTTTTTTTCATCCACTCTAATCTCCCTTCTTCTACCAGCCATTCCCCAGCCATTTATACTGGAGCTACTGTCATTCTCTATGTTTAACAGTTCCTTAAAATGATCTCTCCATCTGGTCACTTTTTCTTTCTTCATCAGCAATCTGCCATTATTATTTTTTACCCTCCTACTACAGTGCCTTCTTTATCATCCTGTCTTACTTTCTTAACCTCCTTCCAAAACATTTTCTTACATTTCCTCCACTTTACACTCAAATTCCTTCCAAATTCCTCATCCTCTCTCTTCCAACTCTCTCTTACTAATCTTTTCACCTATCTCTCCATCTTCACATATAACAATTTTGTCTCTCAACTTCTCCATGCCTCTGCTTCCCATCACTCACTATATGTTTTCTTCTTTTGCGCCTCAGCTTGTCTCACCTCTTCATTTCACCATGCTGTTTCTTGTACCCCCTCTCATTTCCTCTTCACCCCACACACCACCTCGAATGCTGCACAGAATTCTTTTCTGAATATCTTTCCGCACCTTCCATCTTCCCCATCTGCTCCACATCAGATCTGCCCAATTGCTCCTCGACTTCTCTCTTATATTCTGTCTTTTTTCATCCTCCTGCAACCTTTCTACCCTCTTTGCATAAGATACCATAAAAATTGCGTATCTTAACAACACATCATACCAAATAGGCACAGACATACCAATGAGATAACATAAAATGCAATATAACATCTAGAGAGCAGCGAAAAAAAAAAAAAAAAGACATCCTATACCGATACTTCACCGAGATTACAGTCACAATTATAACATATCACCGAAAAATACCGTAACTAAGAGAGGGGAGAAAAGGCGAGGAGATTTTTCACTATCGTATCAGAAGATAAAGCCTGCCAAAGCAACAAATTTCGTCATAGCACAAGAGCACAATACCTGAAAACGCCAAAGTATGTTTACGAGAAAACTTAAATTCCCACCTAAAATGATAAACGAGTGGCTACACTCATGAGCAACCGCAGTCATTACTAGTATATTTGAAATGAATTGTTCCTGTCATGTATAACTGTAGAACATAAAATTCCCTGAAATGTGAAAAAAAAAAAAAATCAATATTAAAGAGAACACTAATACCACTAAAAAATAAGAAAGCAAGAGAAGGGAGATACTTAGATCACTCAACAGTACAGCTCTGTGTGGTCTGTGAAGTGTACACATAATAAAGTCAGTAATACATGTACCTGCTACACTTCTTTGTGATCTGTAATTAATACTATTGAAACGCGAGATTTTCTATTTAGGTAGTGCTGGAGTATTCCCGAAGAGTCTTGAATTGTTTTCCGTTACATGTCAGAGCTGCCAGTGAGCCAGATATTGTGAATGGAGTTACTTTGTAAGCTGTGCATTAATTTTCATGCTCTTTTTCTCTATAATGTTGTATCTTTGTTATTGTTAAATTATGTAATTTTATCCCAGTTTGTATGCTAAATGCTTTAGAATGTTAAGTAGTGATGAAAACTCTCGGATAATTAGGGTGTCTCCGAGTTGGTAACTCTTGTAACTGTTGCCTCCTTGGGAATACATGAGAACTTTGAAGAAGTAGCAGATCACTCTAAAATATACGAAGCTTATATAAGGACAGGGAAGAGCCTAGAGGAGTTTCACTGAGTTTCAGTTCAGTTTGAGTATAGTTCAGTGTCAGTGCAGTGAAGATTTTATAGCTTCGGTACTTGTGAAAAGAGTGAAGTGTAGCTGGCAAGCATTAAGTGTAATTTTCTGGAAAATGTAGACAGTGAACTTAAGAGCTCATGTTTCTTTACAATCCCTGAGCTGATCTTGTGTGCTGTAAACCGAAAGGGTGACGATAAGAAGAACAACTCACTGGGCAACGTACTTCCTATACTGAACTATTGCTGTTGGAGCCTGTGGCAGTGTGGGACGGAGATGTAACAGTGGTGTCAGGAGCGTGGGATCTTTAAAAAAGTGCTGCAGTGACATGGATGCAGAAGGTATACAGACAAGATGTCAAGCTACACAAGAGAAGGCATCTCTTGCTGCAATTATTAAGCTATTACAAGCACAGAATAAAGGACAGAAAGAACTCAAAGTACAATTACAGGCACAAAATGGTGAAGTCAAAGAACAATTACAAGCACAGAAAGAACAGCTTCAAGAGGCATTACAGGAGCAACAGAGGGAATTACAACTGATGATGCAAGGACAGCTAGACGATTTCATGGGGGAAATGAAGAAAGAACAACATCAGCTGAAGGAGGAAGTATATGCTGAGCCATGGCAGCAGAAGTATGAGGTAAGCAATAATGTGATGGAATGCAAGCAGCATGTAGACAACCAGCTGAAAATTAGTGAGGAAATAGGACACAGTGCAGACAACATGTAGATAACCAGTCGAAGCATGTTGTCGACCATGTGAAGATAATCAGTGAGCAAATTGAGGCTGTAAAGAAATATTGCACTGCTGAGCCTGAGGTTAGTGTACAGGGAGCATATGAAAAGAATGGACAGGGTATGGTGAAGATTGACAGATCCCAATCATCTAAAGTCAGCATTACAGGGCTGAATAATCAAAATGCAGAAGTTTTAAGTCCTGGACTTAATTATGATGCCTCAGTTTTTAGGCCCCAAACCAATAAAATGCGTGGCTATAATGGAGGTCCACTTAAAAAGAAACCTCAGGAATTTGATGGCAAAGTATCTTGGGAAGTTTATTGTGTGCAATTTGAGTTGCTTGCACATCAGAATAGTTGGGATGATAGGCAGAGGACAGTGCAGCTTATTACTAGCCTCAAGGGTGCTCCAATGGAGATTCTTGGCCAAATGCCATTGGAGGATAAGAACAGTTATCAGTCCCTAGAAGAGGTGCTGCAGTACAAATATGGGACCATGTACCAGACTGAGGTTTACAGAGCAAGATTCCAGACCTGTGTACAGGCTCGAGGCGAATCCCTGCAGCAGCTTGCTCGTGACCTGGAGAGTATGGTTTACAAGGCATACCGTAGAGCAGCACCTAACCTGTTGGCTACTCTTCTGAGGGACCAGTTCATGGATGCTCTTGGTAGTACAGAGTTGAAAATGCAAGTGAAGCAGGAACAAACCAGAAGCATGCAAGAAGCACTAGCCAGGGCTCTAGAATTTGAGTCCTACATCATGTACAGTATGTCCACTTTTCAGCCAGTCGTGGTGCAGGATTCAAGGCAAGAAAGAGGCAGGTATGTGAAGCAGAAAAATTTAAGGGAAGTTGCTGGTACTGTGAAAAGCCAGGACATAGAAAAGAGGACTGCTGCAAATGGAAAAAGGAACAGGAGAAGACCAGAGGAGGTTGCTGGTTCTGCAGAAAGCCGGTACACAAGAAGGACAATAATTGTTACAAATGGAAGAAGGTGCAAGAACAGAGCAGTGCAAGGAAATCTACATTTGTAACAAAAGCATGTTGAACATGTAATGAGGTGGGACAGTTCAGTTCTGAGTGCCCAAAGAAGAAAATGGAGGATAAGATGGAGGCTGCAGAAGACCAGAAACAAGCAGAAAACTGATGGAGGCTGGTGTTAAGGGGCAATCACCAGCTGGCTTTACCTAAGTAGTCCAACCAACAAGAAAATGCAAGAGAACTGCCATCGACAGTGTGCGAGTATATGGAAGAATAGACAGAAGAAAAATGTTCCTTGGTAATTGATTCTGCCTCAGAGCAGACTTTTGTGAGGCCTGATGTGTTACATCATCAGTACCTGCCTGAGTCATCAGAACAATTGTGTGGCGTAACTGGGCACCACACAGAGCTGAGGGGACCCTTGGGTGTCCGGATTGAAGTGGCAGGGCAAGAGGCCACGCTTCCGGTCTATGTAGCCGAGATGGAGGATCCTTGCCTTCTTCGTCTGTACTATCTGATGTCCACGGGATGCGAGTTGGACTTCTGCTCCATGAAGCTGAAGGTCCGAGGAAAGTCGGTTCCTGTCACGGCAGTGAGACGTACCAGTTCTGGCGGTGAGGTGAGGGCACTCCGCACTACAGTGATACCCCCAAAATCAGAACTATTGCTCCAGTGCAAGGTGAGTGGCTCTTTTAACAGTTGTCTGGGGGTAGTGGAGCCTGACGTATAGTGCAAGATGAAGGCCGGAGAGATGGTTGGGAGAACTTTGGTGGAAACAGGTGCAGGTAAAGTGCCGGTTGCAGTTGCAAAATTCTCCAGTGAGCCCCAGAAGATCAATGTGGGAGAAATTGTGGGACTGTGCCAGACTGTGGACCCTGAGTGGCTTTAGGGGAAGACTTGTAAAAGAAGCGTAGTCAAAGAAGATGGGTGTCTGCCAGACCACTTACAAAACCCATTTTCAGGGAGTTGTCAATGCCTGAATGACTCACAAGTGCTGAAGTTGAGGCAGCTGTGGCTGTCTTTTCCACTGGAGATTTAGACCAAGGGTGCACTGATCTGGTGGAGCATTGTATAGACACCGGTGATCACCGACTGATTAAACAGCCAGGGTGAAGGATAGTGCCAGCTCAGCGGCAAGAAATGGAGATGATGAAGAATCTTCAAAGTCAGAGAGTGATAGAAAAGTCCAGCAGTCCTTGGGCATCAGCAGTGGTTCTGGTAAGGAAGAAGGATGGCTCATTAAGGTGCTGTGTGGATTATCAGGCCCTGAATGAAGTGACAGTAAAGGATGCGTACCCTTTGCCAATGACTGACGACACGCTGGATGCTCTGTCAGGTGCCAAGTGGTTCTCCACCCTAGACATGAAGGCAAGATATCATCAGGTCAAGGTTGCAGAGAAGGACAAGGAGAAAACAGCCATTTTGTATCGGAGGGGTTTATGGCAGTTTAAAGAGATGTCATTTGCCCTATGCAATGCCCCAGCTACTTTTGAGCATCTCATGACTCATGTACTGGAAGACCTGCACTGGCAGACAGCTCTCATCTATCTGGACGATGTTATTGTGTTTGGACGGACGTTCGATCAGGAACTGGAGAGGCTGTCGGAAGTGTTGAACAGGATCCGAGCAGCACACCACAAATTGAACCCCAAGAAGTGCCACCTGTTCCAGAAGGAAGTGAAATACCTGGGACACATTGAAGGTGAGGACGGTGTCTGTACTGATCCAGAGAAGGTGGCAGCTGTAGAAAACTGGCCAGTTCCAACTAGTGTGAAGGAGCTATGGAGATTCCTGGGTTTTTGCATCTACTATCGGCATTTGGCAAGGACTTTGCAATGACAGCTGCACCTGTACACAAGTTGTTGGGGAAGAGGCAGAAGTCTGTGTGGACAGCAGTGACTCAGAAGGCCTTTGATGAACTCAAGCATCCGTTGGCAAGCTCTCCAATATTGCCATACCCAGATCAGAGTCTGCCATTTATCCTGGACTGTGATGCTGGTGACCATGGTATTGGTGAAGTCCTGTCGCAGAAGATGGGCGAAAAAGAGTATGTGATGGTGTATTACAGCAAGAAGCTCAGCCCACCAGAGTGGAACTACTCCATGACCCGTAAGGAGCTCTTGGCAGTGATGAAGAGCCTTGATTTCTTCCATCCCTACTTGTATGGGTCCTACTTCATCATCAGGACAGACCATGTGGCACCCAAGTGGCTGAAGACGTTAAAGAATCCGGAAGGACAACTGGCATGCTGTTCGGAAAGCTGGACCAGCACAGTACAGCAGAGTACAGTGCGACCATCTTGGGAAGAAGTTTCCAGGTTTAGCCCTGCAACTAAGAGCTACTGGAGTCAGTGGGACCTTCTTCGTTTGAACAACGGACTACTGGAACATCAGTGGGAGACACCCGATGGCCTCAGCAAGTATTGGCAACTGGTGGTTCCAAAGATAATGAGGTCCGAGATCTTGGATGAGTCTCTTAACCAGATCACTAGTGGGGACCTGGGAGTGAAGAACACTATAAGCCGGCTGTGTCAGAGGTTCTAATGGAGTGGCATGCGTCAGGATATTGAAGAATGGTGTTGGGCCTGTGATGTATATTGTGCCAAGAAGGGACCCAAGAAACATGGATGCTGCCCTCTCCAGCTGTACCAAGTGGGTGCACCGATGGGAAGAGCTATGGTGGACATTGCTGGACCTTTGCCACTCACTGAAAGAGGAAACCGGTATATATGTGTCACCACTGACTACTTCAAAAAATGGGCAGAAGCCTATGCCATCCCCGATCAAGAGGCTGCGACTGTTGCTCAGGTGTTGGTTGACCAGTTTTTCTGTCGTTTTGGGATGCCACAAAAGCTACATTCAGACCAGGGTAGAAACTTCGAGTCTGCTGTGTTCCATGAGTGTTGCAAGTTACTGGGGATCAAGAAGACCAGGACGACCCCACTAAGGCCACAGTCAGATGGGATGGTGGAGAAATTCAACTGGGCCCTGGGACAAGACCTTGCCAATTACTGCATAGAGGGACAAACGGAATGGGACCAGAAATTACCCGCACTGCTGATGGCATATTGGTCTGCATCCCAGGAATCTACCAGCTACACCCCTGCAAAACTGATGCTGGGCCATGAGTCATGTTTATTTATTGACTTGTCAATGGGAAGACCACCTGGTGAAGAGCTTCCTACAGACACTTCCAGCTAGGCGAAGCACCGTCAGGAAAGGCTGTCTGAGGTACATCATCAAGTGTGAGGAGCCCTTAAGTTTTCAGAAGTGATGAAGTGCGAGTATGATGTCAAGGAAAGTGAGGTGAGCTTCAAGGATGGTGACAAAGTTTGGTTATACAATCCTCACGGAAGTAGGGACAGTCACTGAAGCTGCAGAGCCCGTGGGACAGGCCTTACTCTGTGTTGGACCGCCTATCAGACATAATGTATCGGATTCGGGGAGGCAGGAAGTCTCGCCCAGAGTTGGTACACGTGAATCGTCTGTGGCAGTATCATGGGCCAGGACAGTACAGCTGGGACGTTTCCAAGGAATAGTGTTCACCCCCAGCCAAGGATGTTGAGGAGGATCAAGGAGCTGAAGTACAAAACGATGGTGACAGTTTCCCGAGGGAAGAAGTGAATTAGGAAGAGGACCAAGACATCCCAGAAGGAGTGGACTGTGTGGAGGAGCAGGGACGTCATCGGAAGCAGCATAGAAGACCAGATAAGTTGAAGGATTATTTTGTGTATAATTAAATGTTTAGCTTGGATTAAGTGTTATATTTGTTTTCATTGTGTAGTTTTGTTGGGACGACAAAGTACAAGGTAGGAGGTTAATGTTGAGAAGCGATATTTTCTAGTTAGGTAGTGCTGGAGTATTCCCGACAATTCTCAATTCTTTTCTGTTACGTGTCAGAGTTGCCAGTTAGCCATCTATTGAGAGTGGAGTTATTTTGTAAGTTGTGCATTAATCTTCATGCTCCCTTTTGTCGATAATTTTGTATTAATGTGATTGTTAAATTATGTAATTTTATCTCAGTTTGTATGCTAAATAATTAAGAGTGTTAAATAGTGAAGAAAACTCTGAGATATTTGGGATGTCTCCGAGTTAGTAACAGTTGTAACTGTTGCTCCCTCGGGAATGCACGAGAACTTTGATGAAGTAGATCACTCTAAAATATACGAAGCTTATATAAGGATTGGGAAGAGACTAGAGGAGTTTCAGTCAGGTTCAGTTCAGTTTGAGTGTAGTTCAGTGTCAGTGCAGTGAAGATTTTATAGTTTCGGTACTTGTGAATTCAGTGAAGTGTAGTTGACAATAATAAGACAGTGAACTTAAGAAGCCGGTGTTTATTTACAACGCCTGAGCTGATCTTGTGTACTGTACACCGAAAGGCTGACCAGAGGAAAAACAGCTCACTGGGCAACGACCTTCCTATACTGACCTACTGCTGTTGGAGCCTGTGGCAGTGTGGGACGGGGACGTAACAATACTTTTGAAAAAACCTAAATACTTAATCTAGAAAGGGTGAACATGAAGGTGACAGTGGATGCTTTATTTCCATGCCTGTTTACTCTGTATACTGTACAAGACAGTATATTGGTACAAGATATTATTTTAGTTACTTGTATGTATTTTACATAAAGTATTTATAAAAACGTTATATAAAACGGTTAGTGGACAGCAGGCAAGAGCCGGAGTGTCGGCATTGCCATCTACATGCTGTGGAAACTTGTGGAACTGACTGGAGGTTCTTTGATCATGCAGTGCAGTCAGGGATGTAGGTTGGTCTAAACCCCTGAACCTTTTTGCCTATATTTGCTGAAAACGAAAATATTTAGTTTATTCCATACTTACCGACAAACTAAGTTAACAGTGATTGAAATAAGAGCATGACATAAGTTTGAAAACACTTAATGCCTATCTCATCAACTAAATGATTGCAGGAAGCACAGTCTAAAAATTACTTAATTTCTCATCTAATGAGCCAAGATGAAGGTTGTCTGTTAACGAGTTACAACACTAAGCATCAGATGTCGTCAAGGGTGCCGCCCCAGTCATCTGCAAATATATATTCAGTATATATAGATAGACAGATAGATAGATAGATAGTATATAGATAGATAGATAGTATATATATACATATAGATAGTATGCCCGTATATATATATATATATATATATATATATATATATATATATATATATATATATATTTACTGAGACAGCGTTGTGGTGTGGATGTGGATGTGATAGGAAGCGTTGTGAGGAACACACTGAGGTGGTTTGGCCATGTGCAGAGGATGGAGGGTGAAAGACTGACGAAGAGAGTGTATGTGAGTGAGGTGGAGGGGGGAAGAGGGAGGGGGAGGCCGAGGATGAGATGGAGGGATGGGGTGGAGAGGTACATGAGAGAGAGGGGTGTGAGTTGGGAGCAGGGCAGTGAAATGGAGGGGGACAGGGCGACTTGCAGGCGATTTGTTTGTGGCCACCCCAAACGGGATTGAGGCGTCTGGCAATAGATAGATAGATAGATATTGAGACAGGCGTGTTCTGAAGGAACCGCAACTTATACAGGAAAAGCAATACCAGTGATGCAACGAACAGCATATTTATTATGTCCAGACGTTTCGACATGTTCATTTATGTCATCTTCAGTGGATCTAAAAAGATGAAAAAAAGACCTGTAAGGTATTTAAAATCCTAAAAGAACTATATGAGCATGAGCTCATCGTGCCTACATAAAAGAGAGAACGTAGTGTTAAATTTTACTGGGGACTTAACTGCACAATATATTCAGAGGGACAGCAGACAGACAATTGTTTAGGGCGGGTTTTCGTTTATAAATATGAATGGATTCTAGTATTCTTAGATTCATACTGGTACATGTGTCTATTATACAGAAATTCTTGGGATCAACAGAAGTATTACAAATATATGAATGTTCCCTTACCGCTGAGTGAGGAGGGTCGCTCACAGGGAGACCTGACCTGCTCGACTGACCTCTATGCTCGTCAACCCTTAGCTTGAAAGCTCGTATTGTGCTTCCAATATACCCTGTATGGCAACTAGGGCACTTGTATTCATAAAACGACTGACGTGCGGAGGGCAGTCGGTAGTCGGTCTTTGTAATGAAAAAATGATTGAATCTTAAGATCATTCTTATGAACAAATCGGAATTTTATTTGAGGATAGAAAATAGAAAAGTTATATTTCAGTGCCCTCTCTACCTTTTCTGATACAGTACCAAGAAAAGGTAGAGAAAGATACATTTCCTCCTTACTCACTGTACATACGGGTTGCTTTGGACTGTAAATTTTGGCTAAGAATTTTCTAACACAGTTATCAAAAAGAGCAGTACTGAAACCATTGTTAGCAAAAAAAATCCTCAAAAATGAAATCTCCTGATGGAATAGGTTGTAGGTGGAAGTTAGGTTATAAGCTCTATACAAAAGTGTTCTAAATGCATTCAACTTAAAAATACATGGACAGTAACTAAAAAAGCTAGTACCCAAACCCGAGAAAGTAGGCTTACAATATACAGACATAACCAGAGTGCCATTTAACTTCTGAATTAATAAATCAAGAAAAGAGATTTACCGTTAACTTCACATTCCATGGTAAATTTTATGTTCTTATGTTGTGTATTTAGGTAGTTTAAAAAACGTGGAGCATGGCTTTCATCTTGAAATATAAGTAGAGTGTCATCCACATATCTACGATAAAGGATGGGTTTAAAGTACGCAGGACAATTCTCCAGCCATTTTTTTCTCCCCAAAACAGAGAAAAACATTAGCCATAGTCGGACCCAGAGGCGAGCCCATAGCCACACCGTCTACCTGTTTATATACATCGTTATTTAACATAAAATGGCAGTCCTTAACACAAACAGAAATCAGGTTTTTAAAGAATTTTTTACTCATACCCATGACTTTATCCATATCATTAAATATTGAATTTACACATAACTCAATAGTTTCATCCAAGGGAACATTTGTAAACAATGAGGTGACATCAAAACTACACATGTAGCAGGAGGTTGGTAGTCCGAATCTAGAGAAAAAGTTAAAGAGCTCATATGAATTTTTAACCGTATATTCATTGGTTGTTAAACCCGAATGGATGGGAACTAAAAACTTGGCTAATTTAAAGGATGGAGTAGTTGCAAGGAGAGTGGAAAGGTTACAAGAGGATGAGAAAAAGGCAGAGTATAAGAGAGAAGTGGGGGAACGATTGGGCAAATATGAATTAGAGCAGATGGGAGACGTGGAAGGTGTGTGTAGGATATTTACAGAAGAAATATGTGCAGCATGTGATGTAGTGTGTGGAAGGAAGAGAAGACGGATGGGGGTGCAAGGAACAGCGTGGTGGAATGAAGAGGTGAGACAGGCTGTGGCACAAAAGAAGAAAGCATACAATGAATGGATGAGAAATAGGGGCGTGGAAGAAGTTGAGAGGCGGAAGAGAGAGTTATATGTAGAAAGAATGAGAGAGGTGAAAAGATTAGTAAGAGAGAGTAAGAAGAGAGTGGATGAGGGATTTTGAAAGAAATTTGAGTGTAAAGTGGAGGGATTGTAAGAAAATGTTCTGGAAAGAGGTGAAAAGAGTAAGACAGGGTGGAAGTGAAGTTAGCAGGGGAGTGAAAGATAAAAATGGTAGATTACTAGTGGAGAAGGGAGAAAAAGTGAGCAGATGGAGAGAACACTTTAAGGAATTGTTGAACGTAGAGGATGGAAGTAATGCGAGTATAAGTGGCTGGGGAATGGCTGGGAGAAGGAGGGAGGTGAGAAGACAGGAAGAAATCAGTAGGATAGAAGTTGTGGAAGCAATGAAGAAAGTTAAATTGGGGAAAGTCCCAGGAATTGATGGAGTGTGTGGTGAAATGCTGAAGCATGGGGAAGAGATAGTAGTAGAATGGATGTGGAAGATGTGCAGATTGGCCTGGGAGGAAGGTAGAGTCCCGGAGGATTGGAAGTCAGGTATAATTATTCCCTTGTACAAAGGAAAAGGGGAAAAAGAAGTGTGTGGTAATCATAGGGGCATTTGTCTTCTTAGTATAATAGGAAAAGTGTATGGTAGGATACTTATTGACAGAGTTAGAGAAAGAACAGAGAAATTAGTTGGAGAAGAACAAGGAGGCTTTAGGAAGGGAAGAGGTTGTGTAGATCAGATATTCATTCTTAGATCTTTAGTGGAAAAGTTTCTAGAGAAGGGAAAGAAGTTGTATGCGGCTTTCATGGATTTGGAGAAAGCATATGACAGGGTGGATAGACAAGGATTGTGGAAAGTGTTAAGAATATATGGAGTAGATGGGAAGTTGTTGAATGCTGTGAAGAGTATGTACGATGGTGCGATGGCTGCAGTGCGTGTGGATGGTGAACTAAGTGAATTTTTCTCTTTGAAAGTTGGGTTGAAACAAGGATGTGTCATGTCTCCATGGTTATTCAGTCTGTACATGGATGGGGTAATAAAAGAGGTACAAGGTAGGGTAGTGGATGTTGGAGTGGCCCTGGTGAGAGAGGATAGTGTTTGGAAACTCCCTGTACTGTTGTTTGCAGATGATACTGTGTTGTTGAGTGAAGACGAAGGGGAGCTGCAAGGCTTGGTGGATGAGTTTGGGAGAGTGTGTAAGAAACGGAATCTAAAGGTGAATGTAGGGAAGAGTAAAGTGATGGTCTTTGAGAGAGGTGAAGTCAGTGAATGTACAGCGAGGTTGGATGGTGAGGAATTGGAAAATGTGAGTACGTTTAAGTACTTGGGTAGTGTGATGAGTAAGGATGGAGGTTTGGAGGGTGAAGTGCTTGAAAGGGTACAGCAGGGAAGAAAGGTTGCTGGTTCTTTGAAAGCAGTGATAAGAAACAGGGAAGTGATCATGGAAGTGAAAAATTTACTACATGACAGTATTGTGATACCAACTCTAACGTATGGAAGTGAAGCTTGGACGTTGTTGGAAGGACACAAGTCAAGAGTGAGAGCAGTGGAAATGAGTTATTTAAGAGGAGCCTGTGGAGTCACATGGAGAGACAGGCTGACGAATGTGGATACAAAGGAGCGTTGTGGTGTGGATGTGGATGTGATAGGAAGCGTTATGAGGAACACACTGAGGTGGTTTGGCCATGTGGAGAGAATGGAGGGTGAAAGACTGACAAAGAGAGTGTATGTGAGTGAGGTGGAGGGGGGAAGAGGGAGCGGGAGGCCGAGGATGAGATGGAGGGATGGGATGGAGAGGTATATGAGAGAGGGGGGTGTGAGTTGGGAGCAAGGCAGTGAAATGGAGGGGGACAGGGCGACTTGGAGGCGATTTGTTTGTGGCCACCCCAAACGGGATTGAGGCGTCTGGCAATAGATAGATAGATAGATAGTTTTAAATGCAGCCATGATTGGTCTAAGAGGTATGGACTGCTTGTGAACTTTAGGTAATCCATACAGAATAGCTGGTGATGAGCCACTAGGTTTTAAAGACTGTGAATATTCCTTTGAAACGGTTCCTTTTATAACCATAGATTTTAATAACCTGTTTACTTTATCCTCTATTTTCATGTTCAGTTTTATTAAATCGGCATGAATGACTTTAATGAATTTAGTGGAGTCCTTCAAAATATCGTGCATTTTCGTTATGTAATCAACCTTATTGAGCAGCACAACCCCTCTTCCTTTATCTGGACGACAGACAACCAACTCCTCATTCTTACCCAAGTCTTTCAAAATGCTAAAATCTTTCTTTGTGAAAATAGGTGAATGTACTTTAGAACTTTTAAACCCATAGTATTCTTTACATGCTATATTTCGAACACATTGAATAACTGAATTGAAGCTATGCCCTTCAGTGAGCTTACATCCTCTAAGTGTTTGTATCATACTCTCAAAAGCAGTGAAGTACTTATAAAAGTTAGGCCGAAACACAGGTAGGTTAAATTCTAAACCGAAAGATAACAAAAAAGACTCACGACTGGATAATTCTACATTGGAGTAATTGAATATAACTTTTTGAGGATCACATGATTTTAGCTCAGATTTAGCCCCAAGCCGAAATAATTTCTTTCCATGAACCTTGGCAATATTTGTATGTACTCTATTTACTTTTCTTTTAACAAAATACTTTAAACAGTAGAAGTCTAAACTTGACACCATGGAGCTTAAGGATTTACATGACTGACTAAGTGAAACTTTAAGGTCCCTAATTTCTTTTTCTTTAGTTCTTATTTCAATGCTAAGTAACTTATCTTGCCAAGATTTATACAGCTCTGAGTTACAAAGAGTTTTCCGGTACAGCTTGAACCTAAGAAAGTTGGGAAACACATTGTAAGTCTTGCAACATAAAAGAAAATGCAGGTCAAGGTTTCTTTTTTCCAACTGGGTTGACAGCCGTTCATACTTCCGGAACCCCTGAAGTGTAGAGGGTCCATATCTACTGCGAAGAATTATTGAGACAGGTTTGTTCTGAGGGAACCGCAGCTTATACAGGAAAAGCTTGATCCCAAGAATTTCTGTATAAAAGACACATGTACCAGTATGAATCTAAGAATACTAGAATCCATTCATATTTATAAACGAAAAGCCGCCCTAAACAATTGTCTGCCTGCTGTCCCTCTGAATATATTGTGCAGTTAAGTCCCCCCTATAATTTAACACTACGTTCTCTCTTTTATGTAGGTACGATGAGCTCATGCTCATATAGTTCTTTTAGGATTTTAAATACCTTACAGGTCTTTTTTTTATCTTTTTAGATCCACAGAAGATGACATAAATGAATATGTCGAAACGTCTGGACATAACAAATATGCTGTTCGTTGCAACACTGGTATTGCTTTTCCTGCATATATATATATATATATATATATATATATATATATATATATATATATATATATATATATATATATATATATATATATATATACAGTACCGGTATATATGCTTGCACCCAATCGGATTGCGGGGGCCGAATACACTTGGTTCACAGACTACACACACATTCAAAGCCACTACAACACTACAATTACACTTACAAGCACTTCACACCCTACATAAAATCTCTACCAGACAGCTTAAGCCACTTGGTAGAGTGACATTGGCTGTATCCTCCCCAGTCCGGTCGGGATAGGCTGGTCCTGCAGGGGACACTCAAATGGCTAATGAGATGAGATTTTATATTTATATATATATATATATATATATATATATATATATATATATATATATATATATATATATATATGGGTATCGGTTTATAAGAACCCATTCATATTTGTAATATTTCTATTTTAACCCCATTGCTCCCAGACTTTCTGTGCGTGGGATTTTGCTGGAAGGGTACTAGGCGTACTGCCCTCCGCCTCTCGGCTCATAGTCGCGATGCTCATAAGTCCCCCCCGGGGTTCCCTTCTTTATTAAAGTTTGAAAAATGCCCATTTCCGTCCTGTACTGGGGACACGGGCCGCAAAGGGGTTAATAGATTTTTTTTTTTTTTTTTTTTTTATGTTCGTACCTTATTCAGAAATGCATATCAAGTAAGTGTATTATTTGAGGACCTGGATATTCCTTCATCAAGATTAAGCTGGGTACAGAGGCACGAGGATAGGCATCGACTTTGTTTTTTTATGGATTTTAATTTCCTGTTTGTTTTAACTTTTTTTTTTTTTCACTAATTGTTCTTAAGCAGTGGGCTTCATATTTATCAACTTATAGTATAACATATTCTTCACAATTTTAGGCTGTTTACTATATTGGTCTTTCATTACCTCAACACACACAAAAAAATCTATCTATATACCTAGGCTGCTTCCCCCAAGGAAAGGGAGGTAGCCGAGACAGGACGACACACTCTCCATTTACTCATCCATTCAAACACATTCATTCGCATCTTAGCCCCAAAGGGGAGAACGGACAGATCTTCACCGCACCACACCGCACAAGGGACAACTGCGCAATGCAATCAGTGACATCCGCAGCAGGGCCCGACAGCAGAACTGGTTTACCCCTGCCACATCATAACAGACCCATCCCCTTACCCGCACCTGACCTGACTAGCTGATCAGACCAAATGCGGGAGAATATCCCCTCAGGGCTGCGTCAACACTTATTCATTCACAATTTCTCTCCATTTATTTCTGTCACGCACAGCCACTCTTCCTTGCTCAACAGACATCCCTCTCGCATCAAACTGAATTTATACACATAATGATTTACATTACATGACTCCCGGTAGTGTTTATTGACTTTGAGAACTTTTATATTTTACTGTTTCATTTGCTGTTATGAAGCTGAGCAGCAGTTAGAAAGAACAGACTGTGTATTCTGGTTTTTCGTATACATGTGTGAGTATCTATGAATGCTTGTATATATATATATATATATATATATATATATATATATATATATATATATATATATATATATATATATATATACAGTATATGTATATGTGTGTGTGTGTGTGTGTGTGTGTGTGTGTGTGTGTGTATTATATATAAAATACATATATATATATATATATATATATATATATATATATATATATATATATATATATATATATATATATATATATATATATATGTGTGTGTGTGTGTGTGTGTTTTATAAATATAATATATAAATATATATATATATATATATATATATATATATATATATATATATATATATATATATATATGTATGTATGTATGTATTATATACATACATACACACACAAACATATATATATATATATATATATATATATATATATAAATATATATATATATATATATATATATATATATATATATATATAAGATGGATGGACAGTGTGAAGAGAGCGCTGGATGCGAGAGGGATGTCTGTTGAGCAAGGAAGAGTGGCTGTGCATGACAGAAATAAATGGAGAGAAATTGTGAATTAATAAGTGATGACGCAGCCCTGAGGGGATATTCTCCCGCATTTGGTCTGATCAGCTATTTCAGGTCAGGTGCAGGTAAGGGGATGAGTCTGTTATGATGTGGCAGGGGTAAACGAGCTCTGCTGTCGGGCCCTGCTGCGGATGTCACTGATTGCATTGCACAGTTGACCCTTGTTCGGTGTGGTGCGGTGAGGATCTATCCGTTCTCCCCTTTGGGGCTAAGATGCGAATGAATGTGTTTGAATGGATGAGTAAATGGGGAGTGTGTCGTCCTGTCTCGGCTACCTCCCTTTCCTTGGGGGAAGCAGCCTAGGTATATAGATAGATAGATAGATATACTGTATATCTGGGCAGATAGATAGATAGACATAGATGAATAGATAGTATGCGTGTGTGTATGATGAACTCTTTTTGTTATGAGTAAAGCAGGCAAATTAGAAACAAGTGATAAGTTGAATTTGCAAGCATTAACCTTACATATACAAATCCTATTTTGAAATGATTTGGTAGGTCTGTTACAATACTGACTCTTTAAAACTGTAATGGATTACAGGCCTTTGCATAGTGTCATAACATTGAACTAATTCTTTACTACGCCTCTGGTTTACACTCATTGGTGAAAAATCTCAGGCCACCTCTTTGCGAGGTAAACAAGGCAATTGTCTCTTCAAGTAGGACATTAGCAATTTATGCCTCCCTTCCTCAGTCATGCCACCGGCAATTCCAAAACTAATGGGGTTCATATAATATGTTCGTGTTTTCATCTTTTATAATGAATCGAGAAATTAGTTACGAATTCGAAGTATTCCTATCAGAATTAGCAATGTATGCTACTGTGTAAATAGTTGTAATGGCTCCTTGATGAAAAAATTTAATTTGCAGTTGTTTGTGTAAAATTAAATGCCTACAATGGAATTCTTATCCGTATTCTTGCAACAGAAAGGGTTTTTCCCTCCCTAGAGATATCGTTTCAGAATATTTTGTTTTGCCGTTGTTAGATTATTTTTTTGAGGGGTGGGGATTGGGAAGCGGATGGCCAGCAAGACGTAGATGCACAGCTTATAACCTCTCTTGAGTACTCTTCCGTGATATAAAGGAATGATAATGTAAATTTTACTTTCCTGTCAAAGAAGAGAACTGTCTCACCGTGCTCTCAGTTAGGTATGCTCCATTACTGATACGTACCTTACTTGTCACTCATGTTACCAAATGCGACAACCCTAGACTGAGCAAGGTATGATAAGATTAGTTACTATCAGTTTGTATTCTCTCTCTCTCTCTCTCTCTCTCTCTCTCTCTCTCTCTCTCTCTCTCTCTATCTATCTATCTATCTATCTATCTATCTCTCTACTGTATGTATGTATATATATAAAGAGAGAGAGAGAGAGAGAGAGAGAGAGAGAGAGAAGGAAGGAAAGTAACTGGTGCTATGAAGGCCTTGATAAGAAACAGAGGCTTGAATGTTACCGCTGCACAAGGCTTACATGTGCTAGTGCCAACTTAACCCGCGCCGTCCCGAGGACGTACTTCCACGTCCTCACGTTTTGTCACAGCTAATCCCGAGGACGTACTTCAACGTCCTGCAATTGCAAGGTTCATAATTTCCACAATTTTCAATTTTCGCGAGTCATTTTTGGTACGTATACACGGGACACCTTCCTCAACAAGATGCCAGGCAGAGACAATGCCTTACCCAGCATGACCTCCTCCCCCCCCTGCATGCCCTTTTCTCAGCAATTCACCTGTTATCAGTGACCTGGCCAGTATAGCCATGTCATGCCACGGTACGAAATTCAGGGCCAGAGTGATTCCCCAATCAATGACAATGTGGAGGACAAACTTTACATAGCATTAGAGGAAGAAACAGTTAGAAATGATGATCAGGTAATGTGGCAAAAAAGGTCAGGTATTAGTGAGTGAAACAATGCTTATAATGCCTATATTACTGCTTGAAAACCAATATACTCTTGTACTACATATAAATTCGTAACAGTAAATAAATAAATACCGTTTATGAGTGGTGTGAAATAGTTATCCTCCCATAGAACTCGTTTTCTTTGGTGCCAGCCTGATAGAAAACCCAGTAAGGTAAGGAGGCTCTCCTACCTGTAATGAGTATTTTAAACCTCAGGTGAGCGATTTCTCTATGAATTTTCGATGTTTCTCACCAAAAGTGAAAGTTTTAGCCAAAAAAAAAAAAGGGTCGAAAAATGGTCGGGATTGGGGGGTACCAGTGGTCAAAAAGTGGTCGGGACGGGGTGGGTTAAACATAAGACAGCATTGCACAAGAACTCGAAGAGCTAGGATACAGCAGCAGTAGACTTCTTCGGTGTGAATCTGGACTGCCCAGGCCTCTGAAACTTTAGCAAATGGTCTTGGATAAGCATCAGGAGAATGTGAGCAAGAACTTTGCCTAGCACACGGAACGCTGTAATACCACGGTAGTTACTACAGTCCAGCTGGTCTCCTTCTCCTTTCCAGACAGGGATGACCAAACCCTTTGTCCAGTCGGAAGGAATGATACCAGTCTGCCAAACAGCTTCTATGACCGCATGTAACCCCCTGATCATGGCTTCATCCCCAGCATTGATCAATTCTGCTGGGATGTCACAAACACCAGCTGCTCTACCACTTTTCAGCCCAGCCACAGCCTTCTTGATTTCATCTAGAGAGGGCATGGCTTCATCATTTGGTGGGACAGCAGTCAACGGTTGTGCACCAGCCAATGGAAGCTCTCCACTGGGAGGCTCAGCCATATACAGTTGCTTAAAGTACTCATCCCTACAAGTTTTATACTCTCTTGCCCCTGACACGAGTCATCTATTTGCTGTCTAAACAGATTTAGCTGAGAGGTGGGCCTGGAGTACAGCTTCTTCAGGGCTCAGCAAACGAATCGAAGGTCATTTGCATGAAAATGGCCTTCCACTGCCTCAGTAAATTCCCTGACATACCTTTCCTTATCCCTTTTCAGTGAAACTTGTGCCTGTGAAGTCTGTGCTGTTCCCAATCCCCAGACATTCTGACAGCACTACTCTCCTCATTTGTGGTCAGTGTCCCCTGCGAGATGAAGCCCCTCCTTGATCTTGGGCAGTCTCCAATACACTTATCAGGGTAGCATGCTTAAAGGTATCCCATCATTCAACAGGATCCTCAACAGTGCTGAGCACTTCAAACCGATTTGAGACTGCCACTACATACTCATAAGTGCACTCCTCATCCCTGAGTTTCTCAAGATGAAGCCTTATTTGGCAGCATCTTGAGAATCTCTCAGTTTTGATTTGTAGCCTTAGAGTAGCAACAGCAAGTCTGTGATCAGTAAGAAAGAACTCTGCACTCCTGAAAACCTTGAAGTTCTGAAGGATCCTCCAGCAAGTACTAACGAGAATCTGGTCAATCTTTTTAGCAACCCCTCAGGTATTGGGATACGAAGTCCAGCAGTGAAGATTTGGCCACTGGAACCAGGATCCAGCAATTCTTAACTTACGGGATTTTGCGAAATCCAGAAGGTAAGAACTATTGGAATTCCTGGTTTCAGAGCCATGGGGACCTACACAATCCCTGAAGCCCTCCCTGTCAGTGCCCGTAACCGCAATGAAGTCGCCCAAGACCAGGAGTGTATCCTTGCGAGAGGCAATGTTCCACAACAAAGTCAAGTTTGGTGTAGAATAGCTCTAACTCTTCAAGATCACTCCCCTCAGTAGGACCGTACACTGCAATAAGAGAGATGAATTCCAAGGAGTGATTCAGTCTCACCAGCATTATATGCTCATCAGCTGGAGTAACCCCATTGACACAAGAGAGAAAGTGAGCACCAATTGACACAGCAACGCCCCTAAGAGAGGCACCATCGTCACAGCCAGGCCAGTAGTATGTGTAACCATCGCTACTGATCTCACCATGCTTGGGGCGCCTTATTTCAGAGAGTGCAGCTATGCCGACCCCCAATCTCCCCAACTCTCGTGACAGCAAAGGCAGTCAATCATCCTTTGAAAGACTTAGAACATTCTAAAACCCCAGAAGCCATCATACAATCATCTTGCCCTAAATTCCTCAATTTTTGGATTTATCCTCGTGGATTTGTTTACCGAGTTCTTGCTACCCGTTTTCTTCTCGTGGCCAATACACTTCAGCTGACTGGTATGCATCACATCACCAGTACATTCACTCACAGTCTCTGAACACTTTGCTTATTCTGTCAGTCAAGAAAACATTGCACATCTATCATACCATCTTCATCTCATTTCAACCAAACCTGCGATTACCATTTTCCTTCAGAGTTCGCATTGCTTTCCCATATACCGTCACCTTAAATGGCACTGAAACACAGGCACGTAGAATATAGGTCAGAAAACGCTTGTATTACTATCAGGTACAAAACACTGGAGAGGGACGATTTTCAAAGGAGCGATAGGAAATGAAAAATGAAAGTTGGGGAAATATATGCAAGAGGGACAAGTTGAGAAACAGTCGAAGCCCAGCAGTTGATGATAAAAAGATGGAATTTTGTTTTTTCAAAATTGAGAGAGGAGAAATAATTGAAAACACTAATGGTGGTGAAAGATGTCATTAATGGAATGGAATAAAAAAAATAAACAAAGGAGATGAATACGTAGAAGGAGGATAAACTTATGATGGGGTTCATGGAGTAAAAAGGTCTAGCCTACGTATTACTGATGTGAAGTGAGAGGTCTCTATATATTCTTTCAGAACTAGTTAAGCTTTACACCTGTAATGATACTGACAGTCCAAGTTTTCCCTCACAGATGAGATATCCAATACATGACTGTAGAATGAGAGACGGTACAGACAGCGCTGTCTGCCATGGTTCTGTATAGGTGATACCTATCTTAAACCCATTTACACTTGTGAAAAGTCTATCAAGAAAATTAGACTATACATCCAGTTAATGAGATACAAATCCAACAATAATCCTATTTACCCTGCCAAGACTATTTCTTTATTATAAATACTCAGATTTCACTGCCGGACTCGTCTTTACCTATATCTAAGAATAAATATTAACACCGTCATATATGAAGATTCACAAATTGAATTAGTGTTGTTCAAACGCAAGCCATACAGCATAAATTTCATTGTAAAGAAAACTAAAGCCATCATACTCTCAGATCATCATATATTTTCATGGTGAATAATTTGTATTAAATGTAATTATGATTCTACTCAAGATTACTTTATATGTAATTAAAGCTATGGTAAAGAAATTAACGAGTGGGCGTATGTATAATTGTCTAAAATACATAATCCCAACATTTTTTTCACAGCGTCTCATCTCTACTTCATATCCCTTCCCCTTCTCTCTCTCTGTCTCTGTCTGTCTGTCTGTCTGTCTGTCTCTCTCTCTCTCTCTCTCTCTCCAGTCAAAGCCAACCGCAGAGCATAATAAAGTACAGTATTATCATTCAATGCTCGCAGTCTTAGAAACAAATTTAACGAGCTCAAAATCCTTTTGAATCTCGAAGATTTTCACATAATTGCCGTAGCACAAACACATCTTGATACGACGACCTGTCAGACTCGTATAAATTTCATTATAATTGTAGAGGAAATGAATGTCTATGAGGTGGTGTTGGGATATATGTAAAAAATCACTTAAGCCCAACAGAGGTAACCCTAAGTGGACATGACTCTGAACTGGTCTGTGTCAAATTACGTTTTAGATATAAGGAAGTTCTCGATGAGGATGAAACGTTAATTACCGGCGATTTCAACCTGCCATCAGTAAACTGGAATACAGTTACCGGTGTCAGTAATGATGACAAAAGATGACGGATTTCATTAAGAATAACTTTTTATTTCAATGTGTCACAGAACCGACAAGACAGGGCAATATCTTAGATCTTATAATCACAACAATTGAAGGTATGGTCTCAAGCACCATTGTGGGTGAACATCTAGCATCTAGTGATCATAATCTTATAAGATTTTCCATGACCCTTTCACATAAGGAGTGTACAAGTAAAACTAAGATGCCAAACTATAAAAACGTAGATTTTAAATGCCTAAGGACACCCTCGGTACGCTAGCTGAACACATAAAAAGAATGAATGATGTAAACGACGTGTGGGCAGAATTTAAGCACGTATTGATGACCGCTCAAAACAAGTATGTGCCAATGAAATATAGACAAAAAATAGGGGGGTAGAAACAAACCAGCGTGGTTTAATGCAGATATTAGCTGAGCGATTGAAGAAAGAAACCGTCTCCACACCTTACTTAAAAGTCACACCAGTCAATTAGTCACAAGGCAGTATATCAGTAGTAGAAGAAATGTTAAAAAAAAAAAAAATCATTAGAACAGCTAATAAACAGTTTGAAATTTATATAGCAAAAACAAGCACTACGGATCCTAAGTTTTATTATGGATACATTAACGGCAAAAAACGACTTAAGGCGGTCATTGGTCCACGTGGGTGCTCTTATCTTGGACGATAAGGAAATTGCCTCTACTTTGAATAATTTTTCAGTTCAGTTTTCACCGTAGACGCCAATGACACCATCGAGGAGCAACAAATGTCAGTCCAATACGTATTAAGTAATTATGCATATTTGCAGTAATGAAAGTAAGAGATAAACTTAATAAAAATTAACCGTAATAAGACTCCCGGCCTAGACAATTTCCACCCTAAAATACTGAAAAATGTGTTGGATGTAATATGCAGTCCTCTAACAGCTATCTTTAACACACGTCTGCAACAAGGAAAGGTCCCAGCAGACTGGAGACTGGCTAACGTAACTCCTCTATATAAAAAGGGCACTAAAAATCAAGCAGGTAATTACAGACCAGTTAGCCTTACCTTTGTCCTGGGAAAGATCCTCGAATCATTAATTAAAGATACAGTAGGATAGTCGAGTTCCTAGAAACTAATAACGTAATTAGGAGCAGTCAGCATGGCTTTAGAACGCGGAAATCATGCGTGGCAAATTTAATTTAGTTCTGTGATACACTTTTTAAAATGAATGATTGCACCAGTTCTCTTGATATAATCTACTTAGATTCCCAGAAAGCTTTTGACAAAGTGCCGCATAATAAATTAATGACAAAGGTAAGATCACATGGAATTAATGGAAATATTCATAGGTGGATAGGTTGCTGGTTGAGTGAAAGAAAGCAACGAGTCGTTATAAATGGAGTGGAGTCAGACTGGGCTCCAGTGACCAGTGATGTTCCTCAGGGATCGGTGTTGAGACCAGTCCTATTTATTATGTATATTAACGATATCGATGTTAGCCTAAAACAACTTTATTTCTAAATCTGTGGACGATACAATAGTCGGCAACACTATATTAACAGAAGAAGACAGAAGTAGCCCTCAGAATGACCATAACAAAATTGTCAGCTGGTCAGAAAAATGGCAAATGCCCTTAAATGTAAGTAAATGTCAGGCACCGCTATGTGGCAAAAAAAACAAAAGGAGCGATTACCAAATGAAGGGCCAAATCACTAGCAAGTCCTCACTAGTTAAGGATCTAGGCATAGTCATTTCAGACGACCCAAAATGTTCAAATCAATGTATCTCTGCCGCCAATAAAGCTAACAGGGCCCTAGGCTTCATCAAAAGACATTTTACATATAAAAATGAAGATACAGTGATCCCTCTATACAAAAGCATAGTCAGGCCACACTTAGAGTTTGCAGTGCAAAGATATAGAAACACTCGAAGCGGTTCAGGGTAGGGCTATCAAGTTAATCCCGTCCCTGAGGAATAAACCATACCTCGAGAGGCTCAGGGAATTAAACTTATTCTCTGTTAGATAACGGAGACTCAGGGGACAGCTAATTGAAAGTTTTAAGATTCTGAAAGGCTTCAGTAATACTGATGCGAGCAAGCTATTCACAGTTATTGCCTATACTGTAACTGAAATGGTGTGAAGTTGCAAGCAAGGAGGGCTAATCTTGATACAACCAAAATCTTCATCGCTTACTCCGTTATAAGTGAATGGAATAAACTCCCTGGGAATGTGGTTTAGAGCGGGACCATAAATATCTTTAAAAAAAAGATGTATCTTGACGTGATTGGTATCTTTTAGTTAGGGTAGAGCAATTATTGTATATTTGCGTCTACATTCATCTTCTCATTAAACATAATAGACCTAAACTAGTAATTAACATCTACAATATTTTAGGGCAAATATGGGCGATAAACACTGTTCGTCTATTTCATGTAAAGAAAAATAATCAGTAGAAAAAAATGCATGCATAGAGTATGAGGCTATATGCCAAGATTCACCATTTTCGAATTATTCTACTTTCTGCCGATCCTATAAAATTCCTTCAGGTTTTTCATTCCTGCAAGGTATTACTTCCTCTCTTGTTTCGTGTATGGCAAATGCCGGAGGGTCCGGAGGGTGGCGGACAGAGCCTTCTGCTGTGCTATCTTTTTCTCCTGCTCCTATAATTATTGCACTATATTAGTGTAAAAGCCGGAACGCCTCGTAGGGACTGTAACTCTATTCCACACCCCCATCCCCACCCCACCTCCATCATTACTCATACACACGCACACCCACTACCCCACTTTCACACACACACACACACACACACACACACACACACACACACACACACCAATACACTTCAGCCAGACCCCATTTTTAACCCAGTCTCACAGCCCCACACGCAACATAAAAAGTAAATACAAAAATGTGGATGGATTTTTTTCTTTTTTTATGTATCCGACTCTGGGCATAGGCTTCACGGCCTGCTTCCAAGGCCCAGTAGTCGTCCTGCATTCAATACACCTCTACATGTCACCACTTCGGCGGTAACACCCACCGTCCATATTGAATACATGCTAGGGCTCTCATGCAGGGCTGGTGTATTGGTATTAGCGGGGGTATTTTTACGACATGTCGGCGAGTCTTCTGGTAGATCAGTAAAGTCTGCTTTTATTAAATTTAAGTCCTTAAACTGTTCCCTGCCCCAGCGGGGATTTGAACCTGAGTCCGGTAGGACTGCAGGCCTCCTCTCTATCGACCGAGCTACCGCCTCCCCCCGTAGGAGCATTGCACACATGTCTTTCGTTATTTTATTTTATTTTCTAGCGGGGGGAGGGGCGGCGGCGGCACAGTGGCAGGTAGAGGTAACAGGCTGGTGGCAATGGACTGGAGAAAATGCATAGGACTGAGTCAGGAAGTTTCATCTAGCTCACCTCTTGTTTATGCAAAGTGTTCGTGCTGGTGTGTGTGTGTGTGTGTGTGTGTGTGTGTGTGTGTGTGTGTGTGCAAATAATTAGCCTCGAACGATAGGGATGTAATTTGAAAGTGTGTGGGATGTGTGGAAATGAATGTATCAGACGTAAAGGTATGACTTTTTTATTTATTTTTTTTGCGGTGGATGTATACTTACATCTAAATACCAGATAATTTTTCTGCCTGCCCTTCGTGGAGTAAGGTAAATGTTGCTGATGCAGGCAAATAAGAAAAGGGTTAGATATATCTAATTTTTATCAGAATTATACTTATGGCCAAACTTTACCTTAACTTACTGGTGAGGAGTGTCAGCCGGGGTTGGATGTGGCAGCCCCTGAGTGGCTTGGCGATGCTGAGGTGAAGTGGAGGTCGTATGAGGCGGCCTACTACTGTTGTTGATAATTTATTTTGTTATACATAATTTATTTTTTGGTGTATTTGTGATGATCGATGTTTTGACGTAATTTCATTCATGACCGGAACACACACACACACACACACACACACACACACACACACACACACACTATGCAGTATATATATATATATATATATATATATATATATATATATATATATGTGTGTATGTATGTATGTATGCATGTTCTTACCTAATTACCTAACTGTATCTTTACAGGAATGAGTCAAGCTCGTGCTGTCCCGTATCTTAAACCATATTTATCGTACATATCTTTAAATTTATGAATTGTTTTGGCACACACTATTTCAATCGGTAGTGCATTCCTCTGATCATTTGCTCTACTTGGGAAACTAAATTTCCTTACGTCTTTATCTCCTCTCTTTTATATGCAGTTTTTTGCAGTGTCCTCTTGCTGATGCATCCCCATAGGTTATGTAATCATTTATGTTTATTTTCTCCTTCCCTGATATGCATTTATATAGCATAATCATGTCTCCTCTTTTCCTTCTCTCCTGTAGTGTAGGCAGATTAAGTTTTTCTAGTCTTTGTTCGTAGCTTAGATCCCTTAAGCTTGGTACCCATCTTGCAGCAGCCCTTTGAACTTTTTCAATCTTATCTATTTGTTTTTGGAGATGAGGACTCTAAACTACTGATGCATACTCCAGTGTTAGTCTGATGAATGATGTTATAATCTTTCTTAGCATGTCTTCATTTATGTATGTGAATGCTATTCTCATATTTGCAAGCCATGTATACATGTTCCGTACCTTCTCACTGATGTGGTCAGCTGGAGATAGTCTGTTATTAATAATCACACCTAGGTCCTTCGCTCTTTCTGATGTGTGTAGAGTTTTATTTCCTAACTTATAATCCCAGTCAGGTCTTTTTCCAATTTTACCAAACTTGATTACATGACAATTGTCCACATTGAATTCCGTTTGCCATGTATTGCTCCATTCATGAAGTTTATTTAATTCTTCTTGTAGCTCTTTACAAGAGTCTGCATTAGTAATTGTCCTTTGTATTTTTGCATCATCAGCAAACATATTTAGATAACTTTCATTTTCAATATTGCTATCGATATCATTTACAGTATATACACTAAAAACATGACTGGTGCCAGCACTGAGCCCTGTGGAACTCCACTAGTCACTTCCCTCCATGACGAGTAATTTCCCCTTACTACTGTTCTCATTTTTTTTTTTTTTTTTTTTTTTTTTGAGAAAATCTTGCATCCAACAATACAGTTTCCCTCGGATTCCTCCTGGAAGGTACAGTTTCCATTAAAGTCTTTGGTGCAGTACTCTGTCAAATGCTTTCTTGAAATCTAAGTAGATACTGTCCACCCATCCTTCTCTTTTCTGTAATGTTTGTCATTATGTCATAGTAGCCTAACAGATTAGTAACACAGGATTTTCCTTTTCTGAAACCAAACTGTCTTTCTTTCTGTAACCATATTGTGTTCTTCTAGATGATTTACCCAAACTTTTCTTATCAGCTTCTCTAATACCTTGCTTACAACACTGGTTAGTGATACTGGTTGGTAGTTGAGTGGATTTTGTCTATTCCCTTTCTTGAATAAGGGAACAATGTTTGCATTCTTCCTAATATCAGGTACCGGTAGTTTACCTTGTCTCAAGGATTTCTTGAAAATTAAAGATAATGGTTTACTTAACTCCTTGCACATTCATGTAGCATCAGCATGAAATTTCATCAGGACCATTTGCTTTTCCTTTGTCTAATTTACTTAACTTCTCCTGTATTTCTTGTTCTGATATTTGTTTGTCTGGTAATATGTGTGGGCATGCATGTTCCATAATTATCATCCCTCTCAAAAAAAATTTCTTCTGTAAAACCTGACTGAAAATTCTTATTTTGTGCGTCACAAATATCCTTCAATTGTGTACAGGTGATCCCCACATCCGTAATGGATTGTATTTTATCTTTTACTTTGGTTTTGCTTCTGATGTGGCTGTAAAATAGCTTCGGTTGATCACTACTTTTGTTTATGAAATCCTTCTCCTGTGTGTGTGTGTGTGTGTGTGTGTGTGTGTGCAAATAAATTACTTAATATCGCATGATTCCCCCTGAAGATATGAGTACACGAAAACGCTTGGGATATTTTGTTTCCTTATATATATATATATATATATATATATATATATATATATATATATATATATATATTACTGCTCACCTGCACCACTTACATCGATGAGCATGAATCGCACAGTAAGTGGTCTATACCTTATTGTCACTCAGCTGAAATTCATTATATATCTTAATGACCCCTTTAAACAGTCGATGGGAATGAATCCTAAGCCTTTTTCTTTCCACTGACTCTTCCCCGAACTCAGCATAGTGCTATTGTATTGTGCAATACCCAAGGAGCTTATGTCATATGTCTCATAACAGGTGTACCGTACTCATGACACACTTGCGTCACACAGATGATACGTTAAACCGTCAACATAAATTATCACATACATGGAAGGTCACTGATCCCTGAAACAACTTAATGCGACAAAAGTTTCATGTGTAAGTCAAACAGAGGTGCCTGGTCTGTTTGGCAAATCTTTTATAGCTACGGTCTCAGAATTTCCCTTTGTGCCTCAAGTTTTCCTATTTAATCTGAAAGGTTTTGCAGTATCAAGTATTATAGCTCTTTCATGCAACTTTCCTAAGATTCTGATTAAAAAAAAAAAAAAATCCTTGTGCTGGGTCTATATCCTTTGGTATTTGTTTCCCCGGGGAATACCAAATCAAAGAAGTCAGGTTTTATTTGTATTTGTGTCTGTAAGTTCAGCACTATTACCGTTTCCATTATCGATACCTTATGATTAGAAAGTAACATGATGTACATCAAATGCCTAGTTCATTGCCTCTCCCTGTGTTAGCTTCTGTTCTTACCTACCCGCAGGTGTGATTGCTCTCCAGCCCAACACCCCCAGCACGACATGAGGCTCTTACTATTCATCGTCATCACCACACTCTATCTCGCATTCCCTCCACCTGCTCAGTCTGCTCTGGCACAGGAGTATGAAGCTCCTGCACCGAAGTCAAACATAATAAATAAACGTAAGATGATACTATGGCTAATTTCACCCGTATTATCTACTGCTTTCGAAGGCTGACTTGAATTATCAGAACTGAACCGCTTTTCGGATCATTATGTGTGATTTGGCTTTTTACCAGTCCTCTCCCGTCCGGGACGGGGACAGGTATTGTTTCCATTCAGTTTGTCTGTCTGTTTGTTTGCTTGTCTGTCTTTTAACAACTTTACGCGGAAACTACTGGTGCAATGTTGACTAAAATTACAGGGATGTTGGGCTATGGCCCTCTGATCACCTGGCTAAATTTGGTGCCAAACTGGGCCAAGGCGCAGGCTGTAGGCCCAAAAAATGTAATAAAAAAACGGGGGACGGGTAAAAATCGTTTTTTCGCCACAGCTTCTTTCAAATTCGCCATATCGACATGAAACCAAAATTTAAAGGTGGATTTTTAAAAACTGCATCCTATAACATAACCTCATTACACCAGGGGGGTCATCCCGCAGTTAGCGTTGGGGAACCAATGTCAGGTGGGTCGGAGCTAAAATTTCAAATGGGCATAAAATCGTCAATTTTCACCCGATTTACTCCGAATTTAATATGTGACATCTTTGACTAGATATCCTGTTGTGTTTATACGTCAGCACTAAAAGGACTGCCGGCGACCGGTTTGCAGTGCCTCGGCACCGGTTCTTGTTCATCTGATGATAGCCTTTGCTCTCTTCTGTGTTACTGAATGAGCTTGTCTCTCATATGAAGCACATTACAGCCTATATAATAATTAATTCCTGTAAGGACCAGTGGAGTTTGAAACTTTTTTTTTTTTTTACAGTTGTCTAGAAGTTTCATGTCTTTTCTTTAGTATATCAGAATATTTAACTGGTAGCGCCAATTCCTTTTGTGTGTGTGTGTGTGTGTGTGTGTGTGTGTGTGTGTGTGTGTGTGTGTGTGTGTGTAACGCTAAGCTACCAGTGTGTCATGTTTGTGTCAGTGTTTTTCAGAATCCGTCTCTGCACCATTATTTTGCGCTTCTGTTCTACCGTAGTGATAGAGGTGAGATGCAAAGCAGTGACTTCTTTGATGCCTGGGACACTAAGTGCTGTTCTCTGAAGGAAGTAAAATGTCAGAAAGCACGGCTGCCTTCTTGTTGGGTTCTGCACTTTCCTAGAATAATACATGTCTTGTGTACTGAAGTATTTAAGGGCTCTTCAAGTTTCTTTGCGTGATACTATACTCATTTTTACCTTAACTTGGCCCAAATTTTCCTTGTTTTGTGTGGAGTAGCCTGTAGCACCAGTCGAGCAGGGCAGTACTCCCAAGGTGGATGGAAAGATGATGACAGAGAGTGCTGGAGCTCCCGTTTCATCAGACCTCGGGACTAGTTCCTGACCATCCCGCTTTGTTGAACATTTTCAGTGTTTCAGTAACACAGACAGTAAGCCAGCATGCTCTCCAATACAAGTTTCTCTAACTGTCAACACTAAACTACATGCACACTACACACTACAATTCCTTTTCAAACTTTTAGAAAAAAAAAAAAAAAAGGCATTTAATAACGTAGCCTCGGAGTCGCCCCGGAGGAGGGGACATAAATGCCCCGATCACCCGCCCCTCTCCCGGTGACGACTCAACGAGTTGCCTGGAACCACTGTCTGATTCACTTCTTCAGTTCTGCAACATTAGCGGCCTTTTCTCTAACTTTCTCCCTGTTGAGCATCACCTCTCCTCCTCTAAACTTCACCTTCTCTTCTTAACTGAGATTCAGTTGTCTGAGGCAACTAACAGCAAACCCTTTTCTGTATCCTCCTACTTTCTCTATACTCATTTCAGAGCCAAAGGTGGCTGTTGCTCTCGTGTTCCTGAACTCGATTTTTCTGAATTCTCTACTCTCTGGTTTCGGCTTTCCAGACATTCTCTGACTAAATATATCTGCGCTGTTTACTTATCTCCTAATTCTACTGACTATCAATAATTCTTTGACTATCTTCCTTCTACGATGGAACACATTCTATCCATTTCTCCTTTCTCTGAAATTCTCATTCTAGGAGATTTCAATGTTCACCACCACCTTTGGCTCTCCTTTCCTTTTACTGATCTGCCTGGTGAACAAGCCTACATCTTTTCTATCCTTAATGACCTAGAGCGGCTTGTACAGCATCCTACCCGTATCCCTGACCACCTTGGAGAGAGCTCCAACATACTTGACTTCTTCCTAACAACTAATCCTTCTGCTTACACTGTTAATCTTTCCTCTCTGTTGGGCTCTTCTGATCACAATCTTATTATCTCAACTTGTCCTATCACTCCAGTACAGCCTGTGGACCCTCCAAAGAAACGTCTGTTGTGGCGCTTTGGAGCTGCTGATTGGGAGGCCCTCAAGCAATACTTCTTTGATTTTCCTTGGAATGATTATTGCTTCCATGGCCAGGAGCCATCTGAGCCTGCCTCGAGCATTATGGAAGTTATTATCTCAGGCACGGAAGCATACATTCCTTTCTCACATCCTTCGACTAATGCAAGAAAGCCTTGGTTTAATCACATTTGTTCCAATGCTGTCCGCAACAATGAAAGGGCCTATAAAAGGCATCGGAGCCAACCCACCCCTGAATCACATCTTTTCTATGTTTCTGCCCGGAATCGTGCTAAGTCTGTTCATCGCTCTGCTAAAAATAATTTCATCCATACTAAATGCTCTCAGCTCTCCAACTCAAGTTCTTCACACTCCTTCTGGCACCTTGCCATAAACCTTTCTAACAACTTTACCTCATCATCCTTCCCTCCTCTTTTCTACTCTGATGGCTATGTAGCTATTTCCTCTACTGATAAAGCAGATCTCTTTGCTCAGACTTTCTCCTCCAATTCCACCTTAGACGATTCCGGTGCTGTTCCTCCATCACTTCCCCCCCTCAAACTTCCTCATGGCTGACATTTAAATTTCTTCAGCTAATGTATTTTCTGCCATCACTGGCCTCAATACTAACAAGGCATATGGGCCTGATGGGGTCTCTCCTGCTGTCCTCAAGAACTGTGTTTCTGTGCTTACACCTTGCCTATGTAAACTCTTTCGCCTTTGTCTGTCAACTTGTACCTTTCCTTCTTGCTGGAAGTTTGCTCACATTCATCCAGTCCCAAAGAAGGGTGACCATTCCCAACCCTCTAACTATCGTCCAGTTGCTTTAACATCCTGTGTCTCAATAATTTTCGAGTCTATTCTTAACATAAAAATTTTAAAGCATCTTTCCTATCACAACCTTCTTTCAGATCGTCAGTATGGGTTCCATCAAGGACGCTCCACTGGCGATCTTCTCACCTACCTTTCAGACTCCTGGTCATCCTCCTTTCGGGACTTCGGCGAAAGCTTTGTCATTGCATTTGACATCTCAAAGGCTTTCGATCGAGTCTGGCATAAATCTCTAATTTCCGAGCTGCCCTCTTACGGTTTCCATCTTGCTATCTGTGCCTTCATCTAGAGCTTCCTTTCTGGTCGTTCTATAGTTGCTATTGTAGATGGCCACCGTTCTTCTCCCACATCTGTCAACAGTGTTGTTCCTCAGGGCTCTGTCCTATCACCAACTCACTTCCTTTTATTAATCATTGACCTTCTAAACTGTACATCTAAGCCTATCAACTCATATGCTGATGATTCCACCCTTCACCTTTCCATTCGGTTCCCGCAACGTCCATCTCAGCAGTTACGTAAACAAACAAGGGGTGAGGCTATGGCACATCTAATGTCTGACTTGGCTATCCGACTGGGATAAAAATAATCTTGTTTCTAATGCATCAGACTCATTTCTTACACCTATCAACTCCACAAAATCTTCCACAGGAGTACCCACTAATGTTTAATAATATCCAGCTCAATCCTGCATCATCTTTGAACATGCATGGGGTTTCAGTCTCTTGGGACTTATCTTGGAAAGATCATATTACATCTGTTGTAAAATCTGCTTGCAAGTGATTAGGTGTGCTAAGCCGACTCCGGACCTTCTTTACCCCTGCAGGTTTGTTGACTTTATACACGGGTTTTATTTGCCCCTGTGTAGCGTACAACTCTCATGTGTGGGGAGGCTCCCCACATACAGCACTTCTCAGTAGGGTGGAGTCAAATGCTTTTCGTCTCATTAACTCTCCTCATCTTTCTGGCTCCTTTCAACCTTTGTCCCTTCACCGCACTGTTGCATCTATATCCCTTTCTATCACTACTTCAACGGTCATTGTTCCTCTGAACTGTCTGCTTGCATCCCTCTACCTCTACGACGGGCACGTAGCACCCGTCTAGCTACAAACTCTCATCCCTTTTCTGTCCAACTCTCTAATGCAAGAGTAAACCATTACTCCCAGTCCTTCATTTATGCTACAGATCAACTCTGGAACTGTCTCCCTGAGTCTGTATTTCCTACTTCCTATGATCTTTAGTCTTTCAAACGCAGTGTGTCCAGGCATCTCGAAATGAACGAATCTTGAATTTGGCTCTTTTGTGTGTGTGTGTGTGTGTGTGTGTGTGTGTGTGTGTGTGTGTAGGGAACAGTTTGTGGGCTTTTAGCCTTTGGTTCCTTCTTTCCCGCATAAAAAAAAAAGAATAAAGATCAGTGGATGAAAAAGATAATACTACGGCTCCACATACTTTCCATAGCGGGTGACTAGCGTCATATTTGTTAATCCATTTGCACAACTCAGCGCTCAAGGTGGAGTGAAGATAATTTTAGGACAGGTTAGAGTAAAAGTATTATAGAGCTCCATGTTCCTGCTTCGGCCTGTTGTTGTTCTTTTTTTGACTTTAGTGACGCAGAGATAATGTGACGATAATATGGGTGTTATGCAAATGATGTGTGTCTGGGGTTATTAATGGTGGTGGTGGTTGTATGTACGGAATACTGTATACTAGTAGCTTGGAGGTGGCCAGCATCTTCATCATTACCATCATAAACGTCAGCCATTCCCATCATCATCATCATCATCATCATCAGAAGCAGCGACAATAACTATTAGGTATTAGACAGATCAAAGCTCGTAATTTATATAGTTTTAAGTAACTCTGATGCAGTCTGTAAGGTTTAGACCATATAATCACAGCAGTCCGTGAACTTCCTTTTTTCTTTTTTTCTACCAGAAAATTATTTGCTATTCTTAAGGGACCCCTTTGGATTGAAGGGGTTCGAGGTAGCCTAATGTCTAATCCCTTATAACAAGATGAACACATTCTACAACATCAAAGTGTAATCAGTGCTCAACGGGGAAGAGAGCGACGTAAAGGATATTACACGTTGTGATTCATCTTTGACTTATCTTTTGTGAACATTAATAAATGTTTCCTTGTTTTTGAGTAGAAAGTGATGTTGGCTGTATAGTTTTATTTCCATATAGGCTTAATTATATTAAACAGAGAAATGGTTATTGTTGTTTTACTTGATAAGGTTGATTGAAAATATTTATTGATATTCATTTTAGACAATTACCGTTTCAATTATAAAATCACAGGGGAACAGAAGGCACCTGTGTTTCCAAAGTGATAACAGAAATCGCTTATGTGGTACTGATATCTTGGTTCTGAAGACCTCCATCACCCAAGATAAACGTATTCTGCAGAACACGCACGGGATCGTTGGATAACGTGTTTGGCTTATTTCTCAATATAATTTAAGCAGTTGCAGAGGACAAAGGACTTCTTTTTGTGGGCGACTTTGGTTTAGAACAGATTTTTTTTTCTGACCACATGATTGATTGTTGCGCATTCCTAACCACATAAGAACATTTTGAACTAGAGAGCCACGCAGTGGAGCGCATCTGTGACAAGGGCAACGTAATTTCCAAAACACTCTTCGTAATGGGTTAGAGTTTCTCGTAATGGTTAGGGTTTCGCAAAGAGTGTTTTCCGGATCCAGAATCTGTAATACGATCAGGATCGTTCCCAAAAGTTAATCGATTGTTCCCTGTGACATGGGCTATCTACCCACCAAATTTGGTCCAAATCTCTCCTTTAGCTTCTGAGTAATCCTGCTATTATACAAAGGAATAAACGGGAGTGAAAACATACTCTCCCTGTCGGAGAGAACTACGTTCAGTGTATCATGGTAGATATCTAAGTATAGTAATTTCATTAATGGATTAGTTTCAAGCACAAAAGAATGAAAGAAAGAAACAACAAAATTTTATCCTCCCGAACTCGCATTACAAGAATATATATGTTAAACCTGGCACGAATTATATCTCCGAGAGAAACTAATATCAGTACCTCTTACCTTCCATCCGCAGGTGAGGAGGATGAGGAATTCCACTGGAGCTACGAAGGTGATACAGGTAAGTAACAAAGTGTGTGTGAAGAACTACCGAAAGAAAAGACTTCGGAACAAGAAAGCGCTTAAAGAGCGCGTACCTCCGCCAATGCCACTGCCATTAAAAAAGATCCGGATCTGGAACGGATCCGGATCCTTTTTAACAGCAATGGCATTGGCGGAGGTATGCGCTCTTTAAGCGCTTTCTTGTTCGTAAGTGTTTACTTTGAGTAGGCCCCAGAATTTAATCCATTCTTTTCTTCGTCCATGGCACACCTTTCCACAAAATTTCTTCGAAATTCATTGAGAACTTTTGGAGATATTATGCGGGATACTCCGGATCCGGATCCGGATCCACCCTAAAATTTAATCTTTTCTTTCTTGGCCCATGGCCCACTCTTCCACAAAATTTCATCAAAATCCATTCATAACTTTTAGAGCAATCCTGCTAACAAACAGACAGACAAACAAACAAACCAACGCGGGGTAAAACATATTCCTTCTGGCGGAGGTAAAAAATTATGAACAAAAAAGGCTGGTTGGAATGAAATTGTAACCAATTAACCAAATGCAACAAACAGCCGGAAGCCAGCAATTAACTTAAAGCTAGGACAATACTAGGTAGGTTGTACTGCGTGTGAGATGGCAGTAGAGGTGGTTTATTGAACACTGAGATGAAAGATAATGATTTACGCTTGGCTTGGATATATGATGTTTGACTTGCTATCTCTGATGAGAGACAGTGAGGCTGCCCTATTTATTCCTGTAACACAGCCTTCTTGGAAAACTTAGAAAACTGGCGAGAGTCATCTATCTATCTATCTATCTATCTATTACCAGACCCCTTAATCCCGTTCGGGGTGGCCACAAACAAATCGCATCCACGTCACCCTCTCCCTCGCCATTTCACTGCCCTGCTCCCAACTCACACTCCCCTCTCTCATATACCTCTCCACTACATCCCTATATCTCATCATCGGCCTCCCCCTCCCTCTCACCCCCTCCACGTCACTCACATACACTTTCTTCGTTAGTCTTTCACCCTCCATCCTCTCCACATGGCCAAACCACCTTAGTGTATTCCTCCTAACGCTTCCTATCACATCCACATCCACACCACAACGCTCCTTTATATCCTCATTTGTCAGCCTGTCTCTCCATGTGACTCCACAGGCTCCTCGTAAATAACTCATTTCCACTGCTCTCACTCTTAACTTGTGTCCTTCCAACAACGTCCATGCTTCACTTCCATATGTTAGAGTTGGTATCACAATACTGTCATGTAGTAACTTTTTCACTTCCGTGCTCACTTCCCTGTTTCTTTTCACTGCTTTCAAGGAATCAGCAACCTTTCTTTCCTGTTGTACCCTTTCTTCCCTGGTGTACCCTTTCAAGCACTTCATCCTCCAAACTTCTATCCTTACTCATCACACTACCCAAGTACTTAAACGTACTCACATTTTCCAATTCCTCACCATCCAACCTCGCTGTACATTCACTGACTTCTCTCTCAAAGACCATCATTTTACTCTTCCCTACATTCACCTTTAGATTCCGTTTCCTACACACTCTCCCAAACTCATCCACCAACCCTGCAGCTCCCCTTCGTCTTCACTCAGCAACACAGTATCACCTGCAAACAACAGTACAGGGAGTTTCCAAACACTACCCTCTCTCACCAGGGCCACTCCAACATCCACTACCCTACCTTGTACCTCTTTTATTACCCCATCCATGTGCAGATTGAACAGCCATGGAGACATGACATATCCCTGTTTCAACCCAACCTTCAAAGAGAAAAATTCACTCAGTTCACCATCCACATGCACTGCAGCCTTAGCACCATCATTCATACTCTTCACAGCATTCAACAACTTCCCATCTACTCCATATATTCTTAATACTTTCCACAATCCTTGTCTATCCACCCTGTCATATGCTTTCTCCAAATCCATGAAAGCCACATACAGCTTCATTCCCTTCTTTACAAACTTTTCCACTAAATATCTAAGAATGAATATCTGATCTACACAACCTCTTCCCTTCCTAACGCCTCCCTGTTCTTCTCCAAGTAATTCCTCTGTTCTTTCTCTAACTCTGTCAATAAGTATCCTACTATACACTTTTCCTATTATACTAAGAAGACAAATGCCCCTATGGTTACCACACACTTCTTTTTCCCCTTTTCCTTTGTACATTATACCTGACTTCCAATCCTCCGGGACTCTACCTTCCTCCCAGGCCAATCTGCACATCGTCCACATCCATTCTACTACTATCTTTCCCCCATGCTTCAGCATTTCACCACACACTCCATCAATTCCCGGGGCTTTCCCCAATTTCACTTTCTTCATTGCTTCCACAACTTCTATCTTACTGATTTCTTCCTGTCTTCTCACCTCCCTCCTTCTCCCAGCCATTCCCCAGCCACTTATAATTGCATTACTTCCATCCTCTATGTTAGTGTTCTCTCCATCTGCTCACTTTTTCTCCTTTCTCTACTAGTAATCTACTATTTTTATCTTTCACTTCCCTGCTAACTTCACTTCCACCCTGTCTTACTCTCTTCACCTCTTTCCAGAACAACTTCTTACAGTCCCTCCACTTTATACTCAAATTCCTTCCAAATTTCTCATCCACTCTCTTCTTACTCTCTCTTACTAATCTGTTCACCTCTCTCTTTCTTTCTAAATATAACTATCTCTTCCGCCTCTCAACTTCTTCCATGCCCCTATTTCTCACCCATTCATTGTATGCTTTCTTCTTTTGTGTCACAACCTGTCTCAGCTCTTCATTCCACCACGCTGTTCCTTGCACACCCGTCCGTCTTCTCTTCATCCCACACACCACATCACATGCTGCACATATTTCTTCTGTGAATATCCTGCACACACCTTCCACGTCCCCCATCTGCTCTAATTCATATTTGCCGAATCGTTCCATCTACAAAGTTTAAAAGAAAAAAGTAATAAAAATATTAATAAAATAGCAAGTGATGGAAAGTCTGTTTTTTAGGTATATTCCAGAATCTCAAAAAAGTAAAGCTTTCCGTGAGTCTACAGTCAGTGATGAAGACGCTTTCACAGTTACAACAGCACCATGTCCTGAGCCACATGCCCGATTATGCGTCTCTGGGGAAGTATTCCCGTTCATTAACAGGCAATGATCGGATCTTGAATTTGGCTCTCTCTTGTATTGTTTTTTTTTTTCTTGGAAGGAACAGCTTGCGGGCTCCTGGCCTTTGGTTCCTTCTTCCTAGCATTTTTTAAAAATCGGGATCGTGTACATGTCCACAGGGTGGGCGGCTCTCCCACTTCCATTCTCGTATGGAGGGTATGTGGAAATGAGATAGTTCACGCCTGCATCATCTTAGCCAATCAAACAAGATCATAGAATATTCACGGGGTGGAAGGAGCAAAGAGGGTTCCAGGGGAGGAGACGTGAGTCGGTTAAGGGGGGTGTAGTGAGGTTTAGGCTTAGATTTTTATTTTTAGCTGCATTTTGGAGTGCGTGAATAAACAGGAATGCTCGTGGAGGCATGCAAGTGGTGGTGTTTGAAGATAAAACTTCTGGATGGGAGATTCTGGCATTACACAAACCTTATATTTAATTTCCCAGTGACGGGGTTCAAAGAAAGGATAAGAAGCATGACCTGAAAGCAATCTGTGTTGACCTGAATCGATCCCTTGTGCAAGTGGGTGACCTGAATTGATTTTAAAGGACCTGAAAGACACGATGCAGCTTAGGGGGATAAAATTGTTTACGATGGGTAAATTTTCGCGGACTTTTTCCAACTCTCATGACCCCCATTTTCCTGCTCTCTCTCTCTCTCTCTCTCTCTCTCTCTCTCTCTCTCTCTCTCTCTCTCACACACACACACACACACACACACACACACACACACACACACACACCAGAGGTGGACACCGCAAACGATAATTCACTTCCGCAACCCAAATCCGCAAACTCAAAAATTGCCTCCTGCAACTGCTAATCCACAAAATTCTTTAAATCAGCAGTTCCACAAACGCGAAAACGAAAACGAAAACCATTTTTATCCCTTTCATTACCACGGCATCAGCTTCATTTTATTCAGTATACCATACCATTAGAGGATTATTACCCGTCCCCACCCCGGAGGGGCTCGGGGACGGGTATTGTTTTCACTCGATTTGTCTGTTTGTTGGTTGGTTGGTTGGTTTGTCCGTCTGTCTGTTAACACTTTATGCAAAAACTACAGATGCAATTTTGACTAAAATTACAGGGATGATCAGCTATGACCTGATCACCTGATTAAATTTTGGGCCAAACTGGGCCAAGCCCCAGAGTGTAGGCCCAAAAAATTAAATTAATGTTTCCTCACCACACTTTTCAAATTTGTCATATCGACATGAAACCCAAACCTAAAGGTGCATCTTTCAAATCTGCATCCTATAACATGCCTCATTACATCAGAGGGGTCACCCCTCAGTTAGCGGTAGGGGGGTCAGTATCAGGTGGAACGGGCCAAAAATTTCAAGTGGTCATAAAATCGTCAATTTTCACATGATTTACTCCAAATTTGATATGTGACGTCTTTGACTAGCTATCCTGTTGTGTTTATATGTCAGCACTATTATGACTGCCGGGGACGGGTTTACTGCACATTGGCACCGCTTCTTGTGTTAAATTTTGGGTTATATTTTTCATAATCAAGGGGCTAAAAACCATCTCTAGTTACTCATCCCCTACAAGTATATCTTTATTTACTCTATTCTGATTAACAAAAGATGACTTATGAAGTTTGGAAATTATCTAAAGTAATGAATGGGATATAATCTATTAAAACTAAAATATATAATTTAATAGTTATTATTAGTATACTGTATAAGACTGTTTTTACTAGAAAACAAGGGCAAATCCTTCACTATTGTATATAAACTAATTATTACACTTCACAGCTCACACTTGACAAATTGACACATCAGTCCACCTCTATTCCTCTGCTCTAACCTCCTCATTCCTCACTCCTTAGTCACAGCCAGACTCCTCCAACAACTGAGAAAACTCCAACATATAGTATATCTATCTGTCTATCTCTTTATCTTCTGTATGTACAGTATATACCGCATGGGGTAAGGTGGTTCTCTGGTAAGGAAAACGATAAAACTGTGTTCAGTTTCATTTCGTATGTTTGCGATTTACTCTGTTATTCATCTACCTAATGATTTTTGTTGAGATTGAAATACTGGCACTGGCAATGCTATATGTTTGAAAATTTTTAAATTTAGGTTAAAGGTCATATTCTAGGTGGACTGGGAGGCTTTGTAGCACATCTTTGCACTTTTCATCTTGTTATTGGTTTGTATGCTAAACAAGTTTTTCAAGTATCTATGTAGTTTGCATCAGTAGCATACATTATATCATCTGGAAAATATGATTCATCTTGAAATAGGCTTTATATTTTTCTTTATTTATTGGGGAAAAACACATCTTTGCTGGCTTCTGTCCTTAGATTCTTATTTCTTACCCTCTCCCCAGAAAGCACGTACAGTACTGTATCATCATCATCAGCCATAACTAATCCACTGCTGAACAAAGACCTCCCCCAACCTTTTCCACGAATTCCTTGACTGAACCAATCTTTGCCACGTTTTCCCCGCAAATTTCTCTATCTCATCTCTCCATCTCCTGTCTGGCCTTTTTCTGCTACGCTTACATTCTCTTGGTGGCCAGTCAGTCAGCCTCTTGCTCCATCGGTTCTCCCTTATTCTTGCTATATGGCCTGCCCACCCCCATTTCTGTTCTTTTATAATTTCTATAATATCTTTGACTTTAGTCTGCTCTCTCAACCAAGTTGATCTTTTCCTGTCTCTTAAAGATATTCCCAACATTGACCTTTCCATTGCTCTCTGAGAACGGATTAATTTATTTTCCATTGATTTTGTCAGTTTCCAGGTCTCACAACTATACGTCATAGCTGGAATTATACATTCGTTATATACTTTTCGTTTCATACAAATTGGCAAGCTACTTTCCATAATGTCTCTATGTTTACCGAAAGCTTTACTGTATATCATTAAGATAATGTAGTGAGGAACCCTCTTATGTGGAGTACATCTTGCTATGACGATGTTATGCTTTATTATTTCACGAGTACGAATGTTGTCCCCTCCTTGCTTATACCCATTTTCATTCCTTTCCTTAGAGCAGCGTTTCTTAACCTGGGGTGCTAGCACCCCCAGGGGTGTTGAAATCAATTTTAGGGGGTGCTGGAAAATGCTGCATTATTTTTTTTTCCTTATTGGTGTTGCTTAGGACTGGCATCGTTTATTTTTTTTTTTTATTTTTTTTATTTTTTTTTTTTTTTTGAGAATGTATGAAACAAACTGTTGGGCATTACTTCACTTAATTCTGCAGTAGTGTAGCAACTGTAGTCCCGATAACTAGATGTAAAGGGGTGCTGGCTGAACTGAAACCTTATTACAAGGGGTCCTGAGGTCGGAAAAGGTTAAGAAACGCTGCCTTTGAGCTTGGTATGAAGTCGGTGAATATCAAAGAGAAGAATCTGATCTTCAGCCTCTCTCTCTCTCTCTCTCTCTCTCTCTCTCTCTCTCTCTCTCTCTCTCTCTCTCTCTCTATATATATATATATATATATATATATATATATATATATATATATATATATATTTCTTTTTGAAGTAATCATACAATTATCAACAATTATCATACAAATGTATGATAATGAAAAATGCTATTGGACATCGTACTGAAGGTGAATATATCGTATATATACAATATTTATCGTACATATGGCAACAGTGCGGGAGTGGCGGCGGGCGCCGGTGAGCCGGCATCTCACCCAGACGCTGCCTGCCGAGCTAGGCCACGTAGAAGTTTGCGGGCAGATTTGCGTTTGCGGAAGGGCTTCCGCAAGCGCAAAACCCCAGATTTGTGTAGAATTTGTCACAAATGCAAATCAGCAATAAATAATCACACTTCCGCAATTACAGACTTTGCTGTTTGCGGAAGTGATTGCGGAAGTGCCTACTCTGACACACACACACACACACACACACACACACACACACACACACACACAACTTACTGACCTACTGTATCACCTTTCAGGCCCGGAACACTGGCCCGAGCATTACCCATATTGTGGAGGTCAGAGCCAGTCTCCCATTGACCTCTACGACGGGACACCAGAGACAGAATGGAATCCCTTCCTGTTCATGCACTACGACGTTACGCCAACAACAGTCAAAGTCACGAATAATGGACACTCAGGTACGCCTATATTGCTTTTGCTCTAACCTGATCTAAAACTGCCATCCCTCCATCTTGGTATGCCGAGTTGCAAAATCATATTCTCAATGAATGATGCTAGTCACGAAAAAGTGCTATGGATAGGACGTAGATGTATATAATTGCCTCTTACCTTCAGTAATCTACGCGAATTAAGCTGTAAACGTATGAAAATCTGGACCAGGTTAATGTAAAAAGGATATAGTTCTTTCTTCACTGGGTTGTGAAATCCTTTGAGGTGTCCTAAGTTATCCATTACGGCTAATTGTTATACTCTGAAGATTATGATCAGTTTGTTTTCATCTGACAGTGATCTCGAATTCTTTTCTGCTCCGTTGATAACCAATTGTAGCCTCATACAAGGGTTTATTTCATTAGTGACCAAGGAGGCTCATTCCTACCTCATAAATAAGGAGTATCGAATTTCATGCAACCACAACATAGTATTTAAGTTGTGTGAGAGATCCACTTCCATCATACTAAAATGAACTAACTGTGAAAATGCTTCCTTGGCCAATTTTGTTAATGTCTGCAGCACGACCGACTCTGCTGTTCTCAGCTTCTCATTTGGTTCTTACGTAAGCTAACGTGATCTAATTAGGAAATGTTGACCCGCAGATTACGTTGGTGTGGAGGGCAAGATTTTAGAATTAATCAATTAATAGACTGGCAAAGATTCTTCAGTAAGCTTCCCAAATCGATTATTCGCATTAAAAACTAACAGGTATTTCCTTACTGGCAGCCATGGTCACGATGGACATGCCGAAAAGACCCTATGTGCTTGGCGGGAATCTCGACGGCGAATATGAGTTCGACCAGCTTCACTTGCACTGGGGTTCCATTGACTCCGTGGGCTCAGAACATTCGATCCGGCACAACAGGCAAGTTGGGAGTTAGACGGACTTTAGGGCGGAGTATAGCTGTGGTTGAGGTGTAGTATGGCAATAAGTAGGGTGGGGTATGGCAGTAGTTGGGGTGGAGTATGGAGAATGGCGGTGGTTAAGGTGGACTATGGCAGTGGTTAAGGTGGACTATGGCGGCATTTATGGTGGAGTATGGTAGCGACTAGGACGGAGCATGGCAGAAGTAAGGAAGGAGTAAGAGAGTGACCAGGTCGGAGTTGGGCTGTTGTTAAGCAATAAAGTTCTTGAAGCAGGAAAGGATGAAGGATGACAGGCAAGAGGGAAGTGAAACAAGGAGGTAGAGCTTAAACTACACTTAGACGGCATGGGATAGTGCATGGCAGACAGGGATGAATCAGTGAACAATGGTTAGCTCGGCCCCATGATGGAAACAAAAGAATGAGGCAGTTTGATAACGGAGGCAGAGGGTTTAGTATGATGACAGGAGGAGAAATAAAGGAAACCGTGGGACGAAACACTATGATATATAGAGAAGGACACAGATTAAGTATGGTAACATGAGGAGAAATGAAAGAAAGGAATGAAGAGACTGTATGGTGGAGGAGGCAGATGATTAAGTATGATGACAGGAAAAAAAAAAAACGGACGAGACAGTATGATAGAAGAGTCAGAAGATTAGTTCTTTCCTCTTAGATGGAGATAAAACTGAAATTAATGGATTAAACTAGCATGGGAGACAGACAGACAGAGAGAGGGGGCAGAGAGGCTAGGAGAAAATATGACTGCTTGTGCTCTCCCCTCAGCTACCCGTGCGAGGCCCACCTGTTGCATTACAAGAAGATTTACAACGACTCAGAAACGGCCACGTTGTACGAGGACGGTCTGGCAGTACTGGGGGTTCTGTTTACCATCTCTGAGGAAGACAACCCAGCACTCGCAGGACTTATATCAGGGCTTGCCAGCGTCACCCAACCAGGTGATGTTTTGGGTTTTGTTTACCACAGAACTTGATGCTTTGTGAGACATAAACCTTTAACTGTACTTCTTTTAATTCAAAGCTGGTGTGTCTCATCTCTGATTTAAGCTTTCATGTATCACGTAAGATATTTCTGCTTAAATTTACTGCCAACCTTTTTACCATTGTTTCTTAATACAAACATCTTCGTCGGGTCATTGCACTACGTCTTGTCCAAATCATTATATCCATCTGCTTCATTCAGAAGGTTGGTTGGAGAGAGAGAGAGAGAGAGAGAGAGAGAGAGAGAGAGAGAGAGAGAGAGAGAGAGAGAATTACATGGTAAGTAATCCCTCCACGATCCAACGTAATAGAGCCAGTGGGATGTCCGGTACTTGGTTTTGTCAGGGACTTGGGAAAAATGCCCCTGGACAGGTACTGATAGACCCACCTAACCTAACTTTGAAAGCCACCTAAACTCCGTACATGCACAGCACCTATTTAAGCCCTTATTCACACAAAAAAGGGACAGAAACCATAAAATAAATAAACAGGAACCAAAGAATGGGAAATAAGAAGTGAGTATTGAAATATTCAGCAGTGTATAGGGTACTTGCGATACGTCTGTGACCGTCATGAAGATTAACCTGCCTCCTCTATGGCTCTGACAGTGGTGAAGGTGCACTTGAAGCATGTACAGTAACCCAGTGTTGCATTGCATTTAATCCTTTGCACTGTGAATTATAACTGTTTCACACTGCACATTCTGTTCTTACTTGCACCACGCCAGTTGCAACACGCCAGTGTTGCACTCTGCACTTAAACCTTTGCATTCTGAATTCTAATTTCTTAACACTGCACAACACTGTAAATTCCCATGTGGTCTGTTGGCGAGGTATTGCCAGTTTATTCACCGTCCACCACAAAAGTGAGCACGTGGGCAGCCATGGCGACGAGCGTGCAGTCATGACGGTAGGTAGGCAGAAAGTGGGGAGGATGCAGGGGCACTCTAACGGACTCTGCCAGAACTACGTGCCAAAACACAGCTGTTCGTCACTGCACGGCAAATTTAGAGTAGGAATTAACACTTATCGGCTTTTCTTTTCCTTTTTTCATTTTGACGTTTTTTGGCCATTATTGGACCCAAACCCAAAATGTCCGGGACTTGGGGTGTCCAGGACTTGGGCATCCTGGTCTTTAATGGATTATGTGTATTGAATGCTTTTGTTATTTCCATGTAGATTATGAACAAGCACAATACCTTCACATTCGTTCCTTTACCATCAGATCAAGAGGTCACCATTCAGTCTTTCCCGCTGTCGACCTTCCTACCCAACAACAGGAACAAGTTCTACCGCTACGAAGGCTCTCTGACCACACCGCCCTGCAACGAGGTGGTAGTGTGGACGATCTTCAGTCACAAACTAAGCATATCGGCTGCACAGGTGAGGAGATAAGAGTAAATATATTCTCCTATACTCTTTTTACTCTAACTTGGCCTAAAATTGCCATCTCTCCATCCTAACTGATTAGCTGTAACAATAGGTTAACATTCGAATATCATACTACTCACTAAGAAGTGCTGTGAGAAGGATGTAAACCTGTAGCATTGTCTGTTCTGCTTTTTGTGAAACACTGTAGACTGCAAAAGGAAGAAATCTGTGCCAAGTTAATGCGAAAAGACTGTAGTGACAGTTTACACCTACCCTTACTCTCTCCATTTTCTATCTTCTTTCGTGCAGTCTTTAGTGCTGGAGCATTTAGTCCCTTCAGTATGATGATGTCTTTTCTGTATTATCCTTGCTGCCACATGATGTCTGTATTCTGCTTAGGAATGACTCTTCGAATTGGAGATGTCTGATATAGTCTTCACTAAGCCCTTCACTAAAAGAGGTCTCATTAAGTGGTGAGAATAAACAAACAGGACGTCATTGTAGTAAAGGGGTCAAGCGTGTTTGTGTTACACTCAGGATTATAAACATTTGGAATGGGAGGGGTTTTTCATAGCCGTATAAAATCGTCTGCTGTTAGCAAGAATAAGATGAAGTGTGGCTATACCCCCACAGATGGCGGCATTCCGCAACCTGGAGGACGACCACGGACATACCATGGTTGACAACTACCGTCCTCTTCAGCCTCTCGGTACCCGCAGGGTGAGTTCTTTTTTCCTAGGTGAGTTCTTTTTCCCAGGTGGGGACGCGGTGGCTCAGAGGTAGAGCGTCGAGCTCGTGGCCAGAAGGTCGTGAGTTCGAGCCTCGCCCGTGGCTGCCGTGCTGGGAGTGGTAGTGCGCTCCTGTAACCTAGCGGGGCTACGTGGCCATTAGTTGCCTATGATCCTTCCAATTTATCCAGATCGTTTGGGCGTTGTCCCTCAAGGGAGTTCCCCTTCGAGCGACGCTGCCGAATCTGTACCAAAACACACCTCTCTGTCTCATGTCAGCTATTTAATACTTCTAAATGAAATTTATTTACAGTATATATATATATATATATATATATATATATATATATATATATATATATATATATATATATATATATATAATTCTCTAATATGGCTATATAGTTTAAGAAAATGCCTATTGTTTTCAATAATAATGACATTTTATAAATACCTCAACACTTGGCATCGTTGCTTTCCAACGTTGTCGCGCTTGTAGGTGAGTCAGTGAGGGTAGGTCAGGTGTCAATCTTCAGGTCACTTTCTCTGACCGTCATTAAAAGATAAGCTCCTACCCCTACTACTCGTCCTTGTCTGTTCCACAGTCAAGAAAAAGAACTTATTTACAGCGTAAATAAGTATTTTTTAGAAGAGAAGGCAAAGAGGGAACCTATAATTGATCCCTCAAAAGCTGTTGCTCGAACAGCAAAGGCCACCAACGTGAGTGAAGTAACAGCCAGACGAATTTGCTCTTCTTTCAATCAAGACTGCATTACATAAAAGTCACCAGAACAAACTATAATAATTCATAGAACCGTATATACTTTTTATAGAAATAAATCACTATTAATTGTCGATTTTATATGCAGAGAGAGAGAGAGAGAGAGAGAGAGAGAGAGAGAGAGAGAGAGACAGACAGACAGACAGACGAAGTCAGGAGGCTTCTCCTCAAATTCTAATAATTCATAAAACCGTATAGACTTTTTATAGAAATAAATCTCCATAAAATGTTGATTTTATATGCAGAGAGAGAGAGAGAGAGAGAGAGAGAGAGTGAGAGAGAGAGAGCTGGGAGTGAGGGGTAACCCTTGTCTCTAATCCGATAATTGGCCCAGTAGAAACTGGCAACGTCGCACGTAGGGGAAGTCCCGTGAGGGACAACGCCCAAACGATCTGGATAAATTGGAAGGACCATAGCTTGGGGATTAAATCCCTTTTTCCCAGGTGAGTTCTTTATCCCCAGGGGAGCTCTTTTTCCCCAGGGGAGCTCTTTTTTTTTAAGGTGAGTTTTTCTTCCCAGGAGAGTTCTTTTTCCCCAGGTATGCTCTTTTTTCCCAGGTAAACTCTATTTTCCCCAGGTGAGCTCTTTTTTTCCAGGTGAATTCTTTTTTCCAATATTTTTTATGCAACAAAGAAGGAACCAAAGGCCTGGCGCCCACAAACCGTTTCTTCCAAGAAAGAAAAACGATACAAAAGAGCCAAATGCAAGATCCTTTCATTTCGAGATGACACACTGCGTTTGAAAGACTGGAGATCATAAGAAGTAGGAAATACAGACAGAGGGAGACAGTTCCAGAGTTGACCTGTTGCATAAATGAAGGACTGTGAGTAATGATTAACTCTTGCATTAGAGAGTTGGACAGAAAAGGGATGAGAGTTTGTTGCTAGACAGGTGCTACGCACCCGCCATAGAGGTGGAGGGATGCAAGCAGACAGTTCAGAGGAGCAGTGACCATTTAGGTAGCAATAGAAAAGAGATAAAGATGTAACAGTGCGGCGAAGATACAGAGGTTGAAGGGAGCCAGTAAAAGAAGGAGAGTTGATGAGACGAAAGGCCTTTAACTCCACCCTACTGAGAAGAGTTGAGTTCTTTTTTCCCAGGTGAGTTCTTTTTCCCAGATGAGTTCTTTTTCCCTGGTGTGTCCTTATTCCCAGGTGAGGTCTTTCTCACAAGCACAGTTCCCTCCAGTTGCGCATTAACAAGTAGGCTTCAGGTTTTGAAAAACGTGGCATTGCTCTATTTGTTTCTGTTTGATTGGATGTATCTCTTTATAGGAGAAATAGTATGGAATAAGAAAGAAAATATATGAAAAAAGGTTTTGTATTTAAACCCTAAACGTCGGGCATATTTTTAGCCGGGTGTACTCTCACTATGGACATTCCTGGCAAAGTAGCTCTTATTCAAACCTTAACATCTGGAAAAGTATAATAGTTACAGAAATTTAAAAAAAAAAAAAAGTATTACTCAACAACTCTTCTTCTTGTTAATGAAACCATCCCCAGGTCTCTAGGTTGTCCCGTCGATGAGTAAGGATGAGTAGAAAATGAGTGGTTTTCGGTGTTTTGATGGAGAGTCACTGAGCGTGCGCTGTTGGCTGCGGTCTAGGCAAGCCTGGCTTGCATTGGCAGCACTGACTGGATTAGTGATTGTTACACTGCCCGGTCTTCCTTTGCAAACACCAAAACTTTCCACTCTTCATTCTACCTTTCCTTGTGCACATCATAAGGAAGAGTCATCACCCTGTCCATGTGGCTCACCTTTGATTTTGCAGCTGTAGCAGACAGGCACTATGCACCGTAGCTGTGTGGGAAAACTTACACCTTATGCTTTTCTCTATTATTTTCAGACATCATTTGTAATACCCTAAACTGTATGTTCAACAGCATTTATAATGTACTTTATATCATATTATGGTTTATTGCACTTGAAAAAAAATAGTTGTTCAGCACAGCGAACGTAGGCAAGCTTGAGTATGAGGTATGCACTTGCACACTTAAATTTTGGCTTTTTTATACTCTTCGCAGGCATCGCAAAAGTATTACCTATACTCTCAACAACTTACATTATTTGTACATTAGCTCACTAATACGTTTCATATCACATCTTCGCAAATATTTTAAGAGTAAGTATTGAAAAAATATTGTTCTACACAACAAAGTATTGCACTTGAATGAAGTTTTGCTCAACATATTGCATGCAGTACGGTTCAGTATGAGGTATACACGTGTACATAAATATTGGCTTTTCCTACTATTTTCAGGCATCGTGAAAATATTATTTATGCTCTCAACAACTTATACTATTTGTACTTCAGCTCACTAATAAGCTTCATGTCATATCTTTGCGATTTTCAAGAGTAAGTATAGAAACAAATCTTGTTCTTCTCAACAAAGTATTGCACTTGAAAGCAGCTTTGCTGAACATATTGTATGTAGTACAGTTCAGTATGAGGAATACACTTGTACATAAATTTTGGCCTTTTCTACTAATATTAGACATCGTGAAATTATTACTTAGGTCTACAGGACTTATAATATTTGTACCTCAGATCACAAAAACGCTTCATGGCACATCATCGCAAATATTTCAAGAGTATGTAAAAGGAAAATGTAGTTCTACCCAATAGTCATTTTCTTACGTGCACTTTTGGTTTTCTTTCATACATCAGGTACAGTTACTCAAGGTATTATCAACAATGGCATCACATTACCATAAAAAAAAAAAAAAATCACCTTCCTCAAAAACCCCACTCTCACCCCAAAAACTGTGCACACCTATTTGCATTTTACACTTTCCCACACACCTTCTCAATAATCATGCTCAAGGTGAGACTCAAAGAACCATTTAGGGCATAGCGGGACCTTGCATTCATCACACTGATAGGAGGTTTCCTTCTGTGTGTAGGACCGGCCTTTTGTCTTGTTGCACACATGGCAACGCCTGTAGGCTGGCCGACCTGCAGGTGTATGGCCAACGTTCAAAAGACGGTGACGCTGTAAATACTGAGTGCAGCTCGGCCTATCTGCCGTGGGTGCCTGGTACATCCCCCGCCCCTCAATTGTCAACTGTGCAGTTTCATACTCTGCAAGCAGCTAGTGTGTTAGCTCTTTCTCGAACCCCCGTAGAGAAAGAATCCTCAGCCAAACCTGCTTGAACAGAACGTAATTGTTCAGGATGGCAATATTAAGAAGGTGTACCACCAACAGGATTTACGGAGGCAATCGACTTCCTCTATCTGCATGTCCGACTTATCAGTGAGCCACATGTTGATATTGTAGTCGTTGACAGCATTGGGCTTGAACACGGGTTCCCTGGTCCTGAAGTCTGTCCTGGCTGATTCCTCCATAACTCCCTTATGAACTGTGGTCAACATGTTAACCTTACACTTGTCGTGCCACATAAGGGCTAACATGTTACCACATCTCCAGGTTAGGAGGGGACCTTTCTCAGTTTTCTCAGGGAAAGATGGAAAATTCTTTCTACCAGCATGGACCGTGCCATAGAACCCACTACCATATTCAAGTAAATACTTGGTTGACGCAGGGGGGGTGTAATAATTTTCAGTGAACAGGATGTGGTGGCTTTTGAAATACCTGTCCATGAGCACTTTCACGACTAATACTGAGAAACCATGGGGATCATCAGAAGGTATATCAACATATGTTGCTGAATGAACTGTTACATCAAGCACATTTCCAGTTTTGCAGTCACATAGGACAAAGAACTTCAGTCCAAAATGGTGATGCTTTGATGGAATGTATTGAATAAATGCTAGACAGCCCTGGAACAACACAAGCAACTCGTCGATAACCACTTTCTGAAACGGACGGAAAAGCCTTGCAAAAGACTCTTTGAGCATGGTCAGAATAGGCCTTATTTTCCATAACCTGTAATTGGGTGCTGGCCCATAACTCCTGTTGAAATGCAGGAACCGAAATATTGCCAGGCACATATCATGAGCCATATATTTTCCAAAAACAGGTGTGCCCACGAGTTCGTCTACGGACCAATAATCATGGAGCACATGTTTTCTCATGTGGGCCATCATCATGGTCAAGCCAAGCCACACAAATAACGCCCCCACCTCCACTGGAACCCAATTCTTCATTTTTGTACTCTCGCCAGCTAAAACCTTCAGCCAGCACACACTTATGGGCTAGTGATAGTTTATCTCGGCCACGAGGTACTACATTATAGCAGTAGGGAAAACTGCATGGAAAAAGGACATCTTAATCCTGGGCCTGGGCAACAATTCAACAAACTGCACAATTTCTCCTTCTGCATCAGAGGCAGGCACAGAGGGCTGGAATCCTGCCCCCTCCTTCCACACATAAGCATCCACTTTCCCAACACCTGGGAGCCTTGCCTGTGTTTTTTTGCCAGCAAGTCTTTTCACACCACGTGCAGTACGCCTTCATCCACGTGCACGCCCATGGGGGAGGCCATTTTTTTTTTTTTTTTATGCGAGGAAGAAGGAACCAAAGGCCATGAGCCCGCAGTAACAGTTCCCTCCAAGAGAAAAACAAAATACAATAGAGAGCCATATTCAAGATCCGATCATTTTGAGATGCCTGGACACACTGCGTTTGAAAGACTGGAGATCATAGGGAGCAGGAAATACAGACAGAGGGAAACAATTCCAGAGCTGACCTGTTGCATAAATGAAAGACTGGGAGTAACGGTTAACTCTTGCATTAGAGAGTTGGACAGAAAAGGGATGGGAGTTTGCTGCCAGACAGGCGCAACGCGCCCGTCGTAGAGGTGGAGGAATGCAAGCAGACAGTTCAGAGGAGCAGTGACCATTAAAGTAGCGATAGAAAAGAGATAAAGATGCAACAGTGCGGCGAAGAGACAGAGGTTGAAGGGAGTCAGTAAGAGGAGGAGAGTTAATGAGACGAAAAGCCTTTGACTCCACCCTATTGAGAAGAGCTGTATGTGGGGAGCCTCCCCACACATGAAAGTTGTACTCCACACACGGGCAGATAAAACTCCTGTATAGAGTCAACAATTGTGCAGGGGTAAAGAAAGAGCGGAGTTGGCTTAGCACACCCAATCTCTTGGAAGCAGATTTTACAAGAGATGTAATATGATCTTTCCAAGATAAGTCCCGAGTAAATGAAACCTCAAGCATGTTCAAGGATGATGCAGGATTAAGCTGAATATTATTAAACATTAGTGGGTATACCTGTGGAAGATTTTGTCAGGTTGATAGGTGTAGGAACTGAGTCTTAGATGCATTAAAAACAACCATATTATTTTTACCCCAGTCAGAGATACGAGACAAGTCAGGCATTAGGTGTGCCATAGCCTCATCCCTTGTTTGTTGAAGTAACTGTTGAGATGGGCGTTGCGGGAATCGAATGGAAAGGTGAAGGGTGGAGTCATCAGCGTATGAGTGGATAGGGTTAGATGTACAGCTTAGAAGATCATTGATGAATAAAAGGAAGAGAGTTGGTGATAGGACAGAGCCCTGAGGAACACCACTGTTGATAGATCTAGGAGAAGAACGATGGCCGTCTACAACAGCGGCTATAGAACGACCAGAAAGGAAGCTAGCGATGAAGGCACAGATAGAAGGATAGAAACCGTAGGAGGGCAGTTTGGAAATTGAAGATTTATGCCAGACTCGATCAAAAGCCTTTGAGATGTCAAGTGCAATGGCAAAGCTTTCGCCAAAGTCCGGAAAGGAGGATGACCAGGAGTCTGAAAGGTAGGTGAGAAGATTGCCAGTGGAGCGTCCCTGACGGAACCCGTACTGACGATCGGAAAGAAGGTTGTGATAGGAAAGATGCCTTAAAATTTTTCTATTGAGAATTGACTCGAAAACTTTTGAAATACAGGATGTTAAAGCAATTGGACGATAGTTGGAGGGTTGGGAGTGGTCACTCTTCTTTGGGACTGGCTGAATGAGTAAACTTCCAGCAAGAAGGAATGGTACAAGTTGACAGACAAAGGCAAAAGAGTTTGCCTAGGCAGGGTGTAAGCACAGAAGCACAGTTTTTGAAAACAACAGGAGGGACCCCATCAGGCCCATATGCCTTGTTAGTACTGAGGCCAGTGATGGCAGAAAATACATCAACTGAAGAAATTTTAATGTCAGCCATGAGGAAGTCAGAGGAGGAAAGAGATGGAGGAACAGCACCGGAATTGTCTAAGGTGGAATTGGAGGAGAAAGTCTGTACGAAGAGATCTGCTTTATCAGTAGAAGAAATAGCTACAGAACCATCAGAGTAGAAAAGAGGAGGGAAGGATGATGAGGTAAAGTTGTTAAAAAGATATTTGGCAAGGTGCCAGAAGGAGCGGGAAGAATTCGAGTTGGAGAATTGAGAGCATTTAGTATGGATGAAATTATTTTTAGCAGAGAGAAGAACAGACTTAGCACGATTCCGGGCAGAAACGTAAAGATGATGTGATTCAGGGGTGGGTTGGCTCCGGTACCTTTTGTAGGCCCTCTCCTTGTTGCGGACAGCATGAGAACAAGCGTGATTAACCCGCCCCGTCCCGACCACTTTTTCACCACTGGTACCCCCCAATCCCGACCATTTTTCAACCCTTTTTTTTTTTTGCTAAAACTTTCACTTTTGGTCAGAAACAATGGTCAGTGACAAAGAAATTGTTCCCCGGGGTCCATAATTACCTTAAACAGGTATGCCTTGGTCCCACCTGGCCCCGTGTTCTCCGTAGGCGGTCTGAGCCTCTAACGTTTTCTGTGGTATTATAAGTCTGGGGAACCAATGAAAGTAAGTAGATATGTATTTATTACAAACATAAAAACATGTGATAAAAGAGTATATTGGATTTTATACAAAAATAGAGCAGAAATAAGCATTGTACCATCGTGCGAAACGAGCAAAATCGGGCAACTTGGTCACGATGAATCGCTAACATTCGAAAATCATGATACATATCATTTTTTTTACTTACATAATCCTTCTACAATAACATTATACCATTTTACATTTTATTGAACTGTTTTTACGTATTCACAGGCCTTTTGATAACATTTAGCGTAATGTTAGCGCTTATTTACGTAGTGAGTGAACTCGCTGTGACTGTTGTTTCAACTCGTATTGTGTTTTTTCTACTTACATAATACTTTTCTAATAACATTATACACTTTTCAACTTTATAGAACTGTTTTGAGATAATTTCAGGCCTTACGTAAATATATAGCGTAATAATAGCGCATAATAACACACACGGTGAAGTCGCTATGACTACTATTTCAACTTACAACCTATTTTTGTACTTATATAATAATTCTCCACTAACATTGCACATGTTTACACTTGATATAATTGATATCACATAATTTCAGAACTTACGATGCAACTGAGCGTCATATTAGCGCGTACTTACACAGGGAGTGTTATCGCGATATCATTTGTTTCATCTTACACTAGTATTCAACTTAGGCCTATATAATACCTTACTACTAACATTACAACAAATTCCACTTTATATAATTCCTATCACATACTTACTGACCAGAATGTGGGTGTACTCGTGACATCAATTATTACAACTTACACTATTGTTCAACTTATACGTTTTATTCATGCTAACATTACACCCTTTTCCACTTTATATTCTTGCTATCACATATTTACTGACCACTGAGCGTCATATTTTCGCAGATTTACACAGTGGGTGTACTCATGACATCAATTATTACAACTTACACTATTTTTCAACTTATACGTTTTATTCATGCTAACATTACACCCGTTTCCACTTTATATTCTTGCTATCACATATTTACTGACCAGAGTGTTATACTGAGCGTCATATTTTCGCAGATTTATACAGTGGGTGTAGTTTTCATATCACTTCGTTCAACTTACACTATTTCTCAACTTATACATTACTTTCCTGCAAACATTACACCCGTTTCAAGTTTATATAAGACTTGGCACATACTGACTGGCCTTACCATTATACTGAGCGTCATATCGCCATCCCACACAGTTTCAGTAGTGTAGGAAGTTATGGTACTCTCTGAAACATGGCTGAAGGCACAACGCAACATTGGTGGTGGTGGGGGAGGTGGAGAGCGGCGCCTTTCATCACTCGCACTTCTCTTCCCTCTCCCTTTTCCTTTACCCTTTCCCTTCCCTTTCCTTCCTTTCCCCACATCCTGGGGCTGTGTGGAGGAAGTTTGGGAATATTGTATGGCGAAAGACGTGCTTGGGAGTGGCTCCACCTCCTCTCTCCAAGGCCTACGTGCACCACGTGCTCGTGCTGCCTCCCTCACACCACTTCCCTTTCACCCCGCACTCCCACCACACCACTTTCACCTTCCCCAGACAAAACACTAGGCCATACTTTATTTGCCTTCACGCCCCACCTTCTGATCCTCGGGGTGAGATTTTTTCCTTCCCCAACCACGAGGCAACATCACGTCCTAAGCCGCCGTCATCGTCATCGTCCTCATCCTCATCCTCATCAGAATCTCTCTCTAGGGGATGGAGAGAGGTCCATGCAGGTGTTCTGGGTGCAGGCTGGCCTTCCCTTGCCTTACGATACGTGACATACCGCTTTTTCCGGGGCCAAGGGACCTCCTCATCACTGCTTGTTATTTCCTCCTCAGGCTGCACATAATCTCGATCCACCACATCATCATCAAGTGGAGAATCACTATCTCCAGTGAAGGCATCCAGGGCGGATTGTATTTCGTCGTCTGAGAGACCTTTCCGCGCCATGTCTGACCTGGGTCACTGCTAACAGGTTAGTGACGGAGACAAGGGCGAGCACAGGTCATGCGGGGTCCGGGACGCTGCCCGCCTGGGGGCAGGTAGGGGAGGCTTGGGTACGTGGGCGAATCGAAAATCTCGCGCGAATTTTGAAAATTGTGGAAATTATGAACCTTGCAATTGCAGGACGTTGAAGTACGTCAACGGGATTGGCAGAGACAACGTGAGGACGTGGAAGTACGTCGACGGGATGCCGCAGGTTAAATCAATGCTTTCTAGCGTTAGTCAAAGGATATGAGAAAGGAATGTATGCTTCTATGCCCGAGAGAATAACCTCCGTAATGCGCAAGGCACACTCAGATGGCTCCCGGCCATGGAAGCAATAATCATTCCAGGGAAAATCAAAGAAGCACTGCCTGAGGGCCTCCCAGTCCTCGGCTCCAAAATGCCACAGACGACGTTTCCCTGGAGGGTCCACAGGCTGTACTGGAGTGATAGGACAGGTTAAGGTAATAAAGTTGTGATCGGAGGAGCCCAACGGAGAGAAAAGAATAACAGAGTAAGCAGAAGGATTAGTTGTGAGGAAGAGGTCAAGTATGTTGGAGCTCTCTCCAAGGCGGTCAGGGATACAGGTAGGGTGCTGTACAAGCTGCTCTAGGTCATTAAGGATTGAAAAGATGTAGGCTTGTTCACCAGGTGGATCCGTGAAAGGAGAGGAGAGCCAAAGGTGGTGGTGAACACTGAAATCTCCTAGAATGGAGATTTCAAAGAAAGGAGAAATGGATAGAATGTGTTCCATCGTAGAAGTAAGATAGTCGAAGAATTTTTGATAGTCAGTAGAATTAGGGGATAAGTAAACAGCACAGATATATTTAGTCAGAGAATGACAGGAAAGCCAAAGCCAGAGTGTAGAGAATTCAGGAGAATCGAGTTCAGGAACACGAGAGCAAGATAAGTCGTTGTGTATATATACACAACAGCCACCTTTGGCTTTGAAATGAGTATAGAGAAAGTAGGAGGATACAGAAAAGGGTTTGCTGTCAGTTGCCTCAGACAGCTGAGTCTCCGTTAGAAAAAGAAGGTGAGGTTTAGAGGAGGAGAAGTGGTGCTCAACAGAGCGAAAGTTAGAGGAAAGGACGCGAATGTTACAGAAATGAAGAAGAAGAGAGTCAGACAGTGGTTCCAGGCACCTCGAGTCGTCACCGGGAGAAGGGCGGATCCCCCCCCCCCCGGGGACTCCGAGGCTTGGTGAAGAGACGCCATTTTAGTTAAATTTTAATAGGAAGTGTAGTGTGTACTGTGCATGTAGTTTGGTGTAGATAGTTAGAAAAATTTGTACTGGAGAGCATGCTGGCCTACTCTCTGTGTAACTGAGACACTGAAAAAGTTCAGCAAAGGGGGATGGTCAGGAACTAGTCCTGAGGGCTGATGAAATGGGAGCTCCAGCACTCCCTGTCATCAGCTTTCCATCCACCTCGGGAGTACTGCCCTGCTCGACTGGTGCTACAGTCTACTCCTCAGACTGGGGTCGAAGGGGAAGGAGAGGCAAAGGTGGGGGGTAGAGGGGTGATGACTTACCTGATGCAGGCCTTCCCTGGGGAGATGCTGGCTGGCCAGTCAGACCATGTGAGAGCAGAGTGGAAATTTCCATAGGTGAAGGGCCAGGCTGGGGCACATGTGAAGGGCCAGGTTGGAGAGAAAATGCCCTCAAAGTGTTGGGCTGGGGTGACAAGGGATATTGGAGGGAGAGACTGCAGCGAACTGGCCACGAGAGTGGTGGCGAGATGCAGCAGTGGCGTGTGTGTAGGACATGACCGTCACCATCGCCATCGCTTTCTTCGTGGCCAGGGTCATCCAACTCCTCCTCTGACATGAATTCATCACTTTCATAGGACCTGCCCTCCTCCTGTAGCAATTTCAGCGGCTTCTCAGGCATTTCAGGACGGGTTGAGGATGGAGGGCACGATACTTCGCTTCCTCCTTCAGAGGAAGTCTCACCATTTATGCTCATAGAGGAAACACTTTCTTCCAGGGCATGACCTATGGCACTGTCACTAAGACCTTTCCCCGTCATAAGGGCTTAACCCGCCCCATCCCGACCACTTTTTCACCACTGGTTCCCTCCAATCCCGACCATTTTTGGACCCCAATTTTATTTACTCAAACTTTCGCTTTTGGTCAGAAACAATGGTCAATCACCAAGAAAGTGTTCACCGGGGTCCATAAGTGGCCTAAACAGGTATACCTTCGTTACACCTGGTACTGTGTTCTGTGGAGGTGGTCTGTGGTTCTCACGTTTTCTATGGTATTATAAGTCTGGGAAACCAATAAAAGTAAGTAGATATGAATTCATTACAAACAAAAAAACATGTGATACAAGAGTAAATTGGATTTTATACAAAAATAGAGGTGAAATAAGCATTGTTCCATCGGGTGAACCGAGCGAAATCGGCCAAACTGTACACTGATGAATCACTAACATTGCTGAATCATGATACATATCATTTTTTCTACTTACATAATACATCTCCAATAACATTATACCATTTTACATTTTATAGAACTGTTTTTACGTATTCACAGGCCTTTCGATAACATTTGGCGTAATGTTAGCGCATATTTATGTAGTGAGTGAACTCGCTGTGACTGTTGTTTCAACTCGCATTGTGTTTTTTCAACCTACATAATACTTTCCTAATAACATTATACACTTTTCCACTTTAGAGAACTGTTTTGAGATAGTTTCAGGCCTTACGATAATATTTAGCGTAATAATAGCGCATAATAACACAGCGGGTGAAGTCGCTATGACTATTATTTCAACTTGCAACCTATATTTGTACTTATATAATACTTCTCCACTAACATTACACATGTTTCCACTTTATATCATTGCTATCACATAATTGGAGACCTTACTATTCTACTGAGCGTCATATTATCGCATATTTACACAGTGAGTGTTATCCCGGTATCGTTTGTTTCAGCTTACACTATTATTCAACTTATAAATTAGTTTCCCACTAACATTACACCCTTTTCCACTTTATATCATTGCTATCACATATTTACAGACCAGACTGTTCTACTGAGCATAATATTTTCGCAGATTAACACAGTGGGTGTACTCGTGATAGCAATTGTTACAACTTACACTATTTTTCAACTTATACATTACTTTCCTGCTAACATTACACCCGTTTCCACTTTATATCATTGGTATCACATATTTACAGACCAGACTGTTATACTGAGCGTCATATTTTCGCAGATTTACACAGTGGGTGTAGTTTTGATATCACTTCTTTCAACTTACACTATTTCTCAACTTATACATTACTTTCCTGCTAACATTACACCCGTTTCAACTTTATATAAAACTTATCACATACTGACTGGCCTTACCATTATACTGAGCGTCATATCGCCATCCTACACAGTTTCAGTAGTGTAGGAAGTTATGATACTCTTTGAAACAGGGCTGAAGGCACAACGCAACATTGCACTCTGCACGCTCGTACCTTGTGTCTTTTCTCTGAGTGGCTGGTCTTACTGTCGAGTGCTTGCATACATGGCAGCGGCGTTGGGGTTTACGACGGTTTGGTTGGGAAGGGATTGTGCTTGGGTAGTGGCGTCCTGCGAGGCGTAGGGGAGTCTGGGCAGCCATGGGGGTGCGTGTGCGGTGTGTGGGCCTGTCCTGTGCGTACCTGGCGATAATTTCACGTGACAGCTCCCTCACAAACCCCTCAAAGGTCTCAGAGATTCCCGTTGTCATGGCGTGGGGGTAGTGTGCGCTGAAGACTGTGATGTTGAGCAAGTGGCAAAAGAGCTTTTTGTACCACTTCATCGTGGTCCTGGCACAGTCCACACTGGAAATCATGGAGTCTGACTGATCCACTTACCTCATGTTGAGATTATAGTCAAGTACAGACTCAGGTTTCCAGACGTGGCGCCTCCTCTCACTATGGTGATCAACGGAGTCTGTGCGGTGCATCAGGGGGCTGTGTACAGTCGACAGGAGGCAAACTTCCCTGTTGTGGTTCCACAGGGTGGCAAGGATGTTATTTGCCTGGAAGAAAGCCACCTCATTCTTGTCAAGGTTCCTCCCTATCTTGACCATATGGCAACGGTTTCTCTTTGCTGTACCACAGACTCCGATGTCGTGTTGGTGGAGGAACTGAGCGAGAAGAGGGCTAGTGTACCAGTTGTCCAGGTACAACACATGACCACGATGAAGGTACTCCTCTATCATTGTCTTCACCACGGCCCCTGAGAGTCCAATACTATGATCTTCTGTTATGTCTGTCTGTGCGCCCGTGTACAAGACTATGTCTTGCACATGACCAGTCTTACAGTCACACATAACAAAGATCTTGAACCCGAAATGGTGTCTTGCTGGGTATGTACTGGCGAAAGGAAATATTGCCTCTCCACAACACAAGACTCTCGTCTATGACGAGGTCTCTGTAAGGATAAAATGAGGAGCAGAACTTTTCCTGTAGGTGATCAAATACAAGCCTTATTCTCCTCATTTTATCAGTGTTATTTGCACTAGCTGGATCGTCTGCATCAAAAAAGTGGAGGCGGCCGAGAATCTGCTGAAATCTATTACGACTCATGACCTTTCCAAAGAATGGTGTGATGGTCATTGGGTCAGTGGTCCAGTATGCCGGTATTTGATTTTTCCTGACAACACCCATCAAGGAACCAGGGCAAAAAATAAGAACATCTCAGAAATTGTTACATGATAGTCATATTGCTGGGAGTGCCTGCTAGTTGTACCCAGACGTTCACTTTCACACCGCTGTGTTCTTGAAAAGAGGTTTGTCTGCTCCACTATGCGGCCCACAAACGCCTCCCCAAAGAACAGGTGGAAGAAATCCACCCTAGTGGAGACTGCATGCACACCTGGAGCCGTGCAACCAGACCGCCATTCCTCCGTGAAAGGGTGAATGATGGGAGTAAAATTACTCCCATCTTCCCAGTTCCATGAGACACTACCGTCTCCAGCCTCGTCCCCACCATCACCTTCGTCAGGGTGGGGAGGGGAGGGTGGTGGGGGAGGTTGGGGAGGTGGAGAGCAGTGCCCTTCCTCACTCGCACTTCTCTTCCCTCTCCCTTTTCCTTTCCCTTCCCTTTCCTTCCTTTCACCACATCACGGGGCTGTGGGGAGGAAGTGCAGGAATATTATGGGGCGAAAGACGTGCTAGGGAGCGGCTCCACCTCGTCTCCCCTATGCCCACGTACACCACGTGCTCGTGCTGGCTCCCTCACACCACTTTCCCTATCACCGCTCACTCCCGCCACACCACCTTCCATTTCACCCTGCACTCCCGCCACACCACTTTCCCTTTCACCCCCCACTCCCACCACACCACTTTCGCCTTCCCCAGATAAAACTCAAGGACCATACCTGATTTGCCTTCTCACCCCATCTTCTGATCCTCGAGGTGAAATTTTTTCCTTCCCCAACCACGAGGCAACATCACATCCTAGGCCGCCGTCCTCATCCTCGTCCTCATCAGAATCTCTCTCTAGGGGATGGAAAGAGGTCCGTGCATGTGTTTTGGGTGCAGGCTGGCCTTCCCTCGCCTTACGATACATAACATACCGCTTTTTCCGCGGCGAAGGGACCTCCTCATCACTGCTGGTTATTTCCTCCTCAGGCTGCACATAATCACAATCCTCCACATCGTCATCAAGTGGAGAATCACTATCTCCAGTGAAGGCATCCAGGGCAGATTGTATCTCATCCTCAGAGAGACCTTTACGCGCCATGTCTGACCTGGGTCACTGCTAACAGGTGAGTGACCGAGACAAGGGTGCGCGCAGGTCACGCGGGGTCTGGGAGGCTGCCTGCCTGGTGGCAGGTAGGGGAGGCTTGGGTAGGTGGGCGAATCGAAAATCTCGCGCGAATTTTGAAAACTGTGAAAATTATGGACCTTGCAATTGCAGCGCATTAAAATACGTCGATGGGATTGGCAGTGACAAAACGTGAGGACGTTAAAGAACGTCGACGGGATGCCGCGGGTTAAGTTTGGCGGGGGTTGTTGATGCAATCGGCCCAATAGGTGAGGGGACAGAATTGAATGAGGAGGCTGGGAAAGACATTGCACCACTCTGTCAGAAGGCTGAGTACAAACTGAGCTGCAAATCACTGGGGTACCTTGGGTACCTCCTTACTCTATGGTAGAGAAAATGGGCATGGGTTCAAACAGTGGTGGGAAGATTCTTGCATGTATAGCCGCTAACTGGCAGCCAAATAGCAGCCCGATTGTAACATGTATACACGTTACCCAACAGATAGAGTTAAAGATACTACTTGAAACTTAAAACTTACCTATAACTGCGGAATTGAAGGGGGAATGTTCAGGACTCTGGAGCCGGATTCTAAAAATATATTTGTGATATATTTCTTGTCGTAGCTTAGATTTGTTTCTGAAGGAAGAACTGGAGACAAGGGAACATTCTGAACCTCCTTTACCAGCTTGTGCTTCCTGCAGAAGATGTATTCAACGAACGATAATTTTCCTTCATAACTATATTTCTTCTAAATTCTATTATTTCCTTTATTTATTTATATATTTCTATATATACTTATTTATTCAACAATGGAGGAACAAGTGGCACGGGATGACTCAGTACTCTCCTTGCCTTGTCCGTCCTGCAAGAACAGATTATGGTTATGGCAGGGAATCTACCATATATATTTTTGAGTTCACCCATGGATTACTAATATTTTTTTTTACGACTCGAGGTGCCTGGAACCACTGTCTGACTCTCTTCTTCTTCATTTCTGCAACATTCGCGGCCTTTCATCTAACTTTCGCTCTGTTGAGCACCACCTCTCCTCCTCTAAACCTCACCTTCTTTTTCTAACGGAGACTCAGCTGTCTGAGGCAACTGACAGCAAACCCTTTTCTGTATCCTCCTACTTTCTCTATACTCATTTCAAAGCCAAAGGTGGCTGTTGTGTATACATACGCAACGACTTATCTTGCTCTCGTGTTCCTGAACTTGATTCTTCTGAATTCTCCACTCTCTGGCTTCGGCTTTCCTGTCATTCTCTGACTAAATATATCTGTGCTGTTTACTTATCCCCTAATTCTACTGACTATCAAAAATTCTTCGACTATCTTACTTCTACGATGGAACACATTCTGTCCATTTCTCCTTTCTCTGAAATCTCCATTCTTGGAGATTTCAATGTTCACCACCACCTTTGGCTCTCCTCTCCTTTCACGGATCCACCTGGTGAACAAGCCTACATCTTTTCTATCCTTAATGACCTAGAGCAGCTTGTACAGCACCCTACCCGTATCCCTGACCGCCTTGGAGAGAGCTCCAACATACTTGACCTCTTCCTCACAACTAATCCTTCAGCTTACTCTGTTAATCTTTTCTCTCCGTTGGGCTCCTCCGATCACAACCTTATTACCTTAACCTGTCCTATCGCTCCAGTACGGCCTGCGGACCCTCCAGGGAAACGTCGTCTCTGGCATTTTGGAACTGCGGACTGGGAGGCCCTCAGGCAGTACTTCTTTGATTTTCCCTGGAATGATTATTGCTTCCATGGCCGTGAGCCATCTGACTGTGCCTTGCGCATTGCGGAGGTTATTTTCTCGGGCATGAAAGCATACATTCCTTTCTCATATCCTTTGACTAACGCAAGAAAGCCTTGGTTTAATCACGCTTGTTCTAATGCTGTCCGCAACAAGGAGAAGGCCTACAAAAGGTACCGGAGCCAACCCACCCCTGAATCACATAATCTTTACGTTTCTGCCCGGAATCGTGCTAAGTCTGTTCTTCGCTCTACTAAAAATAATTTCATCCATACTAAATGCTCTCAACTCTCCAACTCGAATTCTTCCCGCTCCTTCTGGCACCTTGCCAAAAATCTTTCTAACAACTTTACCTCATCATCCTTCCCTCCTCTTTTCTACTCTGATGGTTCTGTAGCTATTTCTTCTACTGATAAAGCAGATCTCTTTGCACAGACTTTCTCCTCCAATTCCACCTTAGACGATTCCGGTGCTGTTCCTCCATCACTTCCCCCTCTGACTTCCTCATGGCTGACATTAAAATTTCTTCAGTTGATGTATTTTCTGCCATTACTGGCCTCAGTACTAACAAGGCATATGGGCCTGATGGGGTCCCTCCTGTTGTTCTCAAAAACTGTGCTTCTGTGCTTACACCCTGCCTAGGCAAACTATTTCGCCTTTGTCTGTCAACTTGTACCTTTCCTTCTTGCTGGAAGTTTGCTCTCATTCAGCCAGTCCCAAAGAAGGGTGACCACTCCCAACCCTCCAACTATCGTCCAATTGCTTTAACGTCCTGTATTTCAAAAGTTTTCGAGTCAATTCTTAATAAAAAAATTTTAAGGCATCTTTCCTATCACAACCTTCTTTCCGATCGTCAGTATGGGTTCCGTCAGGGACGCTCCACTGGCGATCTTCTCACCTACCTTTCAGACTCCTGGTCATCCTCCTTTCGGGACTTTGGCGAAAGCTTTGCCATTGCACTTGACATCTCAAAGGCTTTCGATCGAGTCTGGCATAAATCTTTAATTTCCAAACTGTCCTCCTACGGTTTCTATCCTTCTATCTGTACCTTCATCGCTAGCCTCCTTTCTGGTCGTTCTATAGCTGCTGTCGTAGACGGCCATCGTTCTTATCCTAGATCTATCAACAGTGATGTTCCTCAGGGCTCTGTCCTATCACCAACTCTCTTCCTTTTATTCATCAATGATCTTCTAAGCTGTACATCTAACTCTATCCACTCATACACTGATGACTCCACCCTTCACCTTTCCATTCGGTTCCCGCAACGCCCATCTCAACAGTTACTTCAAGAAACAAGGGATGAAGCTATGGCACACCTAATGTCTGACTTGGCTCATATCTCTGACTGGGGTAAAAATAATATGGTTGTCTTTAATGCTTCTAAGACTCAGTTCTTACACCTATCAACCCGACAAAATCTTCCACAGGTATACCCACTAATGTTTAATAATATTCAGATTAATCCTGCATCATCCTTGAACATGCTTGGGGTTTCATTTACTCGGGACTTATCTTGGAAAGATCATATTGCATCTCTTGTAAAATCTGCTTCCAAGAGATTGGGTGTGCTAAGCCGACTCCGCTCTTTCTTTACCCCTGCACAATTGTTGACTCTATACAGGGGTTTTATCCGCCCCTGTGTGGAGTACAACTCTCATGTGTGGGGAGGCTCCCCACATACAGCTCTTCTCAATAGGGTGGAGTCAAAGGCTTTTCGTCTCATTAACTCTCCTCCTCTTACTGACTCCCTTCAACCTCTGTCTCTTCGCCGCACTGTTGCATCTTTATCTCTTTTCTATCGCTACTTTAATGGTCACTGCTCCTCTGAACTGTCTGCTTGCATTCCTCCACCTCTACGACGGGCGCGTAGCACCCGTCTGGCAGCAAACTCTCATCCCTTTTCTGTCCAACTCTCTAATGCAAGAGTTAACCGTTACTCCCAGTCTTTCATTCATGCAACAGGTCAGCTCTGGAACTGTCTCCCTCTGTCTGTATTTCCTCCTGCCTATGATCTCCAGTCTTTCAAACGCAGTGTGTCCAGGCATCTCAAAATGATCGGATCTTGAATTTGGCTCTCTATTGTATTTTGTTTTTCTCTTGGAGGGAACTGTTACTGCGGGCTCATGGCCTTTGGTTCCTTCTTCCTCGCATAAAAAAAAAAAAAAAAAAAAATGTAGTAGTAAAGTTGTAACACAATCTAATATGTGACTGATCATACTGTCTAATGCCTGTAATCCCTGTTGCAGCTGTACTTCGCTGACTTGGAGTGGGATGCCTAAGTGGTCGTATGGTACAGAAGATTCAAGACCACCATTACCAGCTGTTTCCTTCCTCTACTTTCTTTATAGTTTCTGTAGCAGTGAAATTTCGTAAACTTGCAGCTTGTACAATGCTTCTGAAAAGATCCAACCCAATAGAGGGCACTGTGTACTCAAGTTTAATACATTTCTGCACTGTTTAAAAAGCCTATTTCTCTTTGTTAAATATCAACACTTGTGTGAAACTATGAATCACAGTAATGTCACATACGATAATATAAATAATACAAATAGAAAATGTAATTATAACGTAGCGTGAATTGTTGATTTATCATATACAGAAATGGAATATTCATATGTGGGCAACCCCACCATTTCATTTGTCCTGTAATATTACATTTCTAGTACGAAGTGGAAGTGAGGTTCTTCATATATGCTTGAGTGTATATATTAAGCCTAGTGGGTATCTTCACTCATTCAGTCTGTATGTTGGCTTAAATTTAATGTTAAGTAAATACTGCCATTCATCGTGGCATTTCATCTGGTCTAGGAGACCGACCCTAAACCAGGATGAGGACAGACATTGAAGGTAAGGCAGGCCGAAACATCTGCCGTCACTACGCATACAGGGATCAAGTTCTATATTCACGATCTGCATAGCTGGGTGTAGAGGAGTTCAAAGTAAGTAGGCCTAATTATGGAATGAGTGAGAAGTTCAGGACAAAACAGAGGACTGTTCTGTGCTATGCATGCGTGACCTGGGTGGGCAAAACGTTGAATGCCAGTATTTACTCTACATTAAGCCAACACAGAGACTAAGTCAAAATACCCACTAGGCTTAATTTACAGTCTGAGCCAACTTATACTTTACATTACCATTCGCTGCAGGCTGCGTCCTAGTGCGAGCAAGTACTCGAGAGGCGGGCCTCAGCACCCAAGGCCACACACTGGGAGACCTCCCCCCGTCACCGTGCTATTCCTGCGCACTCAGTAGTTCATAAAGAATTTGTCCTCACGTCCTTATGTATGCCTCCATAATCGTATGTTTTTCACCGTAATCCTGACTAAATGTACTAGCTTATGGTGTTGTAAAAAAGATCACCCGAATGTAAATTATGCTCTGATTTTTTTATTTAAGTTTTTTTTTTCAGTATTTTTTTTCCTCATAGAAATATAATTTTTATGGTACATTTTGCTGAGAAAAACTTATAGGGAATTTATCTGGCTACATTTTGGTGTATAAAGAATTACTGTAGGTCAATTAGGGCCGATTTTATGGAACATCAAAGGAAATTATCTTACCCTCAAGCAAGGCTCGTAGCACACTGACTGGTGCAGAGGGGCGACGCTGGGTGCGGAGTGGGTTGAGCATGGCGGAGGGATACATGGGGACACAAGTAGTGATTTGTTCTCGCCCAGAAATGGATGAAAAAATCATCCATAACTAAAAAACAGGAGCCTTATTGTTTGACGCAACGGCGCCAAATGGTAATGAGCGGTTGAACTGTGCGCAGACGCAGCCTCCGTCAAATGGTAACAAGTGGGTGAAATTTGCACTGCACCCATAAACACCAACGGGTTAAGAACTTCACTTCCATTACATGTAGTGAAAATGTAATATTGCAGGACCAGTGAAATGGTGGGGTTGCCCTCAATAAATATTTTATTTCTGTATATGATAAATAAAACAATTCATGATACGTTATAATTACGTTTTCTATTTGTATTATATTATGGTATGTGACATTACTGTGATAAACAGTTTCACACCATAGTGTTGACAATCAACAAAGGGAAATAGGCTTTTTAAACAAAGTGGGAATATGTTAAACTAGAGTCTGCAATGCCCTCTGCTGGATACAAGTTCTGAAAGCACCCCATTGTGTGTTAGGTAAAAATTACCTCTAAAGCTCCATAACCTGAGATAGATAATTTAAAATGGTAAAAGACAGTGCTATACTGCTCCTTTTGGGATGTAGGAGGACCCGAAGCTATGGGTTACCATAGTTCAATAGACAAATCTTCTTTCCAAGCAGCATTTCTTTGATAAAAAGCTTCTGATAATCATGGAAGATTTAAACTGCTGCACGTAAAGCATATCCCTGACCTCTGTCCCCAGTGTCTACCACTAGCCCACTACCTGTCAGCTGAGAACTGCTACAAAATATACTTCTGATACACACACACACACACACTCACACATCAGTGTGTCACTTTAAACTCTTGAATTTTCTTATTGTACAATGTATTTAGTCCAATAGGCCTAATTATGTATTGCTGCTTCTTACAGAGGGTACAGTAGTAAGGTAGCCAAACTGGTATTTTTCGTATGCAAATGTGTGTTGAAATGTTATTGATTTTATTATGTAATCGCAAATGTTTGCCTCACCATTATCAACAAACTATTTATCACTGTTGAAAACGTAACCCCAACAACAGTTTCTTGTGTTGCAGCTGTCGCTTAGCTATCAGTCTTTGCTTGATGTTTGTACTAGATTATAGGGAGTAACAGGACAGTCGGGAACAAATCCTACTACTGTACCTGTGCTACAGCGCCTTCGACGCTCCTGAGGGCCTGCCTCTAATCTCTGCCCACCCCCCAAAAAAAAAGAAGTCATTCAGTATGGTGATGTCTTTCTTCATTTTTTTCTGTTGCCAGACGATTTCAGTCAACTCTTTGAACTGTAGGGATTAGATGTGACCTCTGTTCACCCCGTCAGTACCAGGGGCATTTCCTAGGTTTAAAAAGCTTCTGGACATGGCAAGCATAAGATAAAAGAATTGCATCACGGGATTCATGGAGCTGATATTTGTTGAGGGTTACATAAGTTTTTCCATTTGTGTGAAGGAGTGTTGAGTGTTCCTTTTGGTTTGGCTTACTGTATAATCTGTGTGAACCTTTCAATATATATATATATATATATATATATATATATATTTGCGCTACTGTTGGAATACTGTGGGTGTGAACAGATGGTGAGAGAGAGCAAAATGATCCACTACGTCACCAGACTCCTGCAGAGAGAGAGAGAAATGCTTGCGTTATGGATTATGAACTTGTCAAGCAGAGTTACACCAGAGACAGATTATAGAGTTAATACAATGTAGGGTGATGGAATCAGCGCAGTAAGTGTGAAATAATATGCAACACATCCTTTAATAAAAATGATATCCCATTACGTTACTGATTGGTCCACAGATTTTCTCCTTGTTCATGATTTGTCCCATGATTGCACTTAGCCGGTAATGTGGCCATCAGAGGCATGAAAAGGATTATGCGTAAGGGTATGGCAGTTTTAGAAGAAGCCCAAGTACAGGATGACATATATATACGGGCAACAACCTAATTCCAAAGCTAGAAACGTAAATCTGAAAACATAAACTTTGTCTTCCTTTAGTGTGGCTACATTAAATACAGGTGATTGTAATATTTCATGGTAACGTTTCAAAGACCAAGTGAAGTGAGCAGGTGGAATGCGAAATGAGCCTGACGAGCGACATGTCTACAAGGGGAACCAAAAGCTTCACATTCCTGTGCCGCCCACAGGTACAGATTTTCAAAGATCACGCTTAAACAGCCATTTTGTGGAAGTGACTACGTAGTTGTTACCACCCGCATTGCGAAGCGAGTGGAGTGGTAATGGTCACATCTTATTTTATTATGTATATTTGATTTGATTTTGATTTATCTGTGATTTACCAGTGTACTATCTTGATGTTTACATTCAGGATGCTTATTCTAATACAGAATTGCTTGTGAACTACGTCTTTCATAACCTTTTACCTTACAAATTATCAGTTTTAAAGACTCCCTCTTTGGCAGACATTTAGGAGGTTAAATGAGCCGCTCCCCAAGACTAACTGATAATAGAAGAAAATCAGTATCGCGCTCTCGTGTATCCAGAGGAGGGGTAATAGGCCAAGGGACGGATAGCACTGAGGGACGAGGGATGACGACTAGGGGGGGAAAAGAGCGGGACAGAATAGAGGGAAGTTGTAAAAAATACTGAGAGTGAAAAGATGGGGAAATTAAATTTAGGAAGAGACATAAATCGAAGAGGAGGATGACCATTTTATAATTCAGTACAGGGAAATATAGACGGAAAGGGAGGAAGATTATGAGGATGAAGTAAGTAAAAGGATGAATAAAATTTTGGAAGAAGGTAACAAATTCGAAGAGAAGGACTCTCATTTGATTAGTACTGAGCAGTGCTAAGGAAAAGGAGGGAAGAGTACGGAAGTGAAAGGAAGGTATGGTTCCTAAGGAGTGAACCTGGAAAGAGCAATGAGAAAAATGAAGCAGAAGGCGTATTATACTGAAATCTACCAGCAGGATCTGCACTGGATTATCCTCCTCGAATTCCATTAGCAAACCTCGTATTCTGTTATGATTTTTAAGTAAATCATCCACGAATGTGCCTGATTCTTCCATTCCTAACACTACCTTCCCTGCCTCACGCCCTGCCTAACACTACCTTACTTCATCCGTGTCCAGTCTAACACCATCATGCCTCACCTCTGCCCTGCCTAACATCACCATGCCTCCCTCCTCCACTTTCCAACACAACCTTGCCTCACCCCTGACCTTCCTAACACGACCTCACCTCACCATGCCCTGCCAAATACCACCCTTCCGCACCTTTGCCCTGCCTAACACCACCTTATCTTATCCCTATCCTGCCTAACACCATCTTGCCTAATCGCTGCCCCGCCAAAGACAACCCTTTCTTACCCCTGTCCTGCCCTGCTACCCTGCCTCATTCTTGCCATGCCTCACACACCCCTACCTCACTCCTGCCTTGACAAGCGTTAGCTTGTATTTAACTTTGGTCAGCTTCAAACCAGTCTTTAAATACCATATCCGTTAACCATTCCTGCCGGAAAGCTTGATACCACACTTTGGATTTTTTATTTGGTGGCGTAATGGCCCCACTTCCGCTAGGTATCTCAGTGTCACTCACTGCTGATGGAGTTTCCAATTTTTTCTACTATTTTCAGCACTAGGCAGCAAATCAAGTGTTCGACAGTCTTAAGTCCGACAAGATGTTTCTGCCGATACAACAATTAGCTAAATGATCAGTCAGGCCGTCGCAGACGAAATCACACAAACGAGACGTGTCCGGGTAGGGACAGTGTGGCTACATTTTTTAGTTTAATTAAAAAATTTCTTTTACGATTCACCCAGTTTAGTGTTATTTCACTCACTACATCAGTTAGTAAGTACGAATTGCCTAAAAAAAACTAGATTTTTGTGACTTCAGGAAAAAATCTCCAAGACTCCAAGGTCGGAGCCAATAACCCAACATCTACCGGTATTATAAAAAACCTAAGAGTGGCAACTCTGCTGAGCCGAAGAACCGCTACATGACAGCATAACACATGATGCGCAGCACGGACGTGTTTTTGCCAGCAAATGTCCCAGCATGTTATTATATGGACTTTGGTTTATATATTTGGGGCTCGGACAAACAGGTATATACTATCATTATAATTCACAACAAATGATAATATACATTAACCAACAGAGGTCATTTGCACAGCATGGTTGTTGGAGTACCTGTAGTGAAGTTCTGGTGATGGTAATGGTCATTGCTGAGGGTAACTATACTTGGTGACGTGGTGATATGTGTGGCTGATAATGCTACTATGTTGCTGATGATTTTTTTTTTTTTTTTTTTTTAATGGTTAGAGGAATGATGGCAGCTGCTGTAGGTGCAAGAGGTAACTGTGGTTGGTGTAATAGTGGAAGTTGTGACTGGTACTAACTGTGAACGTGGTTGCCGATGGAGAAAGTTGTCGTAAGTAATGTTGGCATTTGTTGCCAGTAATGGTGACCGGTGTGGATACCACTGGTGGTAATTATAGTTACTATGTAAGATGTTGTTAGCGATGATGGTAGATGTGGTACGTGACAAAGGTAACTATGTTTTGGTGTAACAGTGGAAGTTTGTGGTTAGGATTGTTAGAGTGATGGTGGCAGTGAAAGCGACTGTGTTTGCCATGTTATTTGGGGCAGTTGAGATTATAATGTTATTAATGATGACTGAATTAGTTAAACTGACAGTGGAAATTTTAACATTTTCTCAGTACCACTTTAGTACTTCCCCATTTAAGGTCGGGCCTTCATAGTGCTTACTGATGTCTGTGATGCCTTCGCCCCAGTGCCCTCGCAATTTCAAGATGCCTAGTAGTCTAATAGGTTAAGGTGCTCCAGGTATATATATATATATATATATATATATATATATATATATATATATATGGATCCTCTGTGGTACAGTGGTAGAGTGTGCGTTTCGTACATGGGTGAGCCAGGGTTCGCGCCCCGCCAGGGTAATAAACTTTGGGAGTGTTCACCCGGCCACGTACTGCACTGGCGGACACAGGGGTGCTGTGGTTGAACCAGTGTCGCTTACAATAAAGTATGCTTGCACCCAGTCGGCTTGCGCGGGCCGAACACACACACATCCAAAGCTACTCCAACACTACAATTACACTAACAAGCACTTCTCACCCTACATACAATCTCCACTAGACAGTCTAAGCCACTTGGTAGAGATACATTGGCTGTATCGTCCCGACTTCGGGCGGGATAGGCCGGTCCTGCAGTGGATACTCAAACGGCTGATGATTATATATATATATATATATATATATATATATATATTTCATAACAGAGCAGAGGAAGGAAAAAAATAATAATAATCCATACACCAGATTACTGGTGTCCTACATTCATAAAAAGTTAAACAGTTGGACTTGAACAGCTGTAGGTTGAAGTTTGGGCGGAAACAACACTACATTGAGAGAAAGCAGTGTCAGTGAGATATCTGAGAGGAGCATGTGGAGTTACTTGGAGAGACAGACGGACACATGAAGAAGAGAAAGGGGATTGTGTTGTTGTTGTGGATATGACTGAAGGCTAGGAAAAATACTCCGATATGGTTTGCCCTTGTGAGGAAGATGAAGAATGAGTAACTGACTAGAAGAGTGTATGTGGATGAGGTGGAGGGGCAGAGGTTGGGGTGGATACAGAGTATGAAGTGGAGGAACAGAGTGGAGAAATAAATAAGAAAGGGATTGAAGGAGGAGAGGTGACATGAAGGAAGGTCTGCCAAATGGCACAGGACAGTGCAATGGGACAGGAGTTTTATTGTGTTCACATCTTTAGGGATTATGGAGGATAATTCTTTGTGGTCGTCCCGTACGGAATTAAGGTCCCTGGCTATAGACAGAGAGGTATTTGGGATTTGTTGCTCCCATAATCCTCATCAGGTTGCGACTATTCACACTCGCCTTTATTATCTGAGTTGATGATGTTAAAACTGAGTGCTTACGCTCCTAGTGGACAACAATATTGAACTGGATAATGGGCGAATGGACAGTTTGGGCCAGATTGATTCCTTGGCAATTGATGCCGGGACTTCCATTTGTAGGCCTATAATTAATGTTGGTGATTATGTTAACTGGACACTACCTTAAGTGACAAGGTAAACGGTAAAAGTAAATTATGGTAAGGCGCGTACGGGACAAACGAACTTTGATCACCGATGCAAGAGATCTTAAACATTACACAAAATGAGATGGGAAAAAAGGAGCCCATTTTCTGTGGCTGATCTATGCATTAAGCGTTTAAAGATGCCCTGTAAATGACTGTTGATCGAGTGTTCTCTGAGTCAAATTACATCACTCCTATGTGAACCTTCACTCTTCCATAAGGCTTGATCAAAGTCGGATGAAGCGTGTTGGTCAGTATTATTCTTCGACCTTGACCTGTGATTTATCATTCTCAAAACTATATCTCATCATCTTTCCCTGATCCTAAGTAATTTCACCAATTCTGATCAAAATCGAAAAGGAAAACTAAGCTGCAGGGTCAAAAGATTGATTTTGTCCTGCATCTTGACCTTTGCCTGATTATTATCACAATGGAATCTCTTCATCGATGTTTTACCCTGAGCAATTCCATCATGTTTTGTCTGAATCGTATAAACACTATTTAACTTCACCTTGCTTTGTGACCTGAACTGGTAGCCTATTAGTCTTTAAAAAATATGGTCAGTACATTAAACGATCTTCACTTTCTGTACCATGTATTGTAGAAATCAAATAAAAACAGTTTCAGCAGTTTTGTTAAAAGCGATATAAAAACGGGTCGAATTTGACCTTGGCCTGTGGCTGATTGTTCTTGAAACCATATCCCATTGTTTTTCACTTCCACCAAGTTTGGTGTAACCTTCCACCAAGTTTGGTGTAAATCACATAAAAGCCATTTAATTTATCCTTGACATTTTGACTTTGTATTCTGACCTTGGTCTATGACCTCGACATTAATTGTGCCTCCCCTCACCTACGGTGGAGTAAGCATTAAATGATTGGTCTGTGCATTAGTGCTGGGTGCTTGCATTGGTGTGTGTGTGAGCATTCATAAAACTTCTCTGGGTGCGATGTCTCCTGAACCCATTGACGAATGTCCTCCAAACTTTTTTCAGTGATGTAGTATAAGGAGATGAAATGATTAGGTCATCTAGATCAAGGGGTCAAAGGTGAAGGTCGTATGGGTGTGGGCGTGATATCTCCTGAGCCCTTTGACGGATTTTGACCAAACTTGCCAGTGATACATTATAAAGGGATGATGAACTGATTAGGTAAAGAAGGTCAAGGAGTCAAACATCAACCCCATATGGGTGTGTATGCGATTTCTTCGTAACCCATCAATTGATTTCGACCAAACTTTTGTGATACAGTATGAAGGAGCAATGAACTGGTTAGGTCAGCAAGGTCGAGAGGTCAAAAGTCAGTGTCATATGGGTGTGGATGCAGTATCTTGTGAATCCCTCAATGGATTCCGACTAAACTTTTGTCAGTGATACAGTATGAAGGGACACTGAACAGATTAGGTCAGCAAGGTCAAGAGGTTAAATGTCAAGGTCATACGGGTGTGGGCACGGTATCTCCTTAGTGTCTCGACGGATTTTGACCAAACTTCTGTCTGTGATACAGGTATGAAGAGACAATGAACTGAATACTTTATCTCTACTCTCACTTCAGTCAGCAATGAACCCTGCCATGAAGGTTGTATGGTGAGTCCATGCACAAGGCTTGACGGAGACATACCAGGGAGCAAGTTTTTGGTGTTCCTTTATGCCTCTGCCAACGTATGGTGGAAGAGGCAATAAGTGGTTAGTCTCGCCGTCCATGCGTGCAAGTCTGTGTGCATGTGTTGGCACATGCATAAGTCCATAACACTTTCCTGGGCATATTTCATGAACCCATTGACAGATTTCCACCAAATTTTTGTCAGTGATGCAGTATGAGGAGATGATGAACTGATTAGTTCAGCTAGGTCAGGGGGTCAAAGGTGAAGGCCACAGAGGTCAAGCTATTCTACCCTTGTGGTTATGATATCTCCTGAATCCATAAGTGGATTTCGACCAAACTGTTGTTAGTGATACAGTATGAAGGGATGATGAAAGCAACAAGTCAGCAATGTCAAGGAGTCAAATGTGAAATTATCTTTTGGGTCACAATACCTTCTGAACCCCTTGATGGATTTTAACCAAACTTTTGTCAGTGATATTGTATGAAGGGATGATGCACTGGTTAGGTCAGCAAGGTCAAGAAGTCAAAGGCCAAGGTAATTGGTTTGGGGAAAAAAAATGCTGAACCCCTCGATGGATTTCAACCAAACTTTTTTCAGTAATATAGTACGAAGCGACAATGACCTTCACCCATTTTTGAGGGTCATATACTAATTTTTTTAATGCAAGAATAGCATATTTGAAATTGAAATATCTCAGAAAGTAATTGAGATACAGCGTTTTCGTTGATAATCCTATGACAAAAAATGTTTGCTGAGAATTTTGGCCGAATATTTTGCCATTTAGCCTAGTGGAAAGTACCGAGTTCAAATCTGCTTAGTGTTTTATTTGTAACACGTTTTAGAGAAAACCACAAAGGCTGGAAAGCTTTAACTTTACCGAAATGTAGCTGTGGTCCCTCTTATTATCTGAAAGGAATTTGGTTACAGTTAAGCATACAGTTAGCAAATTACTGAGACATGTGCAAAATATATCCAAGAATCATTTAGTTCTTCTGCACCCTTGTCTTCAGATCTGTTGATATTACACAAGAAGCTACCTTAGGTTAATCAAAGTACATGTTCCAAATATGAATGACCTAGAACCACTTTCACAAACTCGTTTATGATGCCTGAATTTCATACTTTATATACCATAAATAGTTACAGTGAAGCTTCCTTAGTGTGGCTACACAATAAGTAAATAGGTAACTCGTTTTATTTTTATTATTATTATTATTATTATTATTATTATTATTATTATTGTCATAATTACTACTACTACTACTACTACAATTGCTGTATTATTTTTATTATTATTATTATTATTATTATTATTAAAAACCCTGCCCTACGGTAGGAAAGGAGGTCCGAGTGATGGTGATGATGATGATTACTATTATTATGAATCAGCCCACCCATTGTGGAGTTGGCAGTAAGTGTTTGGTTTGTAGAAGCATGTGCGTGCATGAGTCCTTGTGTCTATAACACTTTTGTGGGCGTGATATATCCTAAACCTTTAAACGGAGTCAGTGATGCAGTATGAAGAAATGATGAACTAATTAGGTCAGCTAGGTCCAAGGGTCAAAGGTCAAGGTCAGATGGGATATTTGGGGTTGACTTTGTTTATCAATGTGCATGTGATATATCCTGAACTCCTTGTCAGATCATGACCAAACTTTTGTCATCCATACATTATAAAGGGACAATGAATTGTTTAGGTCAGCAAGGTCAAGGATTCAAAGGTCAAGGTTGTTAGACTTAGTTTATCACTGTGGCAATTACATCCCCTGAACCCCTCAACTGACTTTGGCCAAACTTTTGTCAGTGATACAGTACGAAAGGATGATGATCTTATTAGGCCAGCAGTGTCAAGGGGTGAAAGGCCAAGGTCATATGCTTGTGGGCACGATATCTTCCGAACCCCTAGATGGATTTTTTCTAAACTTTTTTCAGTGATACCTTATGATGGGATGATGAGCTGATTAGGTCAGCAAGGTCCAGGCCCTACGGGTGTGGTTGCAATATCTCCTGAACCCCTCGACGAATATAAACCAAACTTTTGTCAGTGATACAGAATGAAAGGACAATGAACTTATTAGATCAGTAAGGTCGGGTCAAAGGTCAAAGTTATAAGGGTGTAGGCTTGATATATCTTGAACCCCTTGACGGATTTTGTCCAAACTTTCGTCAGTGACACAGTATGAAGGGAAAATGAACTAATTTAGTCATGAGGGTCAGGGGCTTAAAAGTCAAGGTCATATGGATGTGAGGGCAATATCAACGTAATCACAGCTTTTGTCAGTGATACAGTATGAAGGAGCAATGAACTGATTAACTCAGCAAGGCCAAGAGGTCAAAAGGTTAAGGACATATGAGCCAAGGTTTTATGGGATTGGTTTACTTTATCTTTGATCTCACTTCATTCCACAATGAACTCTGTAATGGAGGTTGTATGATGAATCCATGAACAAGACTTGCCAATGGAAGAGCTAACAGTGCTTTTCATTGACTCCTCAGGGCCTAAGTTCCTGGTGTTTCATTATATCTTTGCCAATTACAGTGGAGGGAGCATTAAGTGTTTGGTCTGCCCTTCCGTGCGTGCATGGAATTTGACCAAACTTTCCTCAGTGATATAGCATGAAGGCACGATGAGCTACTTAGACTTAGGTCAGCAAGGTTAAGGTCATATTGGTGTGGGTGTCATATCGCCTGAGCCCCTTAATAGATTTCAACCAAACATTAGTCAGTGATACAGTTTGGAGGGATGATGAACTGATCACGTCAGCAAGGCCAAGGTCATATGTATGGGGTCGGCTTTGTTTATCTTTACTCTCATTTCAGTCCACAATAAACTCTGTCACGAAGTTTGCATGGTGAGTCCGTGCACAACACTTTGCAGAGGCCTACTGAGCGATACTTTACACTGACAGCTTGGGGCACGAGTTCTCGCATTTCAGTTTAACTGTTCTCAGAATCAAATCCATTCACCTTTCATCCTCATCATGACTACTCTAAATTTGATGAACAATTTTCAAGTACACCTTACCATGTGGCCTTGACCTTTGACCTGCTATTCTCAAAAGCAATAGGTGAGTTTCATTGCAGACTTTCAATCTTTCTTCCAGGAAAAGTCCAGTTTAGGTCATTTTTTTACATTTTATTATTATGCAGACAGATACCTAGTACACCTTGGCTTTGCCTTGCGATCTTATTCTTTGAATTATTGTTCTCAAAACAAAACTCCTTCGTGTTTGCATTAGTGTCAACCCTTCCACCATGTCAGAACTAAAATTAATAAAAAATTTTAAAGCTAAGCTACCCACATTGCCTTTACCTTTGGTTTATTATTCTAAGAAAAAAAATCACATTTTCCATCGCTTACTGCAACATTTCCACCAAATTTGATTAAAAATAACAGAAAACCCCTTCAGGTATAAATTTCACACACAGACAGAAGCAGAAGCACAATCAGCAGGCAAAATTTACAGCCACTGCACTATGCTCACCTGACTGGAAAGAAATGGCATTCAATAAGCATGCCGTGATTGGGACAGAGAAAAAATAGAATGAAACATACAGGAAACAGAAGGATGTGTTAGTAAAGAGGGGACGGTGGTGATTGTGTAGTTAGCAAGGCCACATGTATTCAGAAATGACTCTAGATTGACTTGAGGCTGGAGCAGAGAACAGTTGATAATTAGAATCTTGTTGAAATATATAATACTGATCTTCCACAAAACCTATCTCTATGTCATAAAAACACCCCCTCTAATATCAGTGAACAGTTCGTGAATGAAGTAGTGAACTGATAATGGATGGTTGCTATTAGCACTAAAGTGATAACGGATGAAGTTGTGTCACCAGTAGCAAGACTGTTATATTTAAAGGAATGGGCTATCAAGTCTATGCCCACAAACAGACACATACTGAAGTTTAAAAGATAAAATTTGAAGCCAGAGGAAAAGAAACTTATTCTGGTTATTAATTAACCCCGTTGTACAGACGTCGGAATAAGTTCGTTTCCTTTTTCTAGGACTAAGGTGTTTGTAACACTGCTCGATGGAGACGTATCCCCTCCTCCTCCCTTCCTCATAGTCCTACACTCCCCCCCCCCCCATTTTCCTCTCCGACACCATAACCCCACCTGGTACCCTCCATACTCTCGTTAACAGCCAGCTAGGGGTTTGTGTACTTCAAGCACCTCTATAATTACGTGTAGTCTGACAGCTAATAAACAAAATTTCAGTATATACATAAAACAAGTTAGGAAATGGTTTACTACACTGTGTGTGTGTGTGTGTGAGAGAGAGAGAGAGAGAGAGAGAGAGAGAGAGAGTTAATAGACAGGGAGCAACAGGCGGAGAGGAAGAGCGAGTGGAAAAATGAGGAATGAGAGGACAGTTACGGAGAAAATATAAAGGGAAGAAGCAAGGAGAGAACAACGAAAGTTAAGAAAAGAGACAGAGTGAGAAGAAGAGACAGTGAGAGGCGAAATGAGATACAAGCAGTGTGAATGGGAAAGAGAAAAGGGAGATGTGAATAGGAAGGCTGGGAGACAGGGATGTAGAGACAAAAGAGGAGACAGCTGAGAGAAAATGGGAATGGAGCAAACTTAGAACTAGGGATAACAAAAGGAGAAAGTGGAAAAGACAGCTACGGAACGGAATACTGGGAACGATAATAAGATAGTGTTTGGAAACTCCCTGTAGTGTTGTTTGCAGATGATACTGTGTTGTTGAGTGAAGACGAAGGGAGCTGCAAGGCTTGGTGGATGAGTTTGGGAGAGTGTGTAAGAAGCGGAATATAAAGGTGAATGTAGGGAAGAGTAAAGTGATGGTCTTTGAGAGAGGTGAAGTCAGTGAATGTTCAGCGAGGTTGGATGGTGAGGAACTGGAAAATGTGAGTACGTTTAAGTACTTGGGTAGTGTGATGAGTAAGGATGGAGGTTTGGAGGGTGAAGTGCTTGAAAGGGTACAGCAGGGAAGAAAGGTTGCTGGTTCTTTGAAAGCAGTGATAAGAAACAGGGAAGTGATCATGGAAGTGAAAAAGTTACTACATGACAGTATTGTGATTCCAACTATAACGTACGGAATTGAAGCTTGGACGTTGTTGGAAGGACACAAGTCAAGAGTGAGAGCAGTGGAAATGAGTTATTTAAGAGGAGCCTGTGGAGTCACATGGAGAGACAGGCTGACGAAGGAGGATATAAAGGAGCGTTGTGGTGTGGATGTGGATGTGATAGGAAGCGTTGTGAGGAACACACTGAGGTGGTTTGGCCATGTGGAGAGGATGGAGGGTGAAAGACTGACGAAGAGAGTGTATGTGAGTGAGGTGGAGGGGGGGAGAGGGAGGGGGAGGCCGAGGATGAGATGGAGGGATGGGGTGGAGAGGTATATGAGAAAGGGGGGTGTGAGTTGGGAGCAGGGCATTGAAATGGCGGGGGACAGGGCGACTTGGAGGCGATTTGTTTGTGGCCACCCCAAACGGGATTGAGACGTCTGACAATAGATAGATAGATAGATAGATAGATAGATAGATAATGAGAAAAATTAGAAAAGGAGACAAGGTAACGGGGAGGAGGAAGAAAGTGTGTTATTATGGCAAGGACGCAGGGAAAGAACCAAGCAGGATAAAACAAAAGCACGGAGGCTGAGTAGAACGAATGACATTCAAGTAAAAAGGGAGGGAGAGAAATAGAGAAATTAGAGAAATTTGCGGAAAGAAGGTAGAGATTAAGGGTGGGAAGAAAATAGGTTAATTTTTAGGGCAAGAGAGGGGAGGGGGATGTTAAGAAGTGAAGGCAATGGAGGGTAGAGGAAGGGAGGAAGGGAGGGAAAGACAGTGGGAAGAGAGGAATGAAAGAAGAGATTTCGGGTGACAGGGAGAGCCGGAGAGAGGAGAGAGAAAAAGGAGCATGCAGTTATTACTGGGGAAAGAAAGCAGTGAAGAAAATGGGGTTAGTACAAGTAAAGAAATACGGAGAGAGTAATGGAGAAAAAAAGGTAACACATGTGACAAATGAAAAAAGTAAGACAAAGTTGTGACACAGGGAGGGAAAAAGAAGAGTGAGGTAAGGAGGGAGAGACAGAGGGGGAGACAGACGAAAGACAGGAAAGAGAGAGGGAGGCAGGTAGGGACTGAGCAGATAGCTATAAAGAAAGAGGAAGGAGGGAAAAGGAAACTGGGGATGAGACAAAGGATCCAGAAAGAGAGAGATGAGGGGAGGTGAGGGGCAGTACACAGATAGATAGGTCGGCAAATATTCATAAAGTGTGTGTGTGTGTGTGTGTGTGTGTGTGTGTGTGTGTGTGTGTGTGTGTGTGTGTGTGTGTGTGTGTGTGTGTGTGTGTGTGTGTGCTCGCGCGCGCTTCCGTCCCTGTGTCACTTCTATAATGTTACTCAATTTTTTCACCTGTGTGTTGTCCTCTTCTCTGCTTCAGTTGTCTCCTCTCACTTTTCTTATCAGTATTTCTCCTGATTGTTCTTACCATTCCAAGTCTCCGTCTGTCTGTCTGTCTGTCTGTCTGTCTCTCTCTCTCTCTCTCACTCTGGGAATAAAGAGATTGTGTTCACAGTCTATGTCTCCTTAATACGGCCACTTCCTGAGTTGCTGTGGAATTTTGGTCGCTTGAAAAAGACACGTCGACTTAGAAAGAGTTCAGGAGACTAAGGTATCAGGTTCACCTGAGGGCTGTGGGACTTTTTTTTAGTAGAAACTCGTAGACTACGAGGTCAGCTCATTAAAGTGTTTAAAATCTGAATGGGTTTCACAATCATTACATAGAAAATTGCTTACTCTTAACACGGACTCGGTACACAACCATGGTTGGAAGCTGTAAATGAGAAAATGTACCAGCAGAATTACGTGAAAACTTTTTCACGTGCAAGATCAGCTCCACATGGAACTGACTCAGCATGGACGTTGTTAACACTACAGTAGAGAAGTTTATGGGATTCATAGGCAAGATCTTACACTAGAATAAATGTGAATTGGATATGCATTCCTAGGCAAACAAGAAGTATCTCCACGGTATGGGCTGCATAGCCATTTAGATCCTGACTTTTCCTTGTAACTCCTCTCTCTCGCTCTGTGTGTGTGTGTGTGTGTGTGTGTGTGTGTGTGTGTGTAAAAGAGGTGTCTACTATCGCAACATTTAATCACAGCAGTTATTCTGTGTGTGTGTGTGTGTGTGTGTGTGTGTGTGTGTGTAAAAGAGGTGTTTACTACTGCATCACAGCAGATGTATTCTCTCTCTCTCTCTCTCTCTCTCTCTCTCTCTCTCTCTCTCTCTCTCTCTCTCACACACACACACACACACACACACACACACACACACAGTGTAGTAAATCTTTTCCTAACTTGGTTTATGATATATACTGTACTATTTCTTTATTAGTAGTTCGAACTACACATAATGGGGTGCTTCTTAAAAGCCTAGTATTCCGGTAGATGTCACTACCATTGGGACACAGTCCCCGCGCTGTTTAAAAAGCATATTTTTCTTTGTTAAATATCTTCACTGTTGTGTGAAACTGTAAATCATAGTAATGTCATATACCGTATTATAAATAATACAAATAGAATACGTGTATATAACGTAGCGTCAATTGTTTATATTTATCATACACAGAAATTAAAATATCATTGATGGAATATGATGGGCCTATATTGTTTAATTTTTGCTACATTTAGTGCAAGGTAGGTTCTTAATACATAGTGTGTTCAGACGCCTAGTAGGTACCTTGACTCATTCAGTCCCTATGTGGGCAGAAATTTAATGCGAGTAACTACTGGAACTCAACATTTTGCTCACTCCCTTCACGCATGCGCACAAGACAGTCAAGTGTTAAAGTTTTTGCATGAAAGATTTGTTTTCAAAACAAACACACTAGGGCTAGTGTTTAAAATAATACAATTTAGACTAAGATCTGGTTAGGTTAGATAAAGTAAGGTACTGCAATTGCTTTGGAGGGTCTGAGGGGGCAACACCACGGCCTTCTCAAACCGTGGCACATGGGTCTTGTGGTATGCATGGGTGAAGGGAGTGAACAAAATGTTGAGTCCCAGTATTTACTCAACATTAAATTTCTGCCCACATAGAGACTGAATGAGTCACGATACCCACTAGACGTAATTTACAGTCTGAATAAACTATGTATTAAGAACCTAACTTTCACTAAATGTAGCAGAAATTAAATAATATAAGACCACTGAAATGGCGGTTGCCATCATATTCCATCATTGATATTTTAATTTCCGTTTATGATAACTATAAACAATTCACGCTATGTTATATATACGTGTTCTATTTGTATTATTTATATTGTGGTATATGACTTTACTATGATTCACAGTTTCACACAACAGTGTAGATATTTAACAAAGAAAAATATACTTTTTAAACAGCACGGGGAATGTGTTTGCATCATTGGTAGTGACATCTACGGGAATGCTAGCTTTGAAAGCACCCCATTAGAGAAGTGCTTTAAGTACAGAAACCCCTAGCTGGCTGTGACTATGTGAGCGAGAGTATGGAGGGTACCAGTTGGAGTTATGGGGTAGGAGAGAAAAGTGGGGGGGTTGGGTGGGAGTGTGGGACTATGAAGAAGGGAGGAGGAGGGGATACCTCTCCATCGAGCAGTGTTACAAACACTGAAAAGGAAACGAACTTATTCCGACGTCTGTACATGATGTCGCATTTGTCATCAATAGGGTCTGGCTGCAACAATAGACTTTGACGCTTTTGGCGTCATTAAAGCATAAAAACTTTCATCAGAGGAAAAGTTTCTGGCTGATCGGCATCATTTTTGGAGGTGTCATAGCTTCCCTACTCCTCATCAATAGTAATGAGTTGGCAACTGTGGGTTCTGATACCAACAAGAAAGCAGACACGTTATTCAATACCAAATGAGCTGTGAGTGGGGAAGGTACTGTGTGGTTCTGTCCCTTTAAATTTCCACTCTTACCCCCGTCCTTACCCCCGTCCCGGCCATGCAACATATTTCACTATACCAGTAGTGCTTGTGGGTAGTGTTTGGGCACCGTTGTGATTAGATTTGGTGTTTGCAATAGGAAATTTGGTCTTTGTGAAGCATTCCTGGTCATTATCAGCTATTGGCCAAATGAAGATTGTGCTACTGTTTCTAATCAACTACACTGCCTCTACCCTGCACGAAATGTGAGTATTCAGCTATACAAAATAGTGACAGTGAATCATATGAATATAGTGTGGATATCTAGTGTACAAAGAATTGGTGAAATACGTGCAGTAGCTTAGAGGAAGGTAGGAGACTGCCCTATAGTCACAACATGGCGTGGGTACACCATAGTTTTTAGCACTTTTCTCGAAAACTACAATGCCTAGGATCACCATTTTGGGCTCAAATGAAAGGTAATGGAATTCTGCATAGGATGATAAAATAAAAACGACAGTGGCAAGAAAAATTTTTTGCTAGAGCTCCCCAAATGAAAAAAAATCTGTTGTCTGTCGGATATGGGTTTTACATTTTCGCATATTACTCGAACACTGTACCTTGTATCAAACTGGGACCTCCGGCATCCGAAAGCTAATAAAATTCTCTTTCGAATGATCATTTAACATGTAAGGATTAATTAGTAAACATTCAACTTATGATGTTGGGAAGTGAGATGTATGCTACTGAATGTTTTTTCACACAGCCCTAACATACGTATAATGTGTTTTTTTTGTGTGTTTTTTTTCCTTATCGTGTAGAACAAACATCGACGAATAGGAATATGTGGGTTTGTGGCAAAATAAATATGTTTGGGTGGTGAAAATAAGCCGAGAATTCACATTTTTGGAGTGCACGGTGGGCAGGGGGGGCGGGAAGAAAAGCCTGTGTGTCATGTCCCAGAAAACTCATTAACTTATCCGCGCACAAAAGGGTTAAGTCAGGTAAAACGCGGACAGGCACGATGTCCAAAAGGTATGCGAATGCTAGATGAAGAGTGAGGATAATGCATGTGGTGGCATATCCACTAACAGCAATGCCTGCAATTCTGGTGACAGGACTCAGGTGATCAGTGGACCGACAGTCAAATGACCATGCTGCATTTGATAAGAATAAAGTACTTATACAGTGATGTGGCTCTAAAGAACGTACGAATATTGATTATGCAAACATCTTGTTGACCCCTTAACCGCGGGTATTGTTTTGGTCTGACCTCTCCCGCGGGGGTTTCAGCCAAATGTAAACAAACCTTTAAACCTTAATAACTCTGCACAGAATAAAGCTAGAGAAAAAAATAAGGTACCATTAGAAAGTACAAACCTTCAGCTTTCCATTGATGTAGGTTTCATGACTTCGTTGACTTTCACAGGACGGGGAGAGCTGTTAGAAGTGAGGGGTGTGAAATAACTATTTTACGCCCCACACACCAGTACCAAATGCCAACCACTCTCTCATAATAGTAATATAAACATATATGAACACTGTACATACGATAAACACCCACTCTGTGTTCACTGAGGTAGGTAAAAGGCACTTCCCTGCGGCTGCACCCGCTCTTCACTGCGGCTGCGCCTCACTTCACTGCGGCGGCACCCGCTCACTGACGTTTCCTGCGATCTTTTCATTCTTTCTAACTTCTAATATTATTTTACATATAATATGGGCAATGTACATTATATTTACAATGCACTTATTACTATATTGCGTCACTGGCGCATCACAGAATTACATAAGTGCCGCAGAATTCCACAAGTGCCGCAGATTCTCATATTACAATATCACTTATTATACTGGCCAATATTTCCTTTATTTTCTAGGCAAAATATCCCTTATTACTACATTATCCATTATACAATTATTGGCAAAGCACGTCACTGTCGCATCACTATATATCACTGTCACTTTCAGTATTTACTCAGAGAGTGGTACTCGGCAAAGCACGGAGTTACACATAGAGCGACTTGGCATTCAAGGCACTGGTGTGTGCTCATTTTTCTCGTCGTAGGCCTTCGTGTGGTGGTTGAACATACTCTGCAGCGGCCCTGTGACAACCTGCCGCCTGCTTTAGGAGGCAATTTCACAAGCTGGTGCCGGCTCATGTAATTGCGGCACTCAAGAGGGTCAGGTTGTGTGTCAGAATGTCGCCTCGGGATCAATGCCGTCACCTGACCAAATCGTTCAAGTAGCTGCTGCACGACAGTCTTGGAAAACTGTCTCAGTGATGGTTGCCTTATGCCCCCGACTTGTGTCTTGTAAAGAATGAAGGCATTGAGCATGCACATATCGAGCATGTGCAGGCAAGCCTTCCTGTACCATCGGGTGTTTCTCCTGAGACAGTCTATTTCGCCAATCATCATATCAGACTTATCAACGAGTCTCATATTTACATTATAATCAATGACGGCATCAGGCTTCATGATTGACTCTCCCGTCCTGTAGCTGACCTTCCCAGTTCTCTTCATTTCCCCCTTGTGGATGGCGCTGATCATATTGACAACCTTCTTGTCATGCCACCTGATCGCAAGAAGCTTGTCTGACTTCTTCAGGTGAACATCTCCCCTGGATGATGATGATGCTTCGGGGAAACTAGGCCACTCTTTCCTATAGCTCCGTACAGTGCCAACAGTGCCAATGCCGTGTTCAGCAAGGTATTTGGAGAGTTTCGGTGCTGTGTAATAATTGTCTGTGTACAGCACATGATTACCACCAAAATACCTCTCCATCAGCACTTTTACAACGGAGCCAGAGAAGCCAAGGGGGTCTTTCCTGTTCACATCCATTGTGCTAGCCGAGTAAATGACAAAATCCATTATATACCCCGTCTCACAGTCACGCAGCACAAAGAACTTTATCCCAAAGCGGTGGCGTTTGCTGGGGATGTAGTGCCTGAATTTGAGACGTCCTCTGAACAATACCAGGGACTCGTCTATGACGACTTTCTGCATAGGCCTGAAAAATCGCATAAATCGATCCCTAATCTTGTTGAGGAAATCCCTCACTTTCCACAAAGGGTCAGTTTGGGACGGGTTGTCATTGTCAGCGAAGTGCAGGTATCCAAGCAGCTGTCGGAACCGATCCCGTGACATATACTTCCTGAATATGGGGATAGTAGTTATGTCATCCACGAGCCAGTACTCCTCCAACTCATGTCTCTTTATATGGGGCATCAAAAACATGAGTGCAAAAAAAACATACAGCTCTCTGATCCCGACAGGCAACCACGACACTTGCTTTGGTGAGCCAATAGGTCCCAGCCCTTGTGCTGCACACTGAGTTGCATACCTATTGGTCTCATCGCTGACATGCTGCACACTTTCATCATCAAGGAAGGCCAGGAAGTAATCAACAAACTCATCACCTGCGTTGCATGGGAAGGCAGGCTGTATACCAGCATTTGTCATATCAAACGGTGGATTATGTGGCTGGAAATCTCCACCGTCAGTCCAAACAAATGCATCAACTTGCCCTGTGCGTGGTTCAGTGGCAGGGGCAGGTTGCATTCCACTCGTTTCCCCGTGAGAAGGAGCTGATGTAGAGGCAATGGGTGAGGCAGGAGGTGAGGCAGGAGGCAAGCGGGAGGTGGGTGAGGCAGGAGGCAACGGGGAGGGGGGTGAGTGCGGGGGCGGTGAGTGGGGGGGTGGTGCGGGTGAGGGAACTGAGCGGGGGGCAGGCGGGGGGGTTTCTGACCTGGTGCGTGGTGAAACTTGACCCTTTCTACCCCGCTTATCACCTCGCTTATCGCCTCACTTATCGCCCAGCTTTGCCCTCCAACTGCCACGCATCCCCTTTGTTCTAGGCCTGCCTGCACGGCCTGCACGGCCTGCCTTCCCTCGCTTTGCAGGCTTTGGTAATTCGTACTCCTCAGATGATGTAGACTGAGGAGAGGGCACAACAGATGATGATGATGATGATGTGAGGGCAATTGGGCTAGGGGAACGGGAAATTGATGGGAAATGCGTACTAGGGCCTGGTGTGGGAGACGTGAGCCTGTGCTTCACTCCCTTCCCACGTGCAATACCAGATTTGCCCATAGGAGCCTTTCCTTTCCCAGAGTAAGTTGGGGGTGGTGGGGGGGAATCAACACGATCACTTTCATCACTGTCACTATCAATGGAAAATGGTTCACCACCAATCACTGCCAAATCATCACTGCTTGCTGTGAGTGTGTCACTTTCACTGCCACAATCAAGAGTAGTACTTACAGTTTTGTCCAGCTCAGTTCTAATTTCAGGAGTGCTCAACCCCTTCTGCCTCGCCGTCGGCAGTTCCTTTACCAGTGTAGAGGTAGAGGGAACACTAGCACTAAACATTGTAGAGGAGGAAGCGAGCGACGATGAGTCGGGACGGAGCGCCATTATCACGCACAGAGCTGGACAGATACTGACTGACGCGGGTCAGGGCAGGGGTGGGGGGGGGCCCCTCGGGGTTGGAGGAGGGAGGTGTGGGATGGCTGGCGTGAAAGAACTCGACAGCTACTCTTGCGTGAGAATATTTGCGCGCCGGGAAAACGCGCGGTGTTCAAAATATTCACGATCATTCCAGAATGCCACCCGCGGTTTGGTCCAGTTTTGTTGCCGTCATTCTGGAATGACACCCGCGGTTAAGGGGTTAAAAAGCCTATACAAGATTATGCTTTCAATCTTATTATCATAGAAAGCAATTAAATTTATGTCTAGTCCTGAAGATCATACTTCCCTCAGCCACATTATTATATCAACAAATGTAACTAGTATTAAACAGTCCTCCAGGAGAAAGTTAAGGATAGTTAACATTTTGATAGGACTGTATATAATTTATTGACACACTAGCATAAGAAGAATATATGAAACCTAGTGTACAAATCAAGACCATAATCTATAGACAATAAATAGAAAACATCTTTGATCAGTCAAATGATTAAAACTGACACACTTTATAACCGCTGTGTCCAGATGTTGGCCATGGCCATCACGAAACAGTTTGTTGGAGCAGCTCAGATGACAGCAAAAGATGTTTTGCATTTTCTGCCAGTATTTTAACTGCTATCTAATTCTTGCGGTGCCCATTGTGTGGCTTAGGCATATTAGGCATATAGGAGGCTAGTGCGCTACATTGCCAGTCTTTCACGGGAATGAGGACGGATAGGAGCGATGTTTTCTGAATCCACATATTCCAGTTCACATATCCCTGTGAACAGCTGCCTGTATCCTGCCACCTTTACCCCTTCCTCGCCTCCCACTCTCACAGGGAAGGGGTGGAGTGATAGTTCGATAATTAGTGATAGAGATAAGTGTAATCATTATCGAATGGAGAGACTATGTCTTAGAGTGGGTATTTCTTCACATGGCATAAAGTGATCTGTGCCAGCCACAGCCCATTGCCCACTTCCCTCCAATCGCTCTCGTGGTGCCTACACCTCACCACTCTCCCAGCATCATCGGCATCACCAGAGCATGACACTTTGCCAGTGTGGGAGGAATCGCAACACATATATAGTGTAATTCTGTGCACTGAAAACAAATCCATTTATAGCGCAATTTTGTGCATTACAAAGCTGTGAAGAGAAATAAAGAAAATATCAGTGAAGAGAATAGGAGTTTAAAGTAATGGCTGATATTTACTTAGTGAGAACATGAGTATCATAGGTAAGCTATGGAAGATAAGGACAACCATAGTTAAGTCTGAACTACTATATGTGTGATAAGTCCACTGTGAACTAAGAAATTAACTAAATAAGTGCTTTAGATAATAAATTCATTGCAGGGAATAAGTGTCTACAAAAGCAGCGACTGACATTCATTTAGCGAACTAAGATTATAGAGCAGTGTTTATGTAAGTTACAGAAAATATGGAGAACTAAAAATTAATGTAACAATAAACAGCAATATATATATATATATATATATATATATATATATATATATATATATATATATATATATATATATATATATATATATATATATATATGTGTGTGTGTGTGTGTGTGTGTGTGTGTGTGTGTGTGTGTGTGTGTGTGTATTTGTGATGAGCCTAATGTGATGGAAGAAATTAGCAATAATGACACTTCAGAAAATAAAGAAATCTATGGGTGCACGAAAAACTTGGAAAGACCTCAGGGGTACGTAAAGATCCTACACGACACAGAAATCTTACTCACAGGATAGTAAAAGTGGACTTTTGCGGCATGTAGTGTCTAATAAACCTTGAATTACCTTTTTCCTCTCTTTGCTACATGTACAAATGATGATGATTCATTCATGCAAGGGCAGTGACTTGGAGCGTCAAGTTCAACTGGGGCAAGGGGAGTGCATGAGCGAATGCGACCAGGGAGTCCCCATTTGGCTCATGCATGTGCATGTGCTGCATGCTGTAGCCACGGACTCAGCCACTCCTCTGAATGCAGCCTTCCATATCCCTGAATATGACCTCCATTCATCACCTACGTAACCCACACCCCCACCTAGAGACTCACAGACTCTTGCAATGCAGAAAGGAAAGATTGGTAAGTTTTCCGATCTTCAGTTCAAAGATTTATAGACAGTAGTTACAGAGCTATGATTGCTTGAAAACACACTGAGTAAGCAACGGGCTTTTAAAACCACTTAGGTTAAGGGTTATAGCTCAAAATGAACAACTTCCCAAAACTTATGTCTCTAGTTAGACAAAAATGTTAAATAATGCAATTAAATTTGACTGAAGGTTTAGTAATCGCAAGATATGATTTATCAGACCTTAGCATAATACAGTTTGGGACCGGTGACTCAGATGCATCCACTGAAACATAGAGGGGAGAAAAATGATGAGGGATTTTAAAACTATACAAAGGAATACAAATTAGGGCCTTCGCTTCTGTTTTGTGTTCACTTATGCATCAGATTTCATTGACTCTTACTTTAACATGTAAAATGCAGGTGGGATCTCTCTCTCTCTCTCTCTCTCTCTCTCTCTCTCTATATATATATATATATATATATATATATATATATATATATATTATAGATAGATAGATAGATATAGATATGTACATACATACACACAGTATATTTGTGCATCAGAAAACGAGAAGTTGTGATATGCTTTCGGTCTCTGGGTATTTGAATTCTCTTCAGAAGGTAATGTGGCAGGAGAAATATCAGTGGGATTGCTGTGCGTTTAGGGGTCACACAGGAAGATGGTATGTGTGATGAATCCTATGTTCTGCCGGGCTGTATGAGTAGTACTGTAGTGTAGGTCAATGAGGTGCGAGTAGACGCGACTGGGGTGAGCTGTATGTGCAGTACTGCATGTTTGTGTGTGCGCGCATCTTCGCTTTACATTGTTGTGATGCATTTTTGCTTACTGGATATTTTAATCCACTGGATTCCCTAGAATAAAAGGAAGAAAAGGAAGAAAATAGCTTCAAGAAGTAGAATGGGATCCTGATGTCATTTCTCACAGTGAAGGTGTCCATCCAGGGTCCATGCACGGTCATAGTATTTTACCGAGACAACGCTGGGTACCTCTGTTAGTACAACCTAATCCTGCTTAGGGTCCCCAAAAGACTACAACCGGCACTGCACCTCACATCACAAAGATAAAAATTAATGTAGGTGGGGGAGGTTGGATGGGAAACAGATAGGGGGAGAGAATTCATACCGAAATATTTAATAAGAAAAGGATATAAAGAAATAGCGTGGAATGCCAAGGATGGGAGAAAGGAAGAATTTATAGATTCTGGGGGAAAGAAGCCGAAAACAATCGAAAGAGAAAGCAAGAGAGAGAGAGAGAGAGAGAGAGAGGGAGAATGTCAGGAAAGTAGAGAGAGAGAGTGCAGGCGAAATATCTGGACAGGGTGCAAGGAAAGGAAAAAGGGGATAGAGGAAATCAAAAAAGAAAATTATATAAATGAGAACAATAATAGTACAGATTAGGACAGAGAGATATATGCAAGCGATGGGAGAAGAAAACAGGGAAAAAGGAGGAAGAAAGTGAATTAAAAAGAGGTGAAAATGATGTTACATTGGAGGAAGATCAAAAAAAATATTGAGTTGGATTACACTGGTGTAGATGAAAGAAACCTATTTAGGGCTATAGAAAACTGTGTGGAAAATAGAAAACCATTCACGACAGACAGACAAGTACTGTAGACAAAAGAGGAGAATGGATAGAAGAAAAGAACAACAAAGAAATTGTAAAAGAGGAGAAAAGAGATGGGATGAAAGAAATAGAAAATGATTTCGGGAGATGGGACTATACACCGAATTATCCTTACCTTTACAACCATATCCACACACATCAGCAGCATCATAAACATAATCATTATACATTTTCATTTTTCTGTCAAAGTCTCTATTGCACAGGTTATCCAGAACTTGTCTTTGATGTGTGCAATTAGGCAGCCCGGGAACTATCCTAGTCTGTTTTCCCAGCCTGTAGACCTTCAATCTCTTAGATCCTTCACAGTTGGAAAAGTTCTAGTATTCTCTTTCAGCGCCATCAAAGGATAATATTCAGATGAAGTTCAGTCACAAGAGCTTAAGCATTTCAGCACCAGAACCATTAATTTTCTCATGGATGGGAGAACTGTTTTATTCCATTCACCTGTTAATGGGACCAATGTGTTTTCCTCCGCCGCATCGTTCGTACCCATCCGATAGAGTCAACCCGAACGCTGCGACGTTAAAAACGGGTGCCAAATCCCTAGTCATGTGCATCTCCATACAAAATTCATCCAGCCAGCACGATCTCTTGTTATTCCTTTAGCCTCACCAACTTCCATAGCACTCTTCCTCAGTCACTCATCCACCATATCTATCCACTTTCTTGTTGGCCTACCTCGCCTATTCCCTCTTTCAAATTCACTCAGATATACCCTTTTCACCTCTCTCCACATGTCAATACAATCTCAGTACACTCTCTTCGATTCTGGTGTCCACAGACTTCCTCACTCCGCATCTCTCACAACTCCCATTATTCTGTATCCTATCCGCTCTCAGTTCTCCACATATATTCCTCAACAGTCCCATCTCCACTGATCTTACTCATGACTTTTCATTTTCATGCCATACCATAGTCTCACACCCATATGTTAAAGTTGGCACTAACACTCTTCCATGTAGGTGTAGCGCTGCTGCAGCACTCAAGCCTCTAATTCTTATCAAGGCCTTCATAGCACCAGCTACTTTCCTTCATTATGTCATTCTACTTTCCATTTATTTTGAATATTTTCCTCTCTTTTCTGTCATGGTACCAAGGTATTTGACCCATCTCACCAATTCCAGCCTCCCTCCATTCAACGTAACATCACACTGGGAGTCATCTCCTCTTTCAGTTACCATCACTTTACTCTTTTCTACATTTACTTTCAAGGTACAACACTCACAGACATCTACAAAACTCTCCACTACTTGACTAAGTTCTTGTTCAGCATTTTCAAGTAGCACTGCATTATCAGCATCCATCAGATTTGAGATATTCCATCCATCACCAGTCATTTCCAACGCCATCCCTTTCTCCATTACTCGTGTTTTCACTTCTCTCATCACCCTATCCATATATATATATATATATATATATATATATATATATATATATATATATATATATATATATATATATATATATATATATATATATTGAACAACCACGAGGACATCACACAACCTTGCTGCACGCCCACATTCATCGTGAGCCATCCACTTAGATATCCGATTACCCTTACACATGCCCGGCTACCATAAAAACTCTTAACGGCACCTATACCGGTCGCTTTACCCTGATTCTCTCGTGCCCCGCCCCCTTAGCCTCGCCCACTCATCCGTCGGCCCGAGTGGGAGACGCCCTTGATAGGCCGAAAAAAAAAAAAAAAAAAAAAAAAAAAAAAAAAAAAAAAAAAAAAAAAAAGGAAAAGGAGACGCCAGTCTTTGCCGTGCCACTGTTCGGTAAACGTGTTAGGCGCTCTCGCTAATCGAAGCAACAAAACTTTTACTTAACCCCTTAGCTACAATGATATCTTCCATTTAACTAGGAAATGTTTTGTAGTAAAGGATGCTGGAAAAAAGTACCAAGGAAAGTCATCGGCCTGAAAGGTTTGTGAAGTAACGAAGGTTCCCTCTATGAAAATAAAAAGGTACACATTCTACAAAGAATTAAGTGTATTGACATTTTTTCATATATTTGGTATCAACACACATAACCCTTTTCCCTCTATAAGATTTCATTGACTTCACGTGTATAGAATGAAATTTCTCATACTAAATTTTTGATATAAATAATTATTAGCCTACATGTCTTCAAACTTTTGTCAGGGAGACAACACCCACGTACTCTCTCTCGTTATAAATATAGAGGAAAAGCAAACTTGTCTGTAAATCAAGCGATCTATAATTTATTTCTAACATTACCATGACTTATCTCCTATTACTACTGTTTATTCAGGCTTCATCCTCTTCGGATTCTGTGTCACTTAAGCTGATGACAAATTGTTCTACCAAGTGTTCAGCTGCTCTGTCTTTTCTTTTGTATTCATCCTCCACCTTCCTGGTGTGCATCATGCACTTTCTCCAATCTTCCTTACTCTATCCATTGCACTCCTGGCTAATTCTTCCACTCTCTTCAAACTTTGGCGTTGGAGTTCTCTTTTTTTTACCTCTGATTTTACTTGTGCCCAAATTAATTCAATGGGATTGAACTGGCAGTGATATGGGGGCAATCTCAACACTTCATGGCCATTTTCACGTGCGATGGTGTCGATTTCTTAAACTTGTCTGTCGTTGTATTTTGCAACCACTTGAAGTTCTGCTTTGGTATGGCGTGGATCGAATTCGGTGTTGTTTTGTGTGAGCTAGGCAGTTATGTCATTTTTCCACGAAGATACTGTTGGGACCTTGTTTAAAAATTTGGAATGGTAAGAGGCGTTGTCCACAACAATGAGTGAATGTGCGGATATAGTAGGGAGCAACTGAGTACAGAACCATGAGAGAAAACACTCGCTGTTCAATGAATCATGGTAATCTCTTCTGTTTTTGGATGTGAACATCAAAAGGGCTCCAGGTACAAATTCTTCCACTCCTCCAGCATGCAAAATGATGAATCTTGCTCCTTTGCCAGTCTTCAGCTTTGGTCCCACAAGCCATCTTTCACTGTCCAACATTTACTCACACTTTCATTTTGGTTCACCCAAGTCTCATCAAGATATATTTCTGGTCTAGGATTTAAACATTTTCTGTTTTCATAAATTAGCCTCAGGTATTTTTGTCTTGCAGCTACTATATCATTTCTTTCCATCAGTAAATGTCGTCCACTTTGCACTTTCTTGTACCTAAAGCCAAGTTTCTTATGCACTGTTCTGAGGGACGTATGTCTCCCTTTAAAGTTGATTGGTGGTTCTTTTATCTTTAACAAAGAGATTCAATCGTTGGTATTTTTCCTCTTTCATAGAAAGATAAAAGCTCTCTCTCTGGATGCACTTTTCATCGAAGCTGTCAAGACTTCTTAAAACTCTACAAAATGATGATTACCCAGAGCGGTGCAAACAGATAGTCCAGAGGAACAAGGACCATATAAGTAGCGATAGAAAAGAGATAAAGGTGCAACAGTGTGGCGAAGAAGCAGAGGCTGAAGGGAGCCAGTATGAAGAGGAGAATCAATGAGATGAAAAGGATTTGACTCCACCCTATTGAGAAGAGCTGTTTGTGGGGAGCATCCCAACACATGAGAGTTGTACTCTACACAGGGGCAAATAAAACCCGTGTATAAAGTCAACAGCTGTGCAGGGGTAAAGAAGGTACAGAGTCGGCTTAGCACACCTGATCTCTTGGAAGCAAATTTTACAAGCGAAGCAATATGATCTTTCCAAGATAAATTCCGAGTGAATGAATCCCCATGTATGTTTAAGGATAATGCAGGATTATACTGGATATTATTAAACACAAGTGGGTACTCCTGTGGAAGATTTTGTCGGGTTGATAGGTGTAAGAACTGAGTCTTCGTGTATTAAAAACAAGATTATTTTTACCCCAGTCAGAGATACAAGCCAAGTCAGACATTAGGTGTGCCTTAGCCTCATCCCTTGTTTGTTGAAGTAACCGCTGAGATGGACGTTCCAGAAACCGAATGGAAAGGTGAAGGGTGAAATCATCAATGTACAAGTGGATAGGATTAAATGTACAGCTTAGGTCATTAATGATAAAAAGGAAGAGAGTTGGTGATAGGACAGAGCCCTGAGGAACATCGCTGTTGACAGATCTAGGAGAAGAACGATGGCCTTCTACAACAGCAGCTATAGAACGACCACAAAGGAAGCTAAAGATGAAGGCACAGATAGAAGGATAGAAACTGTAAGAGGGCAGTTTGGAAGTTGAAGATGTAATCCAGACTCGATCGAAAGCCTTTGAGATGTCAAGTGCAATGACAAAGCTTTCGCCAAAGTCCCGAAAGGAGGATGACCAGGAGTGTGAAAGGTAGGTGAGAAGATCGCCAGTGGAGCCTCCCTGACGGAACCCATACTGACGATCAAGAGGAAGGTTATGATAGGAAAGACTCGAAAATTTTTCAGACACAGGATGTTAAAGCAATTGGGCGGTACAGGGTTGGTAATGGTCATCCTTCTTTGGGACTGGCTAAATGAGAGCAAACTTCCAGCAAGAAGGAAAGGTACAAGTTAATAAAGAAAAGCGAAAGAGTTTACCTAGGCAGGGTGTAAGCACAGAAGCACAGTTCTTGAGGACAAAAGAGGGACTCCATCAGGCCCATATGCTTTCTTAGTATTGAGACCAGTGATGGCAGAAAAAAACATCAGCTGAAGAATATTTAATATCCGTGAGGAAGTCAGACTGGGGAAATGATGGAGGACCAGCACCGGAATCGTATAATGTGGGATTGGAGAAGAAAGCCAGAGCGAAGAGATCTGCTCTATCAGTAGAAAAAATAGCTTCAGAACCATCAGAGTAGAAAAGAGGAGGTATGATGATGAGGTAAAGTTGTTAGAAAGGTTTTTGGCAAGGTGCCAGAAGGAGCGGGAATAATTCAAGTTGGAGAGTTGAGAGCATTTAGTACGGATGAAATTATTTTTTAGGAGAGCAAAGAACAGACTTAGTACGATTCCGGGCAGAAACAAAAAAGATGTGATTCAGGGGTGGGTTGGCTTTGGTACCATATATAGGCCCTCTCCTTGTTGCGGACAGCATTAGAACAAGCGTGATTAAACCAAGGCTTTCTGGCATTAGTTACAGGATATGAGAAGGGAATGTATGTTTCCATGCTCGAGCGAATAACTTCTGTAATGTGCAAGGCACTCTCCGTAAGCACCTTATAGCCATTCTTACAAGCCTTCTCCACTATCTATCTCACTGTAGATATTTGATCCACACATCCTCTGCCACTCCTAAAGCCACCCTGTTCATCATTCACTAGGCCTTCCCTACGATAGGTAAAATCACGACCTTGCTCGTGTGAAATGCTAAGTCTCCGGAGATTATTAAACCAGGGCCAAGATTCATGAGTGGAGTACCTCCTTAAAGAAATGTCACCTAGCATCGATACTCACTTCCGTTCGGTGGCAAAACGCGGTCCAGTTAGAGCTGGCCATCGACACTTACCGAGATTTAATAATAATATAAATAATAATAATAATAATAATAATGATGATGATGATAATGATAATTTTTCATCTGATTAGCATCAATAATTCAGTATTATGTCACTCAGTTCAACTAGTTAATTTTGGAATCTTAACGATGGGAGAGTTTGAATGAAAAATGAAAGTGTACTAGAGAAGGAGGAAGGAAGGGAATGAGAGGAATAAAGGAGGAAAAGAATGATGATTCAGTGTTCCTTCGTATGTTACTAACCGAAGGGACTCAAAACTGATCCCAGGCTGAAGCGTGGAAAATTATGACGGTTTGCGTCCTTAAAATATTCTTACCCATATTCCCACACAATCCAGTGTCACCAGAGCACTCCAGCATTAATTGAACCAGCACACCAGTCCTGAATAAGATAACCTTAGCATACTGTACGTTCAGTATGGACAGTGGTTATTAGCTCCCAATGGGAGTGAGATGAGGAAAGTACTACTGTAGTATAATAGGAGACTGAGAGGGAATCATTCCTGGCCAACCCGACTCCCGCCCTTCATTTCAGAGGGGAGTGGTGTGCTGGATACTAACAAACGAAAGGAGGATTGTTACCTCGCCCGGACGAGTCCGACGAGGTATTGTTTTTGGTCAAGTTTCTTTGTTTGTTTGCAACATTATGGAAAATTTCTGGATATGTAGGTACTGGTCCCAAAAGGACGTGATAAAATTTTGGAGGTACACTGAGTGTCCCTGAATGGTCAAAATGAAGGTCACGGATTTTCAGGGGCTATAACTTGAAACCGGTTGAAAATAGAGATATCAGCATACAAGAACTCCCATGTGGGCTTCATCTGGTGCCAAGACCTTTGACCTTGAGTGACCTTGAAAGGCCAAACTCAAGGTCATGGATATTCGGGGGGCTATAGCGTAACTCAAAACTGGTTGCAGATAGACATTTACTATTACCAGTGTATAGGAAGTCCTCATATGGGCTTTTAATTAATACTATGACCTTTGACCTTAAATGACCTTGAAAGGTCAAATTCAAGGTCACAGTAATTAAGGTGGCTACAACTCGAAACTCGTTAAAGATACTTAAAATTTCAGCGTACAGAAAGTCCCATATTGGTTTTAAATTGGTACCTTCACCTTTGACCTTAAGTAACCTTGAAATGTTAAAATTAAGGTCACGGATATTCATGGGGCTGTAACTGGAAACTGGTTGAAGATAGATATATGTACTTGTATCAAAATATAGGAAGTCTCATATGGGCATTCATTTGGCACCACGACATTTGACCTTGAAAAGTCAAACTCAGTATCACGGATTTTAGAACACTATAACTTGAGAACGCTTGAAAAAAAATATAACTGCTGTCGGGCGAGGTTTGTTGTGCCTGGCACCACTTGTTTTTTATTTTAAAAGGATATGAGTGGAAGGCAAAATTTTGCATTTTAGTGAATCTGGCAGAGAGACAGTTTTAGAAGTACAGGAGACAGAAGGGGAAAGAGGTGAAAAGGAAAGCTAATGGATGGAGAGGAGAAAATGTCCATTTTTCCTTTGTTGACTTTCCTGCACTTCATTACTCTCTCTGACTGCATCTTTTCTTTCACCCGTTCCTCCTTCATTTCTACTATTAGTCTCCTTTCCATTTATTTCCTTCTTCCTCCTGCTCCCCTCTCCTTCTATTGCATTTTTAGTAAGCTCTCCCTTAATCACAGACACCCATCATCCATATCCCACAAAATATTATTCAAGCCACTTAACATTTGGTTCAGTCTTCCCTCTCGAACAACAGTGATCAAACACATACAGTTGTCATTGCTCTCTTCATCGACGTATACAACGTCAGCCTTACCATACCCTTGCTTTTAATCACATTTTTTTTTTCACTGTAATCTTTAAGAATACTGCTTGCACCAAGAAAGAAAACGGAATAGAAATGGCTGGAGAATATGAGGGTCGTGTTCGCCTGCATAATAAATTGAGGTCATTTTTCTCCCTACGTATTTTCCTTCTTACGGTCTTGATCGCTCGTCCTCCTCTTATTTCCCATTTTCTACCTGCTCCTCTCTCATCCCCTTCACTTGCGTTTTTTTTCTGTTCTTTTTTATTTTTCTCTTCCTTTCATTCCGTGATTTATCTAGGTAAACTTTGGTTGTTATTATGTTTTTCTTCCATCTCAGGGTATGTTTTATATTTGAGTATAGAGTAAGCGAGAGTGTACCTATAATAAAATTATTATTTGAAAGATATCACGACACGCGTATTTCTTAGTGCTCCTTTACAATTAATCTCTATTCTTTCAGTTGTGTCCAGTTCAAACTCTGAGTTACTTCTCCTTCCCTCTCAGCATATTCTAGACATCATTTCCCAACTAAGAATGGGTGAGTATATGTCGAATCAATAGATAAAAGCATGAAAACCGGAGAAACTACCCATAGGTCTGCCCACACAAGTGGGCCACACTCGTATTCATCCACCATTCAAATCCTCAAAATCATGACACCAGTCCACAGGTATAAACATCAAACTTGCTAACTTTATACCACTTATCGACCAGAGTTTGTCCGACGACTTCACCATTACCATGAAACAACAGGGATGCCAATCTGTTGCCGTTCACTCCTTTGTACATAATTTTCCATGCCAGCGCGATTCGCTTCCAATCTCCTGTTTTCATCATCCTTCCTACATCACTTTGTCACACACCCATTAAACATATTTCCTTCTGCTTGTCCTACTACACCTCATTCCGCCTTGAAACTTGTTCAGCTATGCCCTTTTTACCACTTGATTCACACTCATTCTCTCCATATACACGTACCATCTACATACGGTTTCTTCAACTCCGGCTTCCACAGAATTTCTTATTCTGCATCTTTCACGAATCAAATGATTTCCAATCCTGTACACTCTCCACATTTCACACATATTCCTCATCAACCCTATTTGTTTCTGTTCTTGATATTTGTTTTCATGCCACTCGACGGTCTCGCACCCGAGTATCTGAGTAGGCACTAAAATTCCACGCAAGCCCATGACAGCTGCCTCACTCAGAACTTTGTTTTGTATCATAACCTTCGCTACTTTCCTCTTCTGTGCTACTCTGCATTCTGTTTCTTTTGTATATGTTCCTCTTTTCATTGTCATTGCATCGAGGTACATAAACTTCATCAATTCAAGTCTTTCTCTCCATTCATCATCTCCTTACATCGTGAGTCTCTCTCCCTCCCTCCCTCCCTCTCTCTCTCTCTCTCTCTCTCTCTCTCTCTCTGCAGATATCACTTTGCTGTTTTTCAAATATGCCATCAAGGCCCATCGCTGACAGACGTCCATAAAACTCTGCACACACACACACACACACACACACACACACACACACACACACACACACACACACACACACATATATATATATATATATATATATATATATATATATATATCATCATCATCATCATCATCATCAGCCATTACAAGTCCACTGCTGAACAAAGACCTCCCCCAACCTTCTCCACGAATTCCTTGACTGAGCCAATCTTTGCCACGTTTTCCCTGCAAATTTCTCTATCTCATCTCTCCACCTCCTGTCTGGCCTTTTTCTGCTACGCTTACCATCTCTTGGTGTCCTGTCAGTCAACCTCTTGCTCCATCGATTATCCCTTGTTCTTGCTACATGACCTTCCCACCTCCATTTCTGTTCTTTTATAACTTCTATAATATCTTTGACTTTAGTCTGCTGTCTCACCCAAGTTGATCTTTTCCTGTCTCTTAAAGATATTCCCAACATTGACCTTTCCATTGCTCTCTGAGAACGAATTAATTTATTTTCCATCGATTTTGTCAGTTTCCGAGTCTCACAACCATACGTCATAGCTGGAATTATACATTCGTTATATACTTTTCCTTTCATACACACACACACACACACACACACACACACACACACACACACACACACACACACACACACATATATATATATATATATATATATATATATATATATATATATATATATATAATAGAGAGATTCAGCAGCTTATCATCCACACCATGCATATGCAAAGCGTCCTCTAATCCCTCTGTTCACCTTGTCCAGAATTTCCTTCCATGGACATAAATGCTTTAAATACCCTAAAATTTATAAGTCTTCTCCACTCTCTGTCCCATTGCAAGTATTTCATACACTCACTGTTACTACTTCTAAAGTCACATTGATCGTCCCTGAGCAGGTCTTGTGATATATCCTTTACTTTATGATAATACTTTCGTAAACCTTCCGTACGACAAACAACAGACGTATGTCACGAATATTTTATCTGCCCTTACTTCGCTCATCTGTGTACTTACAGTAGGCGTGGATAAAACCACAATCGTTTTCCACTCTACTTTGAGAATTACACTCATAGAAGTTTTCTTATATATCACTAGAATGCATTTCATTCCACTTTTTCTAACACACTAATTAATATTTAAATACACCTCATCACCATATGCTGTCATCCTTTCCATCGCAGCATTCTCCATTTTGGTCAGTGTCACATTTCCTGGCAGTACATTCCTTCTTTGCACACTACGAAAACTAGCTGTGTGTTGATTACCGTTCTGATCTTATATTCCTCATTCATCAGCCTTTCAAGGTATTTTTTCCATCTGCTCCCTACTTCACTTCCATTTGTTACTATTCTTTCACTGTGACTTGTAAATGATCCATTTCAACAAGTGGAACCCTTGAGTGGGAATGAGTCACATGTCAGAGGTTGAATTCCTTATTTTCTCTAACATTTCGCCCTACACAAAGCTCGTGTTCAGGGAGTCTGAACAAGACTTTATGCTGACTCTCTAACGATGGGGTCTTTGTAATCCGAAACCTTAAAGTTAATAAAGCATTCAAGCTTTAACCTCTGTCTCTCTCCCGGCCAACATTTCTGCTCCATCACTTCTTCCCATTTTCATTTCTTCACTTTCGCACCTCATTCCAAACTAGTTTCCTATTTCCAAATAAATTCGCGTTCATTTTCCTTCCAAGATCGTTACTTACCACCTTTACCTCCTCAGTTGTCTCTTCCCATGTCTCATACCCTCAGTGTTCTCTGCTTTTCATTCATTTGAATCCATTCTTGCATCCGTTTTAGCTATTTCTTCCTCATTTCTCCCATCACTCTTTCAGTCTCATCACACCAATCTGTACCTGTCTTCCTAGTTGCTAATCATCGCGACTTATCATTCCTAACCAAACACTACATATATGCATTCCACATCTACAGTACATACTCCATACTTTGCCGCATTCTTCACTTCTTTATTTCGATTCCTACTAGCATTCTCTTTATCATCTCGTCTCTGTATGCTCTACTTCCCCGACACTATTAATTATTCTCTCAATTTATTCTCCTCCTGTATCCGCTTTTCCTTTCCTTGCTGTCGTTCTTCATCTCCCTCATTTTATTCCCATTTCATCACTGTTTCTTCTATCTACTTATCTCTCCCCACCCTAACCAATACTCCTCTTTTATTTTTTTCTTCCTTTCCTTCCCTTCTCTGTCCTTGTCTCACCCCACTTTTACTCTCTTTTCATTTGTCTCGTCCTGCTTCTGTCATGTATCTCCCGATTCTTCCATTTAATCTTAATGTATTTACCTCACATCCTTCCATTTTCCTCTAGCTATGTTTTATTATCCTTCATTTGCTTTTTCCATTGCTTGCTCTCATTTTCATTCTCTGTGTCGTTCATTCCGTACTCATTCTATCGTTTTCTGATATTTGTATTGTTTCCACCATTCTTCCTACGTTTCTTCTTCTCCCCCCTCCCCTTTATTTTCATCCCCATCATCTTTCCTCCCAGTGGCCTCAGGGGTCACAGTTAATACAACTAATGACTGTGGGTTATTAATATATCCTAACGAGTTTGTTCTGTTTGGAGAGATGTTTTCAGTAAATAAAGTTAGATACCTTTTTAATATGACAAGTATCCTCTTATTTCCATGATCTGTGGGTATGTCAAAAATATAAACGTCTATTTATCTATCTATCGCCAAACGCCTTAATCCCTTATACGGAGTGGCCACAAACAAATCGCCTCCACATCACTCTGTCCCCCGCCATTTCACTGTCCTGCTCCCAATTCACACACACCCTCTCTCATATACCTCTCCACTCTATCCCTCCATCTCATCGTTGGCTTTCCTCTCCCTCACTTCCCCTCCACCTCACTCACATACACTCTTCTCGTCAGTCTCTCATTCTCCATCCTCTCCACATGGCCAAATCACCTCAGTGTGCTTCCTATCACATCCACATCCACACCACAACGCTCCTTCACATCCTCATTTGTCAGTCTGTCTCTTCATGTGACTCCACAGGCTCCTCTCAAATAACTCATTTCCACTGCTCTCACGCTTGACTTGTGTCCCTCCAACAACGTCCAAGCTTCACTTCCATACGTCAGAGTTGGTATCACAATACAGTCATGTAAGAACTTTTTCACTTCCATGCTCACTTCCCTGTTTCTTATCATTGCCTTCAAGGAACCAGCAACCTTTCATCCTTGTTGTACCCTTTCAGGCACTTCACCTCCGAAACTTCCGTCCTTACTCATAACCTACCCAAATACTTAAACGTACTCACATTTTCCGTTTCCTCATCATCCAACCTCAGTGTACATTCACTGACTTCACCTCTCTCGAAGACCATAACTTTACTCTACCCTACATTCACCTTTAAATTCTGTTTCTTAAACTCTCTCCCAAACTCATCCACCAAGCCTCGCAGCTCCCCTTCGTCTTCGTTTAACAACACACTATTATCTGCAAACAAGAGTACAGGGAGTTTCCAAACACTGCCCTCTCTCATTAGGGTCACTCCAACATCCACAGCCCTACCTTGTATCTCATTTATAATCCCATCCATATACAGATTGAACAACCAGGGAGACATGACACATCCCTGTTTCAACCCAACATTCAAATAGAAAAACTCAGTGAGTTCACTATCCACACGCACTGCAACCTTAGCACCCTCATACATAGTCTTCACAGCATTCAACAACTTCCTATCTACTCTATATATTCTTAATACTTTCCACAATCCTTGTCTTTCCACCCTGTCATATGCTTTCTCCAAATCCATGAAGGCCACATACAACTTCTTTCTCTTCTCTAGACACTTTTCCATGAAAGATCTAAGAATGAGTATCTGATCTACACAACCTCTTCCCTTCCTAAAGCCTTCCTGTTCTTCTCCGACTAATTCCTCTGTTATTTCCTTAACTCTGTCAATTAGTATCTTACCGTATACTTTTCCTATTACACAGAGAATACAAATGCCCCTATGATTACCACACACTTCTTTTTCCCCTTTCCCGTTGTACAAGGGAATAATTATACCTGACTTCCAATCCTCCGGGACTTTACCTTCCTCCCAGGCCAATCTGCACATCTTTCACATCCATTTTACCACTGTCTCTCCCCCATGCTTCAGCATTACACCACACACTCCATCAATTCCTGGGGCTTTCCCCATTTTTACTTTCTTCAGTGATTCCACAACTTCCATCCTACTGATTTCTTCCTCTCTTCTCACCTCCCTCCTTCGCCCAGTCATTCCCCAGCCACTTATACTCGCATTACTTTTATTCTCTATGTTCAACAGTTCATTAAAGTGTTCTCTCCATCTGCTCACTTTTCTCCCTTCTCAACTAGTAATCTACCATTTTTATCTTTCACTCCCCTACTAACTTCATTGCCACCCTGTCTGACTCTCTTTACCTCTTTCCAGATCATTTTCTTACATTCCCTCCACTTAACACTCATATTCCTTCCAAATTCCTCATCCACTCTCTTCTTTCTCTCTCTTACTAATCTTTTCACCTCTCACTTCGTTTCTCCATATAACCCTCTCTTCAGTCTCCCAACTTCTACCACGCCCCTATTTCTCATCCATTCATTATATAAACGTGCTTACACAAAAAAGATTTAGGTCAGTTGAGGACAACATACTGTGTGCCTTGAGACAGGTGACAGTGGGAGACCGAGGCAATGGCAGAGGAGACGCTCAGGAAGAAGAGAAAATGAAGGTGGATGATACCAGCAGGAAAGTCGAATGAATAAACACAACGAAAGATGGGTAGTAGAAAAGGAAGTGTAGGAAGGTGGTACTGGAAGGAAGGCAGTGAGATGAAGCAGTGTGAATAATTTGAATAGACAGATGATTGAAATCGGTCTGTAATGGTAAAGCGAGAGATGGGCAACAGATGGATGGGGTGATGGAAAAAAGGATGCGAATAATGTAGTAAAATAATAAAAGGGTTAGCTGAGGACGTAAAATGGAAACAAAAGCAAAGGGATGCTCAGCAATAAAAATGTCACGATGAAATGCATCCCTAAGTGAAGGATATTATTCATATAATATTAAACTGATGAAATGGCCTGAATTAGTATTTAATCGAGGAAGAAGAAACGCAATAAGTAAGCCGATTTGTAAGGCAGCAAAACAAGCATATAAGCAATGATAAAACAAAAGAGTAAGCGAGAGAATGGGAGATAAAAACTGAAGACAAGAATGACCAGCGATTAAGATAAGTACAGGCGAATGTTAAGAAACTATTGAGGAAAGATGGAATGAAATACCTTTGCTTGAGAGAGAGAGAGAGAAAGAGAGAGAGAGAGAGAGAGAGTTTTTCATGACATGTACCTGTACAGTAGTTATACTTGTGCCATCATGAAGCAATGTTTAATATTAGGTCTAAGAATGTTTGCTTCTTTGTGCTCATATCTTTGATATGTGTGTGTGTGTGTGTGTGTGTGTGTGTGTGTGTGTGTGTGTGTGTGTGTGTGTGTGTGTGTGTGTGTGTGTGTGTGTGCGCGCGCGTGTGTGTAGTGACGCAACTGTACGTACATATCGGATATTTCAATTCAGATAATATGGCCGATGTCATTGTCTGGTTGATGTTTAAAACTATGGGATGTATTCACAGCCCTGTTACTCGGGCCAATTGTGCCAGTAAACTACATTACATGCCAGTTCTACAGTTGTGATTTCAAACTTTAGCCACGACACAATGGTTACCGTGACATGGTATTGGTTCTCTCTTCGCTCTATTTATCTATCTGTTAAATGCCTGACATCCATTCCTATTTTGGGCTGTCCTTAATGCTTTAATAATAAATATAAAAGTAACATTATTTCTTCCTATAAGTCTTTGAAATTCAAATCTATAAGCTCTCTTCGACAACATTTCATTCTCAGCACGACTTATTTAATCCGTTACCATTTTCTTTAGTGTAATACCTTCAGACGTAAGTTTGAGAAGGCATTAATCCTAGTTAAAGCTGTTGTCTCTTTGGCTGTTTCTGTTTGGTCGTCTTTTTTTTTTTTTTGTAATTTTCCTAGACTTTCGTTTTCTACAGACATCACAACCCATAAATCTTCCTACTGCCCGTCTTCTTTGCCATCTTACAATTTCACTTTCTTCTATCATCTAGCTCCACCTGCCTACTTGTGTGTCCGTCTAAATTGCCATCATTCTGAGCAATTCCCAGGTGAACTGTCTTTTAATGTGATGCATTCGTTTGTGCCTGCCTGCCTCCCAGACTGGTTGTTAGCATGCTTATCTACCCGTTTGTCCACCACCCTGACAGAGAGCTAGCATTTCAGTCTACTTGCCTGTCAACCTCTCCTACAACCAGCCAACTTGCCTGTTTGTTGCTAGTCAACCAGTCAGCCAGCCAGCCAATCAACCTGCTTGTTGCCAGTTAGCCAGCCAGCGAATCAGCCAACCAGCCAGCCAGCCAGCCAATCAACCTGCTTGTTGCCAGTTAGCCAGCCAGCCAGCCTGCCACCCAGCCAGCTGGCCAACCTCCCTGCCTGCGACCGTGCCGGCCAGAAGCCAGCCAGCTAGCCTGCCTGCCTGCCTGCATATTTGCCCGCCTGCCAGGCAGCCATCCAGCCAGCCAGCCAACCTCCCTGTAGTAGTAGTAGTTGTTGTTGTTCCTTAGGCAGTCTGGCCGAACAGCCCCGAGTCCCTTAGGAAGGCCATGGCCGAGACCGGGCTTTCCCACAGAGCTCTCAAAGAGTGTATGTTGTGTTGTTGGCGTAGGTGATTGTGTGCGATGCAGTCTTCCATAATGTGCTTAATAGTATGGGTTGCTGTGTTGCATCCTGGTCAGGCATCAGCGACAGAGTCATCCAGCCTCTTCTGGTAGCTTAAGAGGGCTGGATGGTGCCCACATCTCAGCCTGGCCAGGTGGACCCTGTCCTCACGAGGAAGATAGGATTCAGAAGGGTGGATGTCAGGAGGCCGTGCTTGCAGCTGTGTGTTGTCTTTAAGTGACTGAATGAAGTGGCGAGTGATCTGAGTGTGGATATGCTTCTGGAAGCTGGTCTGAGGTGGGCGAGGGGGTACAGATGACAGTATTTGTGTATGGTATCGTGTGCTGGGTGTTGTTTTGATGTTCCTTGGTGTGGGTGGATGTGCTGCCATGTACTGTATTGGATGTTGTGGGTTTGTGGAGGCTGCAGCAAGAAACTGGGTGCCTCTCATGTCTAGGTGATCCTTGACTTTGAAGACTTTGGTTTCTTGATGTAGGTGGTCTGTGGGTGTAGTAGCTGTGCAGCCTGTGATTAATTTTTAGGGCCTTGTTCTGTATGGTCTGTAGAGTGTTGTCATGTGTTTTGGTCAGGTTAGAAGCCCAGGCAGGGCTTGCATAATTCATCACTGAACGTATGTATTGTTTGTATACTGTGGTGGTGGTTTCTTTGTTGTCTCCGAATGTTGTATGGGCAAGTGACCTCAAAGCATTGAGTCTTGGTGTTATTTTATTTTTAATGTTTGTGATGTGTTGTTTAAATGACATTGATGTATTGTATGTTACACCAAGGATTTTGGGTGTGTTTGTGTGTGGTAGGGGAGTGTTGTTTATGGTGAGGTGTGGGATGTGACTGTGCTCTGTTGTCCAGTTGGTGAGAAGAGTCACTGTAGATTTGGCTGGGGCTATTCTGAGCCTGTTTGTGGTGAACCATTTGTGTAGTGTGTTGAGGTAAGGTTGAATGATGCGTGCAGCTGTGTTTGCATTTTGGTGTGTACATGTAAGTGTTATATCATCTGCATAGGAAGCTATGTGTATCTGTGGTGTATGGGGTGTGGGTACGTCGTGCATGTATAGATTAACCCAGCCCATCCCGACGTTTTCTGGGCAGTGGTACGCCCCAGTCCCGACATTTTTGGACCTTTTTTTTTGGGGGGGCTCAAACATCTGCTTTTGGTGAGAAACATCGAAAATTCATAGAGAAATCGCTCACCTGAGGTTTAAAATTCTCGATCCAGGTAGGAGTATCTCCTTACCTTACTGGGTTTTCTATCAGGCTGGCTGCAAGGAAAACGAGTTCTATGGGAGGATAACTATTCTGCAACACTCATATACTGTATTTATTTATTTATTTGGTAAGAATTTATATGTAGTACGAGAGTATATTGGTTTTCAAACGGTAATATAGGCATTATAAGCATTGTTTCACTCACTTACTCATCACCATTCCTGACCTTTTTTTGCCTGATCATCATTTCTGACTGTTTCTTCCTCTAATGTTTGTCCTCCACATTGTCATCGATTGGGGAATCACTCTGGCCCTGAATTTCGTACAGTGGCATGACATGGCTTTACTGGCCAGGTCACTGATAACAGGTGAATTGCTGAGAAAAGGTCATGCTGGGTAAGGCATTGTCCCTGCCTGGCATCTTGTAGAGAAAGGTGTCACGTGTTACATACCAAAAATCACTCACGAAAATTGAAAATTGTGCAAATTAGGGACCTTGCAATTGATTCGCGTTGATTTACATCTCCGGGATATGAGTGCACATCATGTGAGGACGTGAATTCACGTCTCCGGGACAGGACGGGTTAAAGAGTGTAGGGGACAAAACAGATCCTTGGGGGACGCCGTTTGTGAAGTTTCTGATGTTAGAGGACTGACCGGCAAATGTTATGTGCACATCTGCCTGCTAAGTAGTTTGCTAGCCATCTGTTTGTGTTATTGTGCATGTTTGTGTTGAGTATTTTGTTTGTGAGGTTGTGGCAGGGGATGGCATCAAAAGCTTTGCTAATGTCTTGTGTGACTAGGAGTGTTCTGTGTGGTGGCCTAGCTGAATTCATGCCATCGAAAACTCTCTGTGTAAGGTCTGTAAGAAGGGTGTTTGTGGAGTGTAGTGGCCTAAAGCCATGTTGTGACTGGGCTAGGGGAATGTGAGGTGTGACTAGTTGTAGTATCAGTCGTTCAGTGACTTTAGAGGGGGTGCAGAGGAGTGTGATGGGGCAATGTGAGGAGGGTAACGTGGGGTCTTTGTTGGGTTCAGGGATAGTGATGATATTGCCATGCTTCCAGATGTTGGGTATTATGTTGTGTGAGTAGCTGTAGTTTGATATGTTGGTGAGTGCTTGTATGCCTTGTGGTCCTAGGTGTTTAAGGTGAATGTTGCTTATGTTGTCTGGTCCACAGGCAGATGAGTGCTTGAGGTTGTTATTGATGAGCTTCGTCTGGTTGTAAGTGAAAGGTGCTTAGTCTGGGTCTGTGGGGAACTGTCTCTTACGTCTGATGATACGTCGGTCTTCCGGATGGGGGGTTAGATGGCTGACTTGTGAAAAGTGATTGATGAGAGTGTTTGCTTGTTGTTTGTTTGAGGGTATGGTGTCTGTTGTTGTGATGGCAGCGTGTGATTGTGTGGTGTTGCTGTTGGAAAGTGTGATGTTGTTTAGCGTTGTGTAGAGTTTGCTGATGTTTGATTTGTGGTCAAGTGTTTGAAGAGAATTTTTCCAGTTTAGTGTTTGTTGTTCTGATATTTTACTGTGTATCTGAGTGTTGAGTTCATGTATTTGTTGTATGGTGTCTTGTGTATGGGGTGTTGGGGAGTGTCGCTGTGTGTCCCGTTGTCTGATGAGGCCTTGAATTCTGGTGTGAAGTTGGGGTTGTGTCTCTTTCTGTTGCCTCTAGAGATGTGTCTTTTGTCTGCGTTTTGTATGATTGTATTGAAAGTGTGCACAGCGGCGTTCTGTTTCAGTTACAAAGGCCTCCCAGTTGGCTCTCTTATAATTAGTGTATGTGTGTTTGTGGCCAGCTGGGGTGATTCTGGTTTTGGTAGTGATGATGATTGGGAGGTGATCAGAACCTAGGGTTTTGACCACTCTCCATGATGTAGTGGGAGCGAGGTTTGGGGAGCAGAAGGTGATGTCTGGAGATGATGGGAGGAAGAGGGCTTGGTGTGGGATATGGGTATGTTGGTCTAGACTGTTTGAGAGTGTGCCGGCCAGCAGCCAGCCAGCCAGGCTTTATGTTTGTCTGTCTGCATGATTCCTGCCTGCAAGTCTGCCTCCCCGCATGCCTGCCTGCTTGCATGCTTGCCTGACTGCCTGCCTACATGCTCGCGGGCCTATTTGCATGCCTGCCAACCTATCTGCTAACCTGCTCACTGCGTGTGTGGAAGTGGCTCAGGGAGAGACGTCAGAACTCAATTATAGGTGACTGATGAGAGAGCGAGGACAGAGAGATTTACATTAAAAAACCAAATAGTCATGCAGTACTTCTTGAAACATAAGATTTACTTTCCTTTTAAAACTACTATGAAAAGAGCACCACTGCCCGGCCATAATAGTATTATTATTACTCTGCTGCGGTATATAAACTTTATGAATACCATGGCCACGCGACAGTATTGTTGTCAGTGCTCCAGTAGGCAGCATAAGTGTATCAGGTGCTCATGTGCAACAAACTTGCTGACATGTACATACCGTACACTAGAACCTTTCTGTAAGAATATGTTGGGGAATCACAGCCCATCAGAAGCGGCAATTGGCCGCCTCCAACAATGAAGGCAACAGTAGATACATTTAAATTTATGAAAAAGTCGCTGCCAACCTACATGATCATACTGACATGCTTAGCGGTGAAATCCCCAAGGTTAATGAGGGATAGGGATGGACCCCAAGATGCCACGGTTATGGAAGTGTGGGGTGGGCTAAATCACCATGAGGAAGTGAAACTCGGGATGAAGATCAGCATGGAGGAGTGGATGAAAGGGGGAATTATCCTGCTATCAAAGTGCCCAAAACAATCATGACACAAACAACGAAGAAGCAGAACAGCCACACAGACCAGGGAGGGAAGGTCATCCTACATACTGGATGAGGAAATCATTAGAAAAAAATAGTAACCTGGGTGAACACTACATAAAACGAAATTGTTGGCTGGTCATAAGGCAACCATTTTGAACCTCCCAAATGCAATGCAACAATTGACATGGCCACAGAAATCATTCACCTAATAGCAAATTACAATCATAAATCACCCATTGCCTCATTCTTTTTTAAGGTCCTTGCACTAGAACCACACCATTTCCTTAACAAGACCAGCCCAAGGGCAGACATCACAGAAAATATTAAGGCCATCCAAAGGCGGATTGAAATATGGAAAAGTGATGAACCTGATAACCTATCTGGGAAAGCAAGGGCCTTGCAGATAAGAATAAACAACCCAGGGAGAAGAAACCTGAACATCATTGATGTCGAAGGAATTTTTGGCAGCAGGAAAAGACAAGGGAAGATCTCGATGACAGCAAGATCCCTGCCAACCGAATCATCAAACGGAGTACTTGACCTGACAGAGGAAACAATGCAACAACCGAAGGAAAATGATCCAATTCCAAGACATGCAAGTGCTCAGTCAAAATTTGATGGGAACTACACTACACCCAATCCTATCATATATGACAGGTATACAGGAGAGTAGGAAGGCAAAGCACACACAAGGAGGGGCAGAACCGTCCCGCCTGGATGCAAAATCTTGTAGAGGAATCCAAGGCAGCAACAAGTTTGGAAAGGCAGCAATAGGCCTGTGTAACAACATTCCTCACTGGTGAGGAAGCTGATTTCAGTTCAGTCCACAAACACTGTAGCACTGATGGCATGCAGACTAATTCGCGTTCATAAGAATCCTGGATGTAGGCCCACTGGAGTAGATGAAGTCATAAGAAAGATTTTAGGAAAATGCATTATGGAGATGGTAAAGTATGATGTTAAGGAGGCAGTTGGCAACCTCCAAGTGTGTGTGGGTTAGCAGGCAGGAGGTGAGACAGCAGTTCACTGTACGAGGAAAATATCTGAGGAAGAGCATTACCATGCAGCATAAGTCGTTGATGCCTCAAACAGATTGAATTTCTTCAACCGACAAGAAGTGTAGCACAACATAATGGTCAAATGTCCAGCATTTGCCCAGTATGTGGAAAACACCAAAAAATTACCAGCAGACCTTTTTTAGTGTGGGTAAGGCAGCTGCTCATGTTGTCGGTGTTATCCAAGCCATGGAAGGAACTATCCAGGGGGATCCAGTTGCCATGTCTATGTACGCCCTGACTGTGACAGTGCTGCAACAAAAAATCAAATACGACTCCACCAATGTAAAACAAGTAGCGTATGGAGATGATCTCACAGTTGCCGGCAAGTGTGGAAAATGTGTGGAAATGGACGGACCGTGTGAAATAGGTTATTACCCTAATACATGTAAGCCCATCTTCATTGTGAAACCAGCTTCCCGTCAAGTTGCACAGAGAGCTTTCAGATACACAATGGTAATTGTTGCAGGAGAAGGTCAGAGGCATCTAGTTGCAGTGTTTGGAACTAAGAAATTCAAAGACAGATATGTGGGCGATAAGGTAAAGACATGGGTAAAAGAAATACATTTTCTATCCAGTCATGCAAAATACAGAACCCCATGCAGCAGACACCGCATTAACATATTGTAAAACACAAATGTACCTTTGTGACGCGGGCCATCCCCTACGCAGAGTTGCTGCTACAACCACTGGAAGATGCTGCCAAGGAACCGTTCCCTCTATATCCTTCCAATGGCTACATCCCCAGACCAGATGAGAGGAATCTTCTAGCATACCACCCAGGATGGAAGGCACTGTTCACTGTAAATCCAGCAGCCATGACCGGCTATGAACATATAAATTCTCTTAGGCTCACCAAATCCTTCTCACAGAAGATTTGTGCCCAGATTGATGTGAGTGAAATCAACCAGCAAACGACCGAAAGAAGTAAAGCAAAGAGCCAGAAGTAAGGCAAAAGTACCAGCTGCAGCACAACTGAACACCTCACATCAGACCAATGTAGAAAGTTGAAATAGTAGAGGAGGTTTGGGCATTGAATTGGCTGGCAACCCTGCATCTCGAGGCACAAGGATTCCACTTCAACAATTAAGAATTTATTGAGCCTAACTTGAGGAGTAGGTTGCCAAAAGAGAACCTACCACAACAATGTACTGTGGCACTGTCTTTGATGCAAACGATGCAATGGTTTGCAAGAAGGGAGGTTTTGTGTGCATTCGACATGTTGAAGTACGCGGACTGACTGCAAAAATGCTACAAGAAATTTGTCATGATGTCACCACAGAGCCAGCCCTGTTCCCTCTAGTTGGTGATCACTTCATCTACAGAACAGCAGACACATCAAATAATGCAAGAGAATGTCAGTGCTCGAAGTTTCTGGACACATGGACCGAGGGCTTTCTTCGACATTAGGATATTTGATCCTATGGCAGCATGTCACTGCGAACTGTCTCTCAAGGCTGAATGCTAGAAAAATTAACAAGAAAAAAGCAGAAACTATCAGTACAGGATCCAACATGTGGACCACGGCAGATTCACTCCCCTTGTGTTCACAACACCAAGCAGGAATGGTCCAGAGGCAGGGAGATTGTAATCGAGACTGGCGGAGGTTTTTTTCTGAGGAGAAGCATCAACCTCAGAGTTCTGTTTTGGCCTGGATGAGATATCGGCTGCAATTCTCCCTCGCGAGGTCTGCGTTCCCATGCCTCAGGGGCACAGGATCAACAGCCCTCAGGTCTGTCTCTCTGGCGGGTATGGATTACGAAGGTACAGCTGTGGAGAGCCGCATAGGCCAGAGACTCCAATAGATTAATATCTTTATTAACAATTCATTGTTCAGGGAAAAAATATATTAATATAAGTAGTAGTGTTTTGTTGGGAGGGGGAGGCCGAGGATGAGATGGAGGGATGGGGTGGAGAGGTATATGAGAGAGGGGGGTGTAAGTAGGGAGCAGGGTAGTGAAATGGCGGGGGACAGGGCGACGTGGAGGCGATTTGTTTGTGTCCTCCCCGTACGGGATTGAGGTGTCTGGCAATAGATAGATAGATAGTTTTATTGGTAACCACAGTCCTTGCCGTGTTTGAGGCCAACGAACTGTATTATAGAGGTCAGTATTAGCCTTCACATTACGACTTCAAATGGTGAACTGTATTATGAGGACTTGTTTTATTCTCTATAAAATAATTTACAAAAAGATGGAGGTGATTAAAAAAAGTATTATCATTATCATTATCATCATTATTATTATTATTAGTAGTAGTAGTAGTAGTAGTAGTAGTAGTAGTACGGTAATAGCAGTAGTAGTAGTAGTATCATCAGCAGCAGCAACAACAATAACAACAGCAGCAGCAGCAGAAGCAGCCTAGCAGCAACAGCAGTGCCAGTAGTAGCACTAGTAGTAGTTGTTGTTGTTATTGTTTTTGCAGTTGCAGGTTAATTTGAAACGTGAACCAAGTGCACTAGAGGGATAAGTTGACCTTACCCAACGGTCCGGCATAATCCCTTTTGATAGACAGGAAGGGATCTGAGGGACTTTATATAACCAAGAGATGAAGCCGTCCAGCTATATCAGTGCCATCACTTGAAGGCAGAACAGGTACCCTTGCATTTACCATCCAAACAGGCACTTCCTCCACTGCCGTATATGGAGAGAATGGCCTTCAGCATGAAAACGGACTCTCATTTGCATTCTTAATTCAGTAATATTGCAGTTGACAGGTACTTATGGACGCATGTGTGTGTGTGTGTGTTTTACAGATTTTTAAAGGCTTGTAGTGGGGATGCAAAAGAGGGAACCCAAGTTTTAATCACTGTCAAGGAGCATCCTAGTTTCGCCTAAATGTGCTTCTGTTAATGTATTATTCTGCCAAGAAAGGCAGCCTCAAAAGAAACTGGTATCTTCGCGACTACAGGTACAAAGATAGACTAGTGCTGCATGAGTGTTGCCACATTTTACGTGAACTGCATGTAGACTGGATCATAAACAGCATGCTAATATTCCTTGAACTTGTTTTTCTGTCCCCTTCAAAATGTCTTCCCTTCTCTAATAAGACGTAGATTGCATCAAGTGTACTGGAGACCACTTGGAGTCAGGCAATGCACAAAAGTAGCGGAAATTAAGAGCTTACTTTTTACTGGGAATCGTTGGAAGCAATATAATTACTGATAACCGTGAGCAATAGCAATTAAAATAATAGCTCACTGAGATATAAGATCTGTATGTTGTTTTTTGAATTGATGATTGTTTGAGAAATCAAGGTAAAAACTGAAGAAAATAAACAAATTTTAGAACCCATCAAACAGGTATTCAAAAAGAGAAGTGACGTACTTATTTTTTTAGTAAGATAAAATATTAAAAGAGAGTATAACGAATGCAACGCCATGGATAAAAATTAAGAAAGAAGTTGGTAGGCAACGATGGCCAGCACTAAGCAGTCCAAGCTTTGTCAGCAACTGGAACTGAGTTTCGACACCAAAAGTCCTTTCTATTTGGAGGTACTCCAGTGCAACATTCCACCCAAGAATCATGGCCTTAGCTTAATCACCTTCGGAACCTTAGCATTTTACGCAAACAAGGTCGCAGTTTTAGTGCATTTCATATTTTCTGCACTTGATGACCATTGACCCCTGACCTGGAGGATATAGGTCATGCATGTACAAGCACACTTGTAGTACTCATTAACGTCTAATAGCATGCAAAGATTCATTTGACTATATCCACCCACTGTGGAGTTAGGGAACTTGAAATTCGCGGAATTGCCCACCAGAGATTAAACTTCTAGGTGGTGGTGCTAGCGACTGGAAGTGAGTGTTGACACCAAATACCATTTTTGTACTGAGGTACTCATGTGCAACATATCACCCAGGAATCATAACCCTTGCTTAATAATCTTTAGAGCCTTATCATTTCGCGCGAGCCTAGTCCTGGTTGTAGCTATTTTCACCATTTTAACATTTGATGACCTTTGACCCCTAACCTGACCAATGTAGCACATAGGTGTATGATAGAGAAGTTGTGGAAGTAGTCAATGTTTATCAGCATTCAAACATTCATTCAATTCCATAGAGTTGCTGGGGAAGTAGTAGGGTCATTTTTGAAAACTGGTACTGTCTGCTAGGGACGCTGAGGCCAATCTTTGCAGGGTTGTCACTCGAAAACTAGAAGGGAAAAAAGGATGGCAAACTTCCAATTGGGAATGACGTCAAGCTTATGCTGAAAGAGGTCAGAGCTTTCTATACCCATTAGTAATGCTTCTACAACTCAAAATGTGAAAAGTAGGAAAAATTGGTCTTTCGGCCAGTGCTAGGCAACGATTTGTTGCCTAACAACCAAAACTTTGCGGACACAACTAGGTTTTCTGGCTAGTCACTGTCTTCAGATTTGGTCGGAATCGGTTAATTCTGAAGGGAAGAAGAGCCTGCCACAATAATAAAACAACAAAAAAGAAGTAGAATACAAGAAAAAAAGGCAATGTGACTAACAATCAGGGCATCATGGAGCTGCCCAAAAAGGTAAAATAATGATTTACTTCAATAAGACACCTGATTTCATGCCGTTACTAACTCTCCTTAGTGATAGGTGGGGGCACACACCATCCACTCACTCGGTGTAGTGCTGCGCTGGGGTGTCTGCCATTTCCTCTCCTCCTCTCCTTTTTACTTCCTGTCTATTCTGTCTTTATTGCCCTTTCTTTCCCCCTCCTTTTGCCAACGGATGCCTTTACATTCCCTCATCTTTCTTTCCTTCATTCTTTCCTCTTCCATCTGCCTACGGGTGACTCTACACTGAACGACAAGCTAAATGATTTCCTGTACACCAGGAAACCATTTACTAAACTGGGTGGTAACCATGTAACCAAATTAAGGAGCCTGGTGATTTAGTGGGTAATTAAAGGGCTCCTGTCGGATTGAGCCTGTGCAGGTTTAAATCCAAGAGATGTTTGAGGTTTATTGCTCACGTAATGTCATTCAGGGATGAGTGAGGCTGGTCCCACTAATCTTAAATGTCAGGACCAACATTCCTAGCCTGGGCTCCTACGCCCCTAATGGGGCACCACAGGGTTGGATGATGGTGATGATAACTCTCCTGCTTATCATGAGGTAAATCAAGGGATTCGAAACCCAGTAACTCCTCGAAATTCGTCCACGTTTCATCACAGCCTCACCAGCCACCAAGTCTTCCCTAAAACTCACCTGTTGTACTGTATTGTGTTGCGCCTTGGATGCCATTATAGGACTGTAACATGAGTATAATATTTTAATGCTGAAAACATGGTGTATGACAGGGCTATTCAAGCACTTTAGGAGTAGGGCCGGTTTATGAAACTCAGACTGATAGAAGGGCCATACAATTATTTTAGCTCATTTTTTTTTCCACTATCAAAACACTTATCCATAGAACGAAACGAAAAAATTCATATAATTTGCTTTTACATTTTCCGCTAAGCACATAAATAGAAAGAAAAATGCTAAATTTTCTATTTTATGTTTGTTTATTTATTTGCATTCTCTCGAGTCTAAGGGCCAATGAAAAACGGCTGAAAGGCAGGATTTGGCCCGCGGGCCGTCAGTTGAATAACCCTTGTGTATGACATTAATATTTTTTTCTCAACTGTCTGACTAAGAAGTTTAGAGTGGTTCGGGAAAAATGAAGCAAAGGAAAAGTAAAGTGAAAAGAAACGAAAATAGAATAAAAACGAAGAAACGACAGTAGAAGAGCTTGATACCGTACTGCATGCAGCTGCAGCACTTAGAGAAACGTCTTTGTGCTGGACTGCCTCGCGTTGCATCAGTGTTAGAGGATGGTAGAAATGAATTGTAACATCTGACCACCACACAAGGTTTCACACAAATTGTCACTTTCCTCACCAACATTTATGGCATTGTTCTAAGTTTTAAGCAGCAGAAAAATATTTACAGGTGAGGCATACTATTTCTATTTTTTCCTGGTTTTGTTGCACTGAGTTACCAAAAGTGCAAATATATCGCTTACGTACTTAGGGTTTCTCTGTTACAGATAGCTGTCAGTTTGTTCACCCACGAGCATAACTGCCCATTTATCTGTTCCTTTAGGAATATTTTACGGGTGACTTTACACTTCCTCTTCTGTCTTTCTTTCCTTCATTTTTTCCTCTTACTTCTGCTTATGGTTGACTCTACACTGAGTGACAAGCCAAATGGTTTCCTGTACACTAGGAAACCATTTACTATGCTGGGTGGTAACCATATACCGGTAACCAAATTATGGCACCTAGTGGTTTAGTGCGAAATTAAAATGTTCAAATCGGATTGAGCCTGTGTAGGTTTATATGCAAGGGATGGTTGGGGTTTATTGCTCACGTAATACCTCTCAGGGATGAGTGAGGCAGGTCACTCTCATCTTAAACGTCAGGACCAACTTGCCTAGCCCCGGGTTCCTGCGCTCTTTGTGGAGCTACATAGGATATGATGATGGATGGATGGATTTACTTGAATATCTTCCTAACAGCCTACCTTTTCTTGAATATTTGATTTCATTACTCATAACCAGGAGCTTCTCGTACACAAGAAGAAAGCGTATTTACTGCATATGGCATTCAGTTGCACCTGACTTCAAGTTCGGCTGCGAAACATACATCCACGGACGTGAACGACAGGCCTCTCATATGATATTACATGATCGAACCCTGTCTAAGTTCTTGCACTAAAGCATACAGACGCCTGGTCTCAAACACTTCCACGCCAACTTAACACATGAACTTTCCACAAGCATTATTACCATCCAATCCCAAAGCCTACCACACCTACACCCTTCCAAGAACATGCAGAAAGGTGCACTCTTTTATTAAAATTAGGTCAATAAATGAAAATATTAAAAATAAAGTGGAGGGTGGAGGGGAATTTCCTTCTGCCCTAAGCAGATCTTGAATACAGGATTAGAGAGCTAAAAAAACTTACGTCCATAGAAAAGAAATAAAGTTATTATAGTAGATAGCGACCTTTCGTTTAAGATTTAATGAGGGAAAGTTCTGTGATTTCCAGCCCACTGGAATGGATACTGTAGAGCTTCTCCAAATCTGAATAATGTTCTTACAAACCACACGTAACATTAGGCTACATACACGCGATATATATATATATATATATATATATATATATATATATATATATATATATATATATATATGGATGGAAAGCTGATGACAGGGAGTGCTGGAACTCCCGTTTCATCAGCCCTCAGGACTAGTTCTTGACCCTCCCCCTTTGCTGAACTTTTTCAGAGTCTCAGTTACACAGAAAGTAGGCCAGCATGCTCTCGAACACAAATTTCTCTAACTATCTACATCAAACTACATGCACAGTACACAACTACAGGTACACTTCCTTTTCCAAAATTCAAAAAATCATGGCGTCTCATCACCCAGCCTCGGAGTCCCCAGGGGGTGGGACCATAAATGCCCCCACCTTCCGCCCCTCTCACGGTGACGACTTGAGGTGACTGGAACCACTGTCTGACTCTCTTCTTCTTCATTTCTGCAACATTCGCGGCCTTTCCTCTAATTTTCGTTCTGTTGAGCACCACCTCTCCTCCTCTAAACCTCACTTTCTTTTTCTAACTGCGACTCAGCTGTCTGAGGCAACTGACAGCAAACCCATTTCTGTATCCTCCTACTTTCTCTATACTCATTTCAAAGCCAAAGGTGGCTGTTGTGTATATATACACAACGACTTATCATGCGCTCGTGTTCCTGAACTCGATTCTTCTGAATTCTCTACACTCTGGCTTCGGCTTTCCTGTCATTCTCTGACTAAATATGTCTGTGCTGTTTACTTATCCCCTAATTCTACTTGTCATAAAGACTTTGTAGTTACTTGTAGAGAAGTATATTTTAGACTTGTGGTCGAGCGGCTTTTATATCTTGTAGTAGTTTCCCCACCAGATGTCATGTAGTGACGGGAGAGGTAAAGAATAGTATGGGACTATTTTTATTTGTCTTGGAAATATTAAACAGGTATAATAGTATAAGTCCTGGGTAGCTACCTCCCTGTCTCGCTATCTCTCTCTCTCTCTGTTCTAAGGCTAATCTCCGTCTCGACCTCTCTCTTGGGTCGCTTGTCTCCTTCTGTCTAGCCTGTTCGGTGGCTAATCTAGGTCTGAGCTCTCTTTCCTAAATTCTGGTATAGCAGGGGTGGACTAGATCTTTGTTCACGAGAGGACTGCTGACAGCTAACTGCATCATCTCCTTACTGGCCGCTGTCGTCAGCTTTCCTCAGTGTTAAGAGTGTGTAAGCATGCTTAGCACTGCTCGATTCTCGCAGACACAACACCTTCTCATCATTTGACTTCCTGCTTCTATCTGTCTCTCTATCTATCTATTTATCTATCTATCTAGTATGATTTGCAATTATAATATGGAGACCTACCACATTGCTCAGCCGCGCAAAAATGGCGTACCATCGACATTTAATAGTTATAATATATTAATACATACTACATACACATTATAATGAACTTATAAGCTAATTAAGTGAAATACATAATATTGTAAAGTAACATAATTGTATGAATATTGTATACATATATTATTCATAGTAAATAGTGATTATTCAGTAATAATACATTTAAACAAGTTGTATACATATTTGAATAAATGCAATGATTGTTGTATAACACTTTGTAAGACGTGCATGTACAACAGACGTACGCATATAATTGTGCAATGGTAATACTGCTAGGTTATACAGTACATATTTGAGTTATCACTTTAGTAATGTCTAATATTTCACCTAACTTGTATGATGATACTGGTAATATAGAATTGTGCTATAATTGTATGACTTATAATATTGTACTAACATTGTGGTACTACATAATTGTGTTGGTTTTATAATTGTAGTTACATTTTGTTAATGCAACTATTACATATGTGTCTTGGCCTTATAATTGTAGTTAAAGTTACATAAAAGTTACATCTTGTTAATGCAACTGTTTTGTCGTTACATAATTGTTACATATCGTTTGTAGGTACATAATTGTTGTTAAAGTTACATAAAAGTTACATCTTGTTAATGCAACTGTTACATAATTGGCAAAGTGTAACATAATGCAATCGTTTGTCGTTACATAATTGTTACATATCGTTTGTAGGTACATAATTGTAGTTAAAGTTACATAAAAGTTACATCTTGTTAATGCAACTGTTTTGTCGTTACATAATTGTTACATATCGTTTGTAGGTACATAATTGTTGTTAAAGTTACATAAAAGTTACATCTTGTTAATGCAACTGTTACATAATTGGCAAAGTGTAACATAATGCAATCGTTTGTCGTTACATAATTGTTACCTATCGTTTGTAGTTACAAAATTGTAGATAAAGTTACATAAAAGTTACATCTTGTTAATGCAACTGTTACATAATTATAATATGGAGTAACATAATCGTAATAACTGCAGTCCTAACATATGCTGCGGTCGATGATAGTGATGATGTGTCATGCCACTTGTTTGTGGAGACACAATTTGCTTTTTCGTTTGTAGTTTATGTGGTATTTGTTTTTCTTTGCTTGTGTACACTTTTTTCCATGTTGTTCATGGTTACATAATTACTGGCTAATTTCCTTGAGATACTTTTTTAAAGTTTAGTTTATATTGCACAGATATTACTGAAAATGATATTATATAGTCCCATATTTTGTTATTTTATATAAAAAAATATATATACATATATACAGTATTAACTATACACACTGACTTGTTCACCTGTACCTTTCGTGAGTAATATGTGTGTCAGCACTGTGTGGAAATCATTGTCTTCACGATTGTGTTGAAGATGTTCACTCTTGCTAACGGCATTTGTGTTGGCCATTTTTTTTTTTTCTTCTCTAGGTTACCTTGTAACTTAATTTGTCTGTTTCCACTAGGTAGCTTTAATTAATAAATGTTTAATACAGTTCTTTTAATTGCTCACTGAGTAACTGTGATTGTATATTTTCTTTATCACTTTGTAGATATAATTAATGTATAGTTGTATGTATGAAACACGTATTTTACGTAGGTATAAATGGTAACACTCGTTGGTAGTAAATAAATATTATAATAAATGAATGAATATATACTGTGTAGAATGTTTATTGTTGGTGCAAGTATTTAATGATTGAATTATGAAGATAATTGAAGTAAGTATGTGTATTTAAACTGTAACTATACAGCACGTTTTATATGTTTGTGCAGAAGCTTATTGTCTATCACTGTGTATTGTATAAATGAAGTAACTATGTAACTTACTAATTTTTACCGTGGTGGGAAATGGTGTGAGTGGTGGTGCAGGTGGTGTGTTGACTGACGTGGCGTCTGTTCAGCAAGCACGCATGATGACCTCAACTTCCCACACTGGTAGCTGTGGTGAGTGAATGAGTAGCGATGAGTAACTTGAGTGAAGACGGGTGAGTAAGACGAGTTGTGAATATGGACTTGATGTTTTGCTGTCTTGACCTCTTCACACCTGCGTAAGCGGTGGGGGTTGGGTGGATGTAGCAGAGAGAGGAGGGTGAGGTCTGGTGGTTATGAGTTGTGAGTCGTCTCTCACTCTTCGTTTGTTTGTTTGTTTGTTTGTATGTTTTCTTTCTTTCTTGATGTATTCTTGGCCCTTTTTTTCTTGTGATTTACTCGTTGTAGGATGGAGACTGCCGCTACTTGTAGGTGCGTGTAGAAGATTATACAGACGACGTAGAGTTGTTAATTGTAGTTGATTGTAGATGGCTGTAGTTTCTTGTAGATGGCTGTAGACTTTGTAGAACTGAAGCTAATCTTGTAGTCTCGGTTGCTTTTGTAGAAATTTGCTTTTAATTCGGAGACGATGTCCGCAGATTTGCTGGTTTGTCGTTAAGCTACTTGCAAGGCGTCGAGTGATCTCTTGACCTCTGCATCAGCGTAATGATCTGGGAGACGGAGGGGGCAGGAGCTGATATTGTTGGTTGTTGTCAATCTTGATATTTTGTAGGAATTTAATGTTGATTCGTAGACGAGGTTCGTATACGTTCGCTGCTACCAAATGTCGTAAAGACTTTGTATCATAAAGCAGCGACTTTGTATTTGCTTGTAGAGGCATATATTTTAGACTTGTGGTCGAGCGGCTTTTATATCTTGTAGTAGTTTCCCCACCAGATGTCATGTAGTGACGGGAGAGGTAAAGAATAGTATGGGACTATTTTTATTTGTCTTGGAAATATTAAACAGGTATAATAGTATAAGTCCTGGGTAGCTACCTCCCTGTCTCGCTATCTCTCTCTCTCTCTCTCTGTTCTAAGGCTAATCTCCGTCTCGACCTCTCTCTTGGGTCGCTTGTCTCCTTCTGTCTAGCCTGTTCGGTGGCTAATCTAGGTCTGAGCTCTCTTTCCTAAATTCTGGTATAGCAGGGGTGGACTAGATCTTTGTTCACGAGAGGACTGCTGACAGCTAACTGCATCATCTCCTTACTGGCCGCTGTCGTCAGCTTTCCTCAGTGTTAAGAGTGTGTAAGCATGCTTAGCACTGCTCGATTCTCGCAGACACAACACCTTCTCATCATTTGACTTCCTGCTTCTATCTGTCTCTCTATCTATCTATTTATCTATCTATCTAGTATGATTTGCAATTATAATATGGAGACCTACCACATACTGACTATCAAAAATTCTTTGACTATCTTACTTCTACGATGGAACATATTCTATCCATTTCTCCTTTCTCTGAAATCTTCATTCTAGGAGATTTCAGTGTTCACCACCACCTTTGGCTCTCCTCTCCTTTCACTGATCCACCTGGTGAACAAGCCTACATCTTTTCTATCCTTAATGATCTAGAGCAGCTTGCACAGCACCCTACCCATATCCCAGACCGCCTTGAAGAGAGCTCCAACATACTTGACCTCTTCCTTACAACTAATCTTTCTGCTTACACTGTTAATCTTTTCTCTCCGTTGGGCTCCTCTGATCACAACCTTATCACCTTAACCAGTCCTATCACTCCGGTACGGCCTGTGGACCCTCCAGGGAAACGTCATCTGTGGCGTTTTGGAGCCGCGGATTGGGAGGCCCTCAGGCAGTACTTCTTTGATTTTCCCTGGAATGATTATTGCTTCCATGGCCGGGAGCCATCTGAGTGTGCCTTGTGCATTACGGAGGTTATTCTCTCAGACATGAAAGCATACATTCCTTTCTCATATCCTTTGACTAACGCAAGAAAGCCTTGGTTTAATCACGCTTGTTCTAATGCTGCCCGCAACAAGGAGATGGCCTACAAAAGGTACCGGAGCCAACCCACCCCTGAACCACATCATCTTTACGTTTCTGCCCGGAATCGTGCTAAGTCTGTTCTTCACTCTGCTAAAAATAGTTTCATCTGTACTAAATCCGCTCAACCCTCCAACTCGAATTCTTCCCGCTCCTTCTGGCACCTTGCCAAAAACCTTTCTGATAACTTTACCTCATCATCCTTCCCTCCTCTTTTCTACTCTGATGGTTCTGTAGCTATTTCTTCTACTGATAAAGCAGATATCTTTGCACAGACTTTCTCCTCCAATTCTACCTTAGACGATTCCGGTGCTGTTCCTCCATCACTTCCCCCCTCTCTGACTTCCTCATGGCTGACATTAATATTTCTTCAGTTGATGTATTTTCTGCCATCATTGGCCTCAGTGCTAACAAGGCATATGGGCCTGATGGAGTCCCTCCTGTTATTCTCAAGGACTGTGCTTCTGTCCTTACACCCTGCCTAGGCAAACTCTTTTGCCTTTGTCTGTCAACTTGTACCTTTCTTTCTTGCTGGAAGTTTGCTCTCATTCAGCCAGTCCCAAAGAAGGGTGACCACTCCCAACCCTCCAACTATCGTCCAATTGCTTTAACGTCCTGTATTTCAAAAGGTTTCAAGTCAATTCTCAATAGAAAAATTTTAAGGCATCTATCCTATCACAACCTTCTTTCTGATCATCAGTACGGGTTCCGTCAGGGACGCTCCACTGGCGATCTTATCACCTACCTTTCAGACTCCTGGTCATCCTCCTTTCGGGACTTTGGCGAAAGCTTTGCCATCGCACTTGTCATCTCAAAGGCTTTCGACCGAGTCTGGCATAAATCTTCAATTTCCAAACTGCCCTCTCACAGTTTCTATCCTTCTGTCTGTGTCTTCTAGCTTCCTTTCTGGTCGTTCTATAGCTGCTGTTGTAGACGGCCATCGTTCATCTACTAGACCTATCAACAATGTTGTTCCTCAGGGCTCTGTCCTATCACGAACTCTCTTCCTTTTATTCAGCAATGACCTTCTAAGCTGTACATCTAACCCTATCCACTCATACGCTGATGATGCCACCCTTTACCTTTCCATTCGGTTCCCGCAATGCCCATCTCAGCATTTACTTCAACAGACAAGGGATGAGGCTATGGCACACCTAATGTCTGACTTGGCTCGTATCTCTGACTGGGTAAAAATAATTTGGTCGTTTTTAATGCATCAAAGACTCAGTTCTTACACCTATCAACCCGACAAAATCTTCCACAGGTATACCCACTAATGTTTAATAATATTCAGCTTAATCCTGCATCCTCCTTAAACATGCTTGGTGTTTCATTTACTCGGGACTTATCTTGGAAAGATCATATTACATCTCTTGTAAAATCTGCTTCCAAAAGATTGGGTGTGCTAAGCCGACTCCGTTCTTTCTTTACCCCTGCACAATTGTTGACTCTATACAGGGGTTTTATCCGCCTCTGTGTGGAGTACAACTCTTATGTGTGGGGAGGCTCCCCACATACAGCTCTTCTCAATAGGGTGGAGTCAGGCTTTTAGTCTCATTAACTTTCCTCCTGTTATTGACTCCCTTCAACCTCTGTCTCTTCACCGCACTGTTGCATCTTTATCTCTTTTCTATCGCTACTTTAATGGTCACTGCTCCTCTGAACTGTCTGCATGCATCTCTCCACCTCTGTGACGGGCGCGTAGCACCCGTCTAGCAGCAAACTCTCACCCCTTTTCTGTCCAACTCTCTAAGGCAAGAGTTAACCGTTACTCCCAGTCCTTCATTTATGCAACAGGTCATCTCTGGAACTATCTCCTTCTGTCTGCATTTCCTGCTGCCTATGATCTCCAGTCTTTCATACGCAGTGTGTCCAGGCATCTCGAAATGATCGGGTCTTGAATTTGGCTCTCTGTTTTTTTTTTTTTTTCTCTCTCTTGGAGGGAACTGTTATTGTGGGCTCATGGCCTTTGGTTCCTTCTTCCTCGTATAATATATATATATATATATTTATATATATATATATATATATATATATATATATATATATATATATATATATATATATTTATATATATATGGTACATGCATATTTGTATATATTTTCTTTGAGGCATACGAGGTTGAAAGCTATGGCATATTCTCCTTTATTGATTTTCTTATGTACGGTTTCTATTTGCCGTACAATTATTCGGTGATCTTCTTGGAGTTTCTTCAGGAGTTCCTCAAAGGGCAGCGACGTTTCGGAACTATCTTGTTCCATCTTCAGGCTGGAGCTGATGGTTCTGTCACGAGTGGCTGCTAATTATATACGATTCAGGTGAATCAGGTGGAGACATGTGGGTGGAAATAATCAGCTAAGCTGATCGCTCATTAGCTGCTTCGTTGGCTAATCCTACTGTATGTGGCGATGTGATGACGGGAGGATTTGGAAATCAATGACGTGTGTTTATTGTAGGTTATTTTGTGATAATGTAGATTGCCTCAAGAAACAAGAGACAACGAGGGTCTTGTTCTCAGTCGATTATTTTCGTGTTTTCATTCAGGGATTCTCGTGTCAGGTGGGAGATGTGTCTGGTGGCTTAGTGGTTCTTGATGGCTCCATTCGGTAGGAGACAGGCGAGGCGCCTTGACTGTCTTGTCTGTGTCATTCTAATGCATGAGTGAGATTCACACTCCTCACTGTTGCAGGTATGTTGGTAAATGACATGGTCCTCCTGAAAGGGCGTCTTGGTCAAGGCGGGTTGGTTACAAAGCAGAAGGTAGGCTGTGTTCTTTGTTTTGTAGTAGACGATGAGAGAAATGTATTGTTCCAGGTCTGTAGGTCGTACATTTCTGTACAGCCTACAATGTCCTTGATGATCTTCTCATCCATCTTGAAGTCTGTAGACATGTGGTTTCTGTAGTATATCTTGTTGTATTCACCAGTTGTGGGTGTAGTGGCGTCTTGTTGAGTATAACATTTGTCCATGTGTCTCTTAAGTACGTCGGATACATCGGTGTTAGTGTAGCCGTTGTTAACTATGACTTCAGTCACGTGTTCTAGTTCGAGGTGGGCATCTTTCCAAGTGAAGCAATGGGAGAGGGCTCCCCTGACGTAGACGCTGATGGTGGAGCGCAGGTTACGTCTTGGACACTCACTCTCTCCATTCAAGAGTCCTTATTGTTGGGCACGGTGAATACTGTACTCTTGAATCATACGTTGTGTGCAGTGACGAGTATGTCCAGGAAGGGGAGGAGCTCGTCGTTGGCTTCTTCATAGGTCAAGTCCAGAAGCAACGATGAAGCGCTGTCTGAGGTCCTGCAGCCCCTGAATGTCCTTGATACGAACGACGATGTCGTCGACACAGCGGCCGTATAGAGAGGGGAGGTTAGTTGCCAGGAGTCTCGAGTCGATGGTCACCATGTAGAAATCAGCATACAGGGCTCCAAGGGGGTCGCCCATCGCCACCGATCTGCTGATACATCTGACTGCTCGGGCATGTGAAAGGAGCTTCTTTCGTGCAGACCTCCAGCAGAGTCTTTAGGGTTTTCTCTGGGATGTCGAGGGGCTTGGGGTCTTTGGAGCGGTATACACGGCCAAGTATGAAGTAAATCGTATATATATATATATATATATATATATATATATATATATATATTTGTGTGTGTGTGTGTGTGTGTGTGTGTGTGTGTGTGTATTCATGCACAACTTTCTATATATAGACGAGATTGGCAAATATGTAGGTAAGAGACAGAAAAAGCAAGGCCAAAAATAACGTGAGGAATGATGTCAAATGAAGACGATGATAAGCTTGACAAGATTCATTTCTTCCACCTCAGCACACACACACACACACACACACACACACACACACACACACACACACACACACACACACACACACAAATACACACACACACACACACACACACACACACACACACACACACACAAATACACACACACACACACACACACACACACACACACACACACACACACACACACACACAAATACACACACACACACACACACACACACACACACACACACACACACACACACACACACACACACACACACACACACACACACACACACACACACACACACACACACACACACACACACACACACACACACACACACACACAAACAAATATACACACACACACACACACACACACACACACACACACACACACACATATATATTCTCACGTACGCAGATAATCTCTCTCTCTCTCTCTCTCTCTCTCTCTCTCTCTCAAGATTTGTTTCATCCTATTCCAAACATCTGAGTTTTTTTTTTCTCACATTCGTTCTTATTCATCTCTTCTCTTTCTCCGAAATTTGTTTCTCTTCCTGCCCGGTTTCCTCCAGTTAAAGAAATTAATGAACGAACTGTGGAAAAAGAAAGAAAATGTGATGCAGGTAAATACTGAAGACGAAGATAATTATAATGGTGGCAATGAAAAAGGAAACGTCATCATTATAAGTTAATGATGTTTCATAATATAAAAAAATTTGCTATGGTACTGGAACTTAGCCTACATGTAAGGAACTCTGGAAACCAGCTCTACGAAAATCAGTGTTATCGAACTTTGTTTTTTAAATAGGATTACTCCTATCGACTGCATAGTGTGTTATTAAAACCCTGCTCAGGTAAACATGGATTTCACTAACCCATACACATTTATCATTCTACCTTCCCCGGTTTCTTTTCTTTCTTTTTTTGTTTTTGTTTTTAATATATTCTTAATTGCTTCTGACCATGCAACGGGCATGGAGCTTAGTCCTTGGTCCTGCTGTTTGAACACTGTAATGCTTTTAATAGAATTTCGGGTCTGAGAGTTCCCAGGTACTGTACTTTTTTTTTTTTTTATGTGTCCGACTCTGGGCATAGGCTTCACAGCCTGCTATCAAGGCCCAGCAGTCCTCCTACATACCATAAACCTCTACATGTCACCACTTCGGCGCTAACACCCACCGTCCATATTGAATACATGCTAGGGCTGTCTTATACAGGACTGGTGTATTGGTATTAGAGGGGGTATTTTTATGACATGTCGGCTGGTCTTCTGGCAGATCAGTAAAGCCTGATTTAATGAAATTCAAATCCTTAAACTGTTCCCTGCCCCAGCCGGGATTCGAACCTGGGTCCGATGGGACTGCAGGCCACCTCTCTACCGATTGAGCCACCGCCTCCCCAAATGCAGTATTTTTTTTTTTTTTTCAACATTTACATATTATAACTTGTGTGAGTAATAACAACATTAATTGCATATTCGCGTTTATGCATATGAAAATACGCATAGTGAGGAACACGCTGATGATGATCTCAACTATATTTTTCTTTATTAATTCCCGTAATTTATTTTCATCCTTCGCTTCCTTTTCTGTATTTAGTCGAATTAGCCTCTCACTCCTCTGTACAGCTCTCTCCTCTCACGCTTGTTTCAGTATTTTTTGGTCGGGGTTTCTTTTCAACTTTCATTCCATCATTCACCTGCGTATAGTTGATCTACACCTTTTACCATAGGTGGAGATCTTTTGTATCCGTAATTATTTTTATTATTTTTCCGTCACTTTGTGTCTCCGATTTTCATCATACTTATTGGGGATGTGCAACTCCATGACCCTATTACACTGACCCAGTTTAAATGACTTTGACCTTCTAATTGAGGTCACTGGTCCAAGAATGTCCAAAATAATTAATTTTCAACTTCAATTTACTTTAAATCTATTATTCGTACATCACTATAGGAGATCCCGTGATAAAATTATTTTCAACACATTTGTATGGAAAAAATTAGACGATAATTCATGTGTGACATTACGATATTTGGAACACCCCACTTTTCAACAGTTTTCAATAGCTCTTCCATACAGGAAAAATAAAAAACATTTCTGAGGCACTTCTTGGCCCTAGGAGTTTTATCTGGTCTTCGACCAGGTGTGTATAGTTTTTGTTGGCAAACTGACCAAGAGTTTCTGAGTTACTGGAAGAAAACAATATTCTCACTGGTGGAGCTCAGTAACTGTCTCTGACAATTGCTGTCTTCTACTTATTCTTATTATCATCTGCCCCCTCCACTCGCCAGATAAACCATTACATCTACTCTCTCTCTCTCTCTCTCTCTCTCTCTCTCTCTCTCTCTCTCTCTCTCTCTCTCTCTCTCACACCGCTCGCTGGTGCAGTGGTAATGCTCTCGCTTGCCATCTGGTAGACGGGAGTTCGCGCCTCGCTCAGGTTGCGAAAAGTTTCACTGACGAAGTGGGTGGTTACTGTCCCCCTGGAGCAAGGGGACGGGTGTGTGTGTGTGTGTGTGTGTGTGTGAAGGTCACAGCCTTGCCCTTAGATCGGACTATATGAGCTCTCAGCTCCTTTCCGGGAGGGTAAAAGCTGACGATCACGACCATCAAGTGATCCTGACCGACCCGGTGAATTACACACACACACACAAGCACACACACACATGAATACCTCTTTTCATCATCCGGTCCCCACATACAATAAGCAAAATATACTAAATGATTGATCATGAATCAAAAAAAAAAAAAAAAAGGCGAAAAAGGGGGGCAGGAAGAGAAGATGACGCAAGGGGAAGTTAGGGAAGTACCCAAAAGCCATTAATAATGTACGAAAACAGACGAAGCGGTGACTGATGTTTGATGTCATAGTTCCAACAGAACACGAAAAAATAAGGGAAAACATGAATCAACAGACGAAATTATGTATGAAGAAAACACACAGTAAAAGAAAGAAAAACCAAGTAGAAGCATCAAGAATCAGTGAGGGGACGTGAAGAAGAAAAACGGTAGCATGAAATAATTACAAGAAAACATCTGCAATATGATAAATCAAGTAAAAACGAAGAAGAAATAACGAAAGTAAAAACAACCTGAAGAGGCCAAGAAGAAACATGAAAACGACCAGGAAATTCTGAAAGAAAAAGGGAACCATGAAGTCAATGGGGATGAAACACCAAGAACTCAGGCTCCTAGTCAACCGCCTCAAAGTGATGCTCAGGAGGCCTCCGCTAAGCCTTGCGCATTGACTCGCCATACAGCCTCCAAGACAGAGTTAACTGTGGATTGCAGTGAGACTAAAGATAACCTAACTAGATCCTATATGACCTTCATTTTGACAGTTTGACCTTGCTGACCTAATCAGTACATCGTCCTTTCATCACTGACAAAAAGTTTTGTCGAAATCCATTGAGGGATTCAGAAGATACTTTGCCCACAGCTATATGACCTTGAGCTTTGACCCCTCGACCTTGCTGACCTTCATACTGTATCACTGACAAAAGTCTGGCTGAAATCCGTTGAGGGGTTCAGGAGATATCGTGTCCACAAGGATTAACTACTTTGCCCCCATATGACCTTGGCCTTTGACCACTTGACCTAGTTGGCCTATTCAGCTCATCATCTTCTCATCCTAAATCACTGACACAAGTCTAGTGGAAATCCATTGATGGGCTCAGGAGATATCGCGACCACAAGAGTGTTACGGACGGCAGGACTCACGCACCCACGCCCGCACGCACGGGCAGCCAGACCAATCTCTTAATGTCTCCTCAGCCATACGTGGGTGTAGCCATAAAGATGAAAAAAATAACAGATGGAAAAATACGAGAAAATATAAAGAAGTGAGGAAGGAAAAAACAAAGAAAAATGATTACACGAAGAAGAAACAAACCAATGAAAAAGAAAAAATTAATGAACAACAAGGAAACATGAAGAAAGACGAATGAGGAAGCCAAGGGGAGCAGTACACAATGGAAAAGTAAATATTAATGGACCAGGCGGGAGAATATATATATAAGAAAATTTACATATGCAAAGAAAAAAAAAAAAACAATATTGAGTCATCTTAGTGGGAGGAAATGCGAAGCAAAAGCGAAAAACGGTACAATGAAGGAGCATCACAACTTTTTTTTTTTCCATCATTCACAGTATTAGCAGAGCTTTATACTTTTGATTTTAAGCAATATATATTTATATTTTTTAATAACTACATCCATCTCCAGATTTTAGCACAGAAAAACTTGCTAATGATTCGGCACCAATCAGAACATATGCCTAGATACACATGACTTATTTTTTAGCATGGCAGAGTGTATAAAAATTAATAAAATCACCATCCATAAGAGGTATATATATATATATATATATATATATATATATATATATATATATATATATATATATATATTGCCAGACGCCTCAATCCCGTTTGGGGTGGCCACAAACAAATCGCCTCCAAGTCGCCCTGTCCCTCGCCATTTCACTGCCCTGCTCCCAACTCACACCCCCATCTCTCATATACCTCTCCACCCCATCCCTCCATCTCATCCTCGGCCTCCCCCTCCCTCTTCCCCCTCCCTCTTCCCCCTCCCTCTTCCCCCCTCCACCTCACTCACATACACTCTCTTCGTCAGTCTTTCACCCTCCATCCTCTCCACATGGCCAAACCATCTCAGTGTGTTCCTCATAACGCTTCCTATCACATCCACATCAACACCACAACGCTCCTTTATATCCTCATTCGTCAGCCTGTCTCTCCATGTGACTCCACAGGCTCCTCTTAAATAACTCATTTCCACTGCTCTCACTCTTGACTTGTGTCCTTCCAACAACGTCCAAGCTTCACTTCCGTACGTTAGAGTTGGTATCACAATACTGTCATGTAGTAACTTTTTCACTTCCATGCTCACTTCCCTGTTTCTTATCACTGCTTTCAGAGAACCAGCAACCTTTCTTCCCTGCTGTACTCTTTCAAGCACTTCACCCTCCAAACCTCCATCCTTACTCATCACACTACCCAAGAACTTAAACATACTCACATTTTCCAATTCCTCACCATCCAACCTCGCTGTACATTCACTGACTTAATCTCTCTCAAAGACCATCACTTTACTCTTCCCTACATTCACCTTTAGATTCCGTTTCTTACACACTCTCCCAAACTCATCCACCAAGCCTTGCAGCTTCCCTTCATTTTCACTCAACAACACAGTATCATCTGCAAACAACAGTACAGGGACTTTCCAAACACTATCTATATATATATATATATATATATATATATATATATATATATATATATATATATATATATATATATATATATATATATATGTGTGTGTGTGTGTGTGTGTGTGTGTGTGATTGTAACCTTTTTGTAGATATTATATAGTATGTAAATATAGTATGTATGTAGTTGTCAGTAGTTGTAAGTAGGATCCAGGTAGGGCATCAACGCTCGCTCAGTGTTATGTCTACGAGCTATGAGTCACGACTTCCGTAGTCGCACCGCCTCTCTCTCTCTAGCCGGTGGGAACCAGCGATTAGTAGCTGTCCGTACGGGTCTGGGGTAGGACATGGAGTTGTCCGGTACTGCTGAATTGATCCAAGACGCTGTTTAATATATTCTCAGAAAACTACTACAAGACTTTGCCTTCACCTGCAAGTGACGTAAAGGGGGGCATCGACAGCTTTACCTTTTGGTGGAAAGCGAGTGGGATAACAGTGAATTACGTCTTCTGAGGGCCGGTTTAGCTGTGTCTGTCTTCCCACGCTACTATCTGCTGTTCTTCCCATGACGACACACAGCCTATCTCCGCCCTAGCCTTCAGCCCTGTTTGTAGTCTTGGTGTGGAATCGTTCTGGCAGTTTTGATGTAATTTTGGGAATTTCCTCCACATCAACGCCCCACCTATCACCACGCCACCTCAACCAGTGAACCACGCAAAGATCTTGCTCCTATCAACCTACAACCTGCCTTGCCTGCCTGCCTGTGTTCCTGTCCAGCCTGCTGTAACGGTTAGTTTCAGCCCCCACAAACTCCACCCCAAACCCCACTCCAGGAAGCAGCCCCCAACCGCCGCCCGACACCGTTACATCATCGTTTTCCCCACCCACCACACACACCGACGTCACTCAGGGAGCGTGGCCAGTCACACCGAGCTATGTCACAGTCTCCTGCTCCTATCAGTTTCTCGTGTTCCCAGTGGAGAGCCACACCCAGTGACGTCACGGACACTTTCACCCAATCACGAGGAGACGAGAGCCTCACTTTTCATCAGCATTCGGACAGACCACATCTCACTACAAAGTATTTCCTACCGGCATTTTCATGCAATTCCTCATTCCATCACATTGATTAATCTCTTTCTACAGAGAAGCCAACCTGTCTCTATAGACTGTGATATTTTCACCATTTAATCTCATCCATTCATTGCAATTTTGTCCCTCATTTTTCATTCAGTCAAAATTTTTCGTTCACTCACTCCTGCTTCATCCCATTTTCTCCCACTCATACTCAGCTGTAAAAAACGCATTGATTTTCACTCATATTCATTGTATATAAAACATTTCTTCACAGATTACAAATATTTTTATATATTTATTCTCATTTATTCATTCATTTATTCATTTAGTTTTATTTGCTTACTTCTTACTCTGTTAATGTCCTTTTTTAAAAGGGTAGATCTCTCACCTATTGAACCTGACGGTAACACAGATAACGCTTTATGTAGTGATAATGCAAATCTTTGCAGTGGCAGAGCTTATACCAAACCAACCGTAAGTTCCCTACCTGTTTCTACTACACCTGTTACTCCTACCCTAAATCCAGATATATTAACTCCAGATACTGTATCATCTTCTCCAACTGATTCTCCTGAAACCACTCAGTCTCCTCCACAGTCTTTATCCCTCCCTACTACTACACATACACACACCACTACCGCCACGACACTTCCTTCCCACACACCGTCTCAGTTCACTACCGTGCCTACTTCCTCACCTTCGCGGTCTCACCCTCTTCTTACAATGGTGACTCAGAACTCTCCACCTCCACAATCCATATATTTAGATGAATAGACCCAACTTTACAGGAGAGGATAGTACTGTTTCGATTTACGATTTCCTCAGAGAGGTCGAAAACGACCTTCATAATCGCCAGATTGTAAATGAACCCTTGAAAGTTTCATATCTTCTCAGTCGACTCCATCATGGCAGATCATTAATAGGAACCGCTATCTGTGCGGGGCACTTCGAAGATTGTCAAATGCTTGACACATTCAGCCAACAGCTTATTCAATGCTGTTGCCAACATTCCAATTCTGCATCCCTTATAGGATTAACTAATCTCCTCAAGCAAATGCAGGAAGACATGAAGGTACCTCCCCAACATGCAAAAGTAATTGAGGCAGCCGCTACTATGAGGGTGACGAGTTCAGAGTTGCGCCAATTATTCTGTGGTACTCAATGGGCAACACAACACAACGGGAAGATCATGATTACATTAAATAATTTTGCAGACTTGTTCGGTTACTTTAGATTTCTCAATTGGCTTTCGGACTCCCCAAAACAAATAGCACTACAAGTTGGCTTTAAACCAGGAGACAAAATAATGGATGTAGGTAAAACAATCGTCGAAAGGTCAGGAACAGGCTTCACTCGCCAGGTCGATTCTTACAGTTCACCCTCTCCCTCTGCAGGTGGTACTGCGAGAGTACTACACACCAGCATCACTTCATCTGATTCCTCTCGTTCACGGCCAACTACAAGAACCAAACCTAGTAATAGGTCTCACTCACAATATTGTTTACCTTCCAGCGGTCGTGACAATTCAACTCTGCGACGAAGCAGACAATTCTCAATTCCGTGCTGGCACTGAGGTAATGTAGGTCATAGAGAGTCAAGCTGTGCGTACAAAGATAGACGTTTTCGCTCACGGGAACGCCTGCGTGCACCTTCGCGGTCCCGACGTCTAACTTGCAAGTACCATAAGAATAGCACAACTTACTCCACGGACGAGTGTCGTTACCTTAAGAGCCGTCAGTCGGGGGAAGACGAGCGCTCGGATCAGAGAAATGTAACCTAACAGTAGAAGATCCGCCGGTGTCTGAAAGTAAGGTAACAGAAAATCAACTCCCCATTCGTCAGGTAGGACCTATAACATCTTCAGGCCGTCATTCTAGGATGGAGCGAAGGGGTACAAAGCTTTTTCTGTATGGACAGCGGATCTATGGTAAATCTAATCTCAGATACCTCTTTAAACAACATTATGAAAATAACTAAAAGAGTTGGGCTCCTCGAACCACCTGACATTCGCCTATGCGGTGTGGATGGCTCAGAATTTCAAGTCAAAGGAAAGATCACACTAGAAGTACAATTTGATAAAGCCTTAAGACCCTTTGACGTAGAGTTTCATGTCACTAATGATCTTAGGTATCCAGTGAACACTCTCATTGGCTTTTCGACAATGGCCCAAGAAGCCATTGCTCTCCTCCCTGTTTCTCGTTGTGTACATGTCAATGGTTTCCCAATATCTAGTATGGAATATCCACGTCCGGTACTTTCCCACACCGACTCAGTTATTAAGTCTCACATGATTCCAACAGTAGTCAAGAGTAACCAAATACACATGCCGTTACCTGAACAGCCAGGTACACTACCATCTAGTACTACATCCTCTGAGCATTCAATTATAGATCGTATCAACCCCTCTGACAGTGGCACACTCGCCGACTCGGACACGTCTCATTTAACTACCTCAGATAGTGTGATTGATGTTTTACAACACGCAGAGATAAGACGTGCAGTAACAAATCAGTGCACAATTTTGTTACCACACAAGTTTACCAAAGTCTCTGTTCGTGTTGTGGGTGCGAAAGCAGGAGTGGATGTACTAACCTTACCTGAGACGTGTTGTATGAATGGCTTAGCTTATGTGTCAGCATTGTCTACGGTGCTGGAGGATGGTTTATGCTACTTGTATATTGCAAACACAACGAACGCCACTTACACCTTACGAACGGGAACTCAGATTGGTGATTTCTTGGTATACCCAGCGGCCGTACGTGTGCCAGGATTTACCCATACCCTGTTGTCGATGTGTGCTCAGTTGCTCAGTCCACCAGTATTCCATCTAATCTTGAATCTTATGTGAAACAAAGTGATTTCCGGGAACACCGACATCAATTAATTAATCTCTTGCGAGACTATTGCGAAGTAGTAGCCCTATCCGGTGAGAATCTGGGCAACAAATATTTGGTAAAGTATAATATTACATTACAGCCAGGTGCTCAGCCAGTATATATACTTGCCTACCGTTTACCACACAGCCAACGTCAACAAGCCGATCGTCTTATTCAGGACATGTTGGATAATGAGGTCATTGAACACTCTGATAGCCCGTGGAACAGCCCACTATTTCTGGTTCCAAAGAAAGGTGGTGAGCTACGACCAGTCATAGATTACAGACGCGTGAATGCACTGACTGTCCCGGACAGATTTCCAATCCCCGTACTCACTAATTTGCTGGAATCCTTAGGCGAAAACAATTGTGTTTTTTCTTCCCTAGATCTTTTAAGTGGTTACTGGCAAGTCGAGATGGAAGAATCATCTCGTCCTATCACTGCCTTCAGTACTCCATCCGGTCATTACCAGTTCCGGAGACTTCCATTCGGTTTGAGAAATGCACCTCCAGCGTTCATGCGATTAATTCATACAGTTTTTGCCAGCATGATAGGTCACTCAGTTTTTGCTTATCTAGATGATGTCATAATCGCTAGTCACTCAGGGGAGGAACACTTAGAAAAGTTAGCCGAAGTGTTCACTAGACTCAAACAAGCTGGACTTAAGATCAAACTATCAAAGTGTGACTTTTTACGTAAGAAACTCCAATTCCTAGGACATGTTGTTGACGCTCACGGAATTCACACATCAGATGACAAGGTTAGAGCCGTGACGAAATTCCCAACTCCAACCAACACCGACGCTGTACGCAGTTTCCTCGGTCTCAGTGGGTATTATAGAAGGTTCATAAGTGGGTACGCCCAGATAGCCGCGCCGTTAACAAAATTGCTAAAGAAGGATGCGCCTTTTGTGTGGGCTGATGAACAGGCAAACGCATTCACAACACTGAAAACTGCTCTAGCACAGTCACCAGTTTTGGCATTCCCTGATTATTCTAAAACATTTCTTCTATGTACTGATGCTTCTGGAGTAGGCCTAGGTGCTGTTCTCATGCAATATGACTCCGAAGGAAAGAAACGTGTCATTGCCTATGCTAGCCGTATGCTAAACTCCGCGGAAAAGAATTACAGTGTAACTCACTGGGAAGCCCTTGCCGTGGTCTGGTCCCTAAAATATATCCACGACATCATCTACGGATATCCTGTTCACATCCAAACCGACCATCTTCTCTTATGTGACTTGTTTCGGGGACGTAACCTTACCGGTCTACTTGCACGTTGGGCAGTCACTGTGACTGACTATAATCCGACATTTGAATAAGTTCCTGGAAAATCCAATGTCGTAGCCGATGCCCTCTCGCAGCATGTTGCCACAGTCTCAACCGGTTGCGATGTAAACTAAGCATTCAATTATGACACACTACGAAGGTTCCAGCGTGAGGACCCCGTATGGTCACAGGTCATATATTTCCTAGAGTCAGGCGATGATTCTTCTCTGCCAAAGTTACCAGTCCCTGTATCTGATTTCTTCCTCAACAATGAATTGCTCTATAAAAACTCAGTACTGACAGGTAACAACGTACCTCATCGCGAAGTTAAGCAACTAGTCATTCCAACAGACTTAATTCCTGCTGCCCCTCATTTAATCCACGACACCCCTCATGCATCACACCCTGGCAAAGACAGAAGCTTACGGCAAGCACGTCTGTCATATTATTGGCCCACTATGCAAAAGGATATAGAAGCATACTGCGATGCATGTTTATCATGTGCCCGTCACAAGGGGACAGCCAGTCAACCTGCTCCTATATTGCAGTACCCAGTACCATCTAAACCTTGGCAAACTGTCTCTCTCGATCTTCTGAAGCTGCCTCGTACAGAATCTGGCTTCGTTTATCTGTTAATGGCAGTCGATCATTTCTCTAGATTTGTTATCTTAGTCCCATTGCGTGAAAAGTCTGCTAACGCAGTAGCACATGCCTTTATTAATTCAGTTATTTGCCCTTTCACAATACCAGAAGTAATTTTAACTGATAACGAGTCAGAGTTCAATAATTCAGTTCTAGAAGAAGTTTGTCTTCGATACGGAATTAAGAAATGCAATAGAGTGGCCCATCATCCAACCTCGAATGGCCTAGTAGAGCGCCAGAATGGAAAGATATTGGAGAGTCTGCGTCACATGGTGGGAGATCAGACTTCCACCTGGGATGAATGGATTCCACAGGTAGCTGCTTCAATTAATTCATCCATCAATAAGTCAATTGGAGAAACACCATTCTTCATCATATATGGCTTTGACAAAAGACTACCTTATTCACTGTCGCAATCCAAACCTGATCCGATCTACGACTACGATAACTATGTGCGAGTAAACCTATCCAACTTCCAGAAAATTCATAAATATGTTCAGGATAATCTGGCCCTTACAAATGAGGAGATGGTGCGTAACCAACATGCCGCTGCCACAGATGTTACCATCCAAGTAGGTGACTTAGTTTTTGCCCTAGATCATGACAGAGAATCAAAACTAAACAGTAAATTCTTGGGTCCCTTCCGTGTCATATCTCGTAAAGGTAATAAATTCGAATTAAGAGATCCGCACAAGGCAGAGACGACATGGGTGCATGCAGATAATCTAAAACGTGCATCAAAAAGCATAGTCTTGGAGGAACCACTAAGAGAGACCACATCCCCACAACAAACTCCTACTCAGCCTTCTTCCTCTTCTCTAAACCTTCCTTCTGACATTACTATTCAGCCTTCCCCTACTGTTAATGACTATCGTGCCAAATTGCGTTCTGCCATTAAGTCTCTTGCATAACGTTATCATCTCATACTGTCGTTAACATCTGTATCAACATCACCTCTAAGATCACCTCATTTTATAGGAAAGATGCTGTGGGTCTAATTGCTGACAGTGCTGACTCTGGTTAGGTCTGGATCGGGTGAGGACGATGGTGCCGTACACCATTGCCCTGCCTGACCTTGCACGTCAGATAGACGACCTGCAGGGACTCTTGTCAGAAATTAGAAATCGACATCCCAGTGACACATTTTTGTACCCACTCTACCTACCCATCTGCTGGAAATTAGATTACATTCGTTATCAGTTCAACCATCTTCAAGATTCCTTCCCTCACCAAACGCCTGTGGGTCGCTCACGAGCGAAACGTGGACTTTTTGAGTTTGGAGGAGAAATCCGCAGTGGATTATTTGGTGTAGCGACTAACTGTGAACTTTCTGGTTATAAAAAGGACTTAATCCAATTATCCATTGCCATCAAGTCCCAAAACAAAGTGTTACGTATTGAACATTTTATGATGAAACAGATGAGTCACCATCTACATGATGTTACTAATAGTTTAAATAATTTTACGATTGTTCTTAAGCGTGAAGTATCACAGACTACTATTATTTCAGAGTTGATGTATGTTACATTACATGTTGATAATTTGCAGGTTTCTCTGGACTCTCTTGTCTCCCAAGTTAGTAGCGTAATTCGTATTTTAGTCAATGCTGTTGATAGTCGTGTGACCCTAGATTTAGTATCTCTCTCTGACCTTCGTTCTACCTTGGAATGGGCTCAGTCAACATTCGGCTTGTCTCCTATGATTCCATTTTCCTCTTTAGAACACTACTACCCAATACTAGAAGCCACATTCCTTACTGAAGATATAATTGTTCATATTCCTCTTCGTTCTTCCATCATACTCGATCTCTTTCACATCATTCCTTTTCCCTTCTGGTAAAATAACTCCCTGGTACAAGTCTCTGTCTCTTCAGAGTACTTTCTTCTCTCCCATGATCATCTCTATATTGCCTTCCTCTCCTCAAGTGACCTCGGTAGATGTGCCCTTCTCACACCCAACTCCAGTGTTTGTGCTGCGTACCTCCTAACAATTTTTCCTGGCAGCGTTGTCCTTGCGAATCTGCCTTAGTCCGTAACTTCTCAGTACAACCTGTCTGTACCTTTGTTCCGGCTCCCAAAAGCCAGGTACACCATGCTCGTCTAAATCACATCCGCTACTTCTTCTTTAGTGTCTCAACTCCAGTCAGTCTTTGTCCAGGGACCCCTGTCCGTTCACTATCCGCAATTGGTTTATATAAGGCCCGTGATTACTGTACAGTAAAGTCTGAGTCTGTAATACCCCATGCCACACATTATCACTTCGCACTCCGCTCCCACAAGTATGACATCTTCAAACCTATTAATACTACCTTTCATCTACCAACAGACAATCTCTCTATCACATCAGAGAACCTACGTATGTTGAACTACCTAAACAATTCTGATTTTATTATGAACCAGTACTCTTCAGCTTTTAACCGCTCCTGGTCACATCCAGTCTTTGTATTTCCTCCGGTTGTCTTATGTTTTCTAGGTTTTATTGCAATTTTTTGTATCCTGTATTGTTGTCTCAAGCGAATGGACAAAAGGTTGCATGAGATCCGTGTAGCAACAAGGTTAGTGCGACAACCAAAAGACCTGGAAAATGGTTGTTCTGAGTAAAACTCATTTTGTGATTATATATATATATATTTGTAAATTTACCAAACCTATATGTTTATGCTATTTTTCCAACATGGCCATGTACTGTGAATATATTAATCCCTTCTTACATCCAGCTTTGTGAATTATGTAGCAATATCTCATTTATTATTGTACTCCCATGTAGTCCCAGTTTATTGTATACTCAGACCACTTGAATTCTTGCCATATTATGACTTGATGCCCCACCACTGTGTCAGGAGACACACTTTTTGATGAGGGGGAAAATTGTTTATAACCTTTTTGTAGATATTACATAGTATGTAAATATAGTATGTAAGTAGTTGTAAGTAGGATCCAAGTAGGGCGTCAACGCCCGCTCAGTGTTATGTGTACGAGTTATGAGTCACGACTTCCATAGTCGCACCGCCTCTCTCTCTCTAGCCGGTGGGAACCAGCGATTAGTAGCTGTCCGTACGGGTCTGGGGTATGACATGGAGTTGTCCGGTACTGCTGTATTGATCCAAGACGCTGTTTAATATATTCTCAGAAAACTACTACAAGACTTTGCCTTCACCTGCAAGTGACGTAAAGGGGAGCATCGACAGCTTTAACATCTCTCTCTCTCTCTCTCTCTCTCTCTCTCTCTCTCTCTCTCTCTCTCTCTCTCTATATATATATATATATATATATATATATTTGGGGGGGACATCATTCAATCTTTCACCTACCATCAAATCAATTAATCGATGATGCACTCACCAACTGTGCAGTAAGCTTTAGGGAGAGCCAGAAGGAAAATCAAAAGCACCCGTTTACACACACACACACACACACACACACACACACACACACACACACACACACACACACACACACACACACACACACACACACACACACACATACACACACTCACATCCAGGTAAATCCTCTTGATTAACTAGAGAAATCAATCAATCAATCAATCATTTCCTGTGGCACCCTCGGGGATGCATAGGGCCTCGATGAACTCACACCACCACATCCTATCTTGTGCTAACTCCTCAAGATCTCCCCAACACTCATCTCCAGCTTCCCGTCTCATTGTCCTCACCCACGTCTCTTTTGGCCTTCCTCTACCTCTCCTACCAAGTGCCACCCACCCTGGTGTACCTCGTACTATTCCCTGTCTCCTATACACATGTCCTAGCCACTTCCATCGTGAGAATCTAACATATTCATCGATCGGCTGCACTCCCGTTATTTCTCTAATTCTACTATTTGGTATCCTTTCCCACCACTTAACTCCTAATATTCTTCTAAGTGCTTTATTTTCAAACACCAAGAATTTATTTTCCATAGTCACTGTGCTGTACCAAGACTCGTGTCCATAAATTAAGATACTCCTAACCATTACCTTATAAAGTTTGATTTTTGTATGAACAGAAAAATTGTTATTATTCCAAATATTTTTAAGCATTCCCATTGCCTGATTAGCCTTCTTTAACCTTTCCTCGAATTCAAAGTTCAAAGAACCATCCTTGGCTAAATAAGTACCTAAATATTTAAACCTATCAACTTGCTTTACAACCATACCTCCAATTACACATTCCTGCGCATTTTCCATATTCATATTGATTATTTCAGTTTTTCCACAATTAATAACCAAACCCACCTTGCGACCTTCACTCACCAAACAGTCCAACACTCTCTGCATCTCTTCTGGCCCATCACAAATCAAAACTATATCATCTGCATAATCTAAATCCAAAAGTTTCCTGTTCTCTCCCCAAAGTATACCTGCACCGGTTTCTGTTCCAACACGTTTCATAATGTAATCAATGACCAATATAAATAATAAAGGCGATAGAACACCACCTTGAATTACTCCGGACTTGACTTCAAACGAATCACTCAGACAACCATCAACCATCACTTTACAAAATGTGTCCCCATGCATGTTCATAATGACCCTCACAAACTCCTCTGGTATTCCATAATGTCTCATGATCTTCCCCATAGTCTCTCTCGAAACACTATCAAAAGCCTTTTCAAAATCAACAAAACAAAGACTTAACGGTACTCTCATTTCATTAACTTGCTGCATCAAATGCCTAACTATAAAGATATGATCATTGCAACCACGTCCCTTTCTAAAACCAGCCTGTTCATCCCTCAGAATACCCTCAACCACTGGCTCCAACCTATTTAACAACACTCTACTGAAAACTTTCAAAGCTATCGGTGACAAAGAGATTCCCCTCCAATTACCACATTCACTCAGGTCTCCCTTCTTCGGAATTTTAACAATTGCACCATTCTTCCAAACTGATGGTAGTAACCCCGTCACCCATATCTTATTGAATAGCTTGGTCAAGATCATTATTAATCTATCCCCCTCCACTTTAAACATTTCCGGAAATAAACCATCCTTCCCTAGCTGAGGCTAATTGGGGGTCAGATATGGCGGTTGCTAAGGGGGAGAGAGAGAGAGAGGGGGGGGGGGATACTCTCTCCATTTCACGGCATCTTAAAGTGAAAACGTTGAGCAAAATATTAACTGACGATGTGGTAATTATAATAACAATACAAGAATATTCAGAGAACGAACACATCTGCCAACGCAGCACTTTCGCGCCTTAAGTACTTGATCTTAAACTTTTTATCTAAAAAAAAAAATAATTTTTTGTTCCTCGGATGGCACTCAGACATAATTCCAGATTTTATGCAGTTCTGTCCAAATATTTTCCTATGATATTGTTTGCAGAGACAGAGATACTAGCAAATAGGAAGCCTCAGAAAAAAGGAATAAAATTAATAGCCTTGGTGGAAGTAATTAATAAAAAATAAACGGCAACGAGAACTTGGAGCATTATTTATTCATACAAGGATAAAAACATAAATGTTGTGGTGAAGAACGAGGAAAAAGGAGAGGCGGAAGGAGAGCAACGGACAGACACATAAGTAAAGCCAGGAGACAAAGAAAACAGATGGGCAAGGGAGACCGGCAATAAACAATACAGAGGCACATAAGGTACAGAGTACAGTATGTAAAAAAAAAAGAAAAAGAAAAGAAAAGTACATGCTGAATAGAGTGGAACCAAACATAAAGAATGTAACGAGAAAGAAAAAGATGAGCCAAGCCAACTTATCCCAGGCATGACAAATGAGTACGTGGAAAGAGGCTGTGAAATCTTTAAGGGACAACAAGAGAGTAAATGATGGGACAATGAGCGGAAAAAACGGTAGGAAGGAAATTACAGGGAAGCATGAAGAGAGGGAAAAAGAGAGAGAAAAAACAACTGACTGCAGAAGCAATATGCGTATATACCGATTGAAATAAAAAGTATATAATGTCCAAAACAAGTAGGCAGGAAATCTTATTCACACAGATGCCTACCCTTACACATACGAGCAAACAAAGCACATGCAAAAACATACACATATAAACAATTCAGCAACCGCATACGAAGATTAAAAATTAATGAGCAGTTCAGAATATTGAAAAAAAAACTGTGATTTCTCGTTCACATTATTATGAGATACACTGCAAGACATCGGACTCTCTCTCTCTCTCTCTCTCTCTCTCTCTCTCTAGCATCCCCATGCACAAGGGAACTAGTGTTCAGCACGAACTTAATTAAATTCTGTTGTAGGAGACTGTGTGTGTGTGTATATATATATATATATATATATATATATATATATATATATATATATATATAATATCGCCATCAGCCGTGTGAGGTATATATATATATATATATATATATATATATATAAAATCATCTAATTGTGGTAGGTGGGGACGCTCACCATCCACTCACTCAATGTAATGTTGCTCTCGGGTGTCTGCCCTGTTCTCTCCTCCTTCCTTCTTTCTTTTCATCTTCTTCTGTCTTTCTTTCCTGCATTCGTTCCTCGTATTTCTGCCTACGGATGACTGCACTCCCTCTTCTGTCTTTCATTCCTTCATTCTTTCCTCTTCCTTCTGCCTGTGGGTGACTTTACGCTGAGTGACAAGTCAAATGGTTTCGTGTACACCAGGAAACCATTTACTACGCTGGGTGGTAACCATATAACCAAATTTTGGCGCCTGGTGGTTTAATGGGTAATTATTGTGTTCCAATCGGATTGAGCCGATGAATCCAAGGGGTGGTTGGTGTTAACTGCTCACATAATACCACTCAGGGATGAGTGAGGCTGGTCACTCTCATCTTAAATGTCAGGACCAACTACCTAGCCCCGGGCTCCTACGCTCCTCATGGGGCAACGCAGGACTGGATGATGGATGGATGGATGGATGTATCATCCAATACTACGTTGCCCCATGAGAACCGTAGGAGCCCGGGGTTAGGCAAGATGGTCCTGACATATAAGATGAGAGTGACCAGCCTCACTCATCCCTGAGTGGCATTACATGAGCAATAAACCCCAACCACCCCTTGGACATTCACCTTCACCGGTTCAATCCGACTGGAGCTGTAATTACCCACTAAACCAGCAGGCGCCAAAATTAGGTTATATGGTTACCATTCAACGCAGTAAATAGTTTCCTGGTTAACAGGAAACTGTTTTGCTTGTCACTCAGTGTATAGCCACCCACAGGGAGAAAGAAGAGGAAAGTATGAAAGAATGAACGACAGAAGAGGGAATGTAAAGTCACCCGTAGTCAGAAGGAGGAGGAAAGAATGAAGGAAGGAAAGAAGAGGATGGAAGGGAAAAAGGACGGAGGAGATGAAAGGGCAGACACCCGAGAGCAGCACTACATTATTTATGCAAGAAAGAAGGAACCCAAGGCCAGGGGCCTGCAAACCGTACCATCCCCAACCTCAAAAAAAAAAAAAAAAGAGAGAGAGAGAGAGCCAAATTCAAGATCCGTTCATTTCGAGATGCCTGGATACACTGCGTTTGAAAGGCTGGAGATCATAGGAAGTAGGAAATACAGACAGAGGGAGACAGTTCCAGAGTTGACTTGTTGCATAAATGAAGGACTGGGAGTAACGGTTAACTCTTGCATTAGAGAGCACAGAAAGGGGATGAAAGTTTGCTGCTAGATGGGTGCTACGCGTCTGTCGTAGAGGTGGAGGGATGCAAGCAGACAGTTCAGAGGAGCATCGACCATTGAAGTAGCGATAGAAAAGAGATAAAGATGCAACAGTGCGGCAAAGAGACTGATATTGAAGGAAACCAGTAAGAGAAGGAGAGTTGATGAGACGAAATGCCTTTGACTCCACCCTATTAAGAAGAGCTGCATGTGGGGAGCTTCCCCATATGAGAGCTGTACTCTAAGTAGGGGTGAATAAAACCCGTGTATAAAGGCAACAACTGTGCAGGGGTAAAGAAAGTACGGAGTCGGCTTAGCACACCTAATCTCTTGGAAGTAATACGATCTTTCCAAGATAAGTCCCGGGTGAATGAAACCCCAAGCATGTTCAAGGATGATGCAGGATTGAGATGGATATTATTAAACATTAATGGGTACTGCTGTGGAAGATTTTCGGATTGATAGGTGTAATAACTGAGTTTTTGATGCATTAAAAACAGTAAGATTATTTTTGCCCCAGTCAGAGATATGAGGCAAGTCAGACATTAGGTTTGCCACAGCCTCATCCATTGTTGGTTGAAGTAACTGCCAAGATGGACGTTGCGGGAACCAAATGGAAAGGTGAAGGGTTGAACCATCAGCGTACAAGTGGATAGGGTTAGATGTACACCTTAGAAGGTCATTGATGAATAAAAGGAATAGACTCGGTGATAGGACAGAACCTTGAGGAACACCACTGTTGATAGATCTAGGAGAAGAACGATGGCCGTCTACAATAGCGGCTATAGAACGACCAGAAAGGAAGCTATAGATGAAGGCACAGACAGAAGGATAGAAACCGTAAGAGGGCAGTTTGGAAAGTAAAGATTTATGCCAGACTCAATCAAATGCCTTTGAGATGTCAAGTGCGATGGCAAAGCTTTCGTCAAAGTTCTGAAAGGAGGATGACCAGGAGTTTGAAAGGTAGGTGAGAAGATCGTCAGTGGACCATCCCTGACGGAATTCATACTGATGAGCAGATAGAAGGTTGTGATAAGAAAGATGTTTTAAAATTTTCCTGTTAAGAATTGACTTGATAACTTTTGAGATACAGGATATTAAAGCAATTGGACGATAGTTAGAGGGTTGGGAATGGTCACCCTTCCTTGGGGCTGGCTGAATGAGAGCAAACTTCCTTGCAAGAAGGAAAGGTGCAAGTTGACAGGAAAAGGCGAAAAAGTTTTCCTAAGCAGGGTGCAAGCTCAGAATCACAGTTCTTGAGGACAATAGGAGAGACTCCATCAGGCCCATATGCCTTGTTAGTATTAAGGCCAGTGATAACAGAACATATATCAGCTGAAGAAATTTTAATGTCAGACATAATGAAGTCAGAGGGGGGAAGTGATGTAGGAACAGCACAGGAATCGTCTAAGGCGGAATTGGAGGAGAAAGTCTGAGCGAAGAGATCTGCTTTATCTGTAGAAGAAATAGCTATAGATCCATAAGAATAGAAAAGAGGAAGGAAGGATGATGAGGTGAAGTTGTTAGAAAGGTTTTTGGCAAGGTGCCAGAAGGAGCAGGAAGAATCTGAGTTGGAGAGTTGATAGTATTTAGTATGGATGAAATTATTTTTAGCAGAGCAAAGAACAGACTTAGCACGATTCCGGGCAGAAACATAAGCAAGATGTGATTCAGGGGTGGTTGATTCTGGCACCTTTTTTAGGCCCTCTCCTTGTTGCGGACAGCATTAGAACAAGCATGATTAAACCAAGGCATAATTGCATCAGTCAAAGGATATGAGAAAGGAATGTATGCTTCCATGCCCAAAAGAATAACCTCCGTAATGCGTAATGCAATTTCAGATGGCTCCCGGCCAAGGAAGCAATAATCATTCCAGGGAAAATCAAACAAGTACTGCTTGAAGGCCTCCCAATCCACAGCTCTAAAGTGCTACAGTCGAGGTTTCTTTGGCGGGTGCACAGGCCGTACCGGAGGAATAGGACAGGTCAAGGTAATTAGGTTGTGATCGGAAGAGCCCAATGGAGAGGAAAGATTAACAGTGTAAGCAGAAGGATTAGTTGTAAGAAAGAGGTCAGGTATGTTGGAGCTCTCTCCAAGGCGGTCAGGGATATGGGTAGGGTGCTGTACAAGCTGCTCTAGGTTATTAAGGATAGCTGTAAGCTTGTTCACCAGGTGGATCAGTGAAAGAAGAGGAGTGCCAAAGGTGGTGGTGAACATTGAAATCTCCTAGAATGGAGATTCAGAGAAAGAAGTAATGGATAGAAGTGTTCCATCGTAAAAGTATGATAGTCGAAGAATTTTTGATAGTCAGTAGAATTAGGAGATAAGTAAACAGCGCAGATATATTAAGTCATAGAATGACAAGAAAACCGAAGCCAGAGAGTAGAGAATTCAGAAGAATCAAGTTCAGGAACACGAGGACAAGATAAATCATTGCGTATATATACACAACAGCCACCTTTGGCTGTGAAATGAGTGTAGAGAAAGTAGGAGGAAACAAAAAAGGGTTTGCTGTCAGTTGCCTCAGACAGCTGAGTCTCAGACAGGATGAGAAGGTGAAGTTTAGAGGAGGAGAGGCGATTTTCGACAGAGAGAAAGTTGGAGGAAATGCCGCGAATGTTGCAGAAATGAAGAAGTGAGTCAGACAGTGGTTCCAGGCATCTCTCTGAGTTGTCACCGGGATAGGGGAGGATGGTCCCCCCTCCCCACCCTGGGGATTCCAGTGCCAGATTTAATTGCGCCATTTTCATTTTTTTAATTTTGAAAAGGAAGTGTAGTCTGTACTGTGCATGTAGTTTGGTGCTGACGGTTAATGAAACTTGTAGTGGAGAGCATGCTGGCCTACTCTCTGTGTTAATGAGACACTGAAAAAGTTCAGCAAAGGGGATGGTCAGTAATTAGTCCTGAGGGCTGATGAAACGGGAGCTCCAGCACTCCCTGTCATCAGCTTTCCATTCACTTTGGGAGTATTGCCCTGCTCGACTGGTGCAACAATATCTATCTATCTATCTATCTATCGATAGATAGATAGATAGATAGATAGATAGATAGATATAGATATAGATATACTTACAAATGCATGTTCGTAAGAATGCAGTATGAATGTATGTATCTGTATATATGTACCTGTATACATATATATGTGCTTCCATGAGTTTCCTTGCATCGTGAAGTTACCTTAGGCTGTTTTTTTATTTCTCTTCTAATTGACTTTTCCCTTATTGTCTATAAGTTATTTTTTTTTTCTAGCGCCTTTCCTAACGTTTCCACAGACTTCCTTTGTCTTTAACCTTTGACCCTTTGCTCTCAAAACTAGTGTTTTACATCTTTTATGACCCTGAACTCTTCGACGAAGTTAGAGTTTAATCAAATGAACACTTTTGAGACGCTTTTACACACACACACACACACACACACACACACACACACACACACACACACACACACACACACACACACACACAAAGAGAGAGAGAGAGAGAGAGAGAGAGAGAGAGAGAGAGAGAGAGAGCACAAAAACAGAAACAAGACGTGAGCCAAAGAAATGAGGTAAACAAAACAAAATACGTAACCGTTCGGAGGATAAGCAAGAGAATGTATGAGTAAAGGTGGAGGTGAGATAAAAGAACACAGAAAAGACGTAAACAAGGAAAAAGACGAGTAATTAACGAAAGTTGGAAAAAGACGTAATAAGTGAACCAGCAAAAAGGGAAAATAGAAGAAGCAGACACGTAAGCACTATACAATAGTAGGGGAAATGTATAAAAGTTTACAGCAGCATAAAATAACGAGAAAGGGGGTTACAACTTTACATGGTAGTAGCTAACACACACACACACAGACACACACACACATACACACACACACACACACACACACACACACACACACACACACACACACACACACACATACGTAAATCCTCTTGAATAAGGAGAGATATAGCTGAGGCTAATTGGGCGTCAGATGTGGCGGTTGGCTTACGGAGAGAGAGAGAGAGAGAGAGAGAGAGAGAGAGAGAGAGAGGTATTTATTCCACTAACTTTCACAGCATCTTAAAGAAGATTCGTATATCAAAATATTAACTGCTGAAAAAATAGTTACAAGAATAACAGAACAAGAATATTCAGAGAACGAACACATCTGCCAAAGCATCACCTTCGTCCCTTTTGAGCTTCATCTTAAACTATCTTTCCCCCTAAATTCAGTTTCTTGTTCTTCCGATGGCACCAAGACTTTATTCCAGATCTGCTGCTGTTCCCTTTAAATATTATTCTATGATATAATTATCAAAGACAGAGATATTGATAAACAGACTCTGAAGAAACCAAGCAGTTAATAACCTTGGTGGAGGTGATAAAACAAAATCAACGGCAACGAGAACTTGGAAGGTTTATGAATGGTATAAGAAGAAAACACATATTGGGGTGACGAACGCGAAAAAGGAGAACCGGGAGGACAGCAACCGACAGACATAGATGTAAGGGGGAATAAAAGGAGACGAAGAAAACAGATTGACGAGGTGGACAGGCAACGGGCAATAGAAAGATATGTGAAGTACAGAAAATAAGGAAAAAAAAAATGAAAAGGCCAAGTTGAAAAGAAAGGAACCAAACATAAAGTAACGAGAAAGAAAAACATAACCAACTTTGTCCCAGGCCCAGTAAGGTCGAACAAATGAACATGTGGAATGAAGATTAAAGTGAGGATTTAGAGAGAAAGAAAGTGAGTAAATGACGCGACAATGAGGAGAAAAATGACAGGAGGGCAAATGCAGGCGAACACGGAGAAAGGAGGAAAGAAACATCTGACCCGCAGAAGCATTATGCGTATATACAGATTTAAATAAAAATTATATAATGTCCAAAAGCAGTAGGCAGGAAATAATCACACAGATGCATACCGTCACACATACGCGCAAACAAAGCATATGCAAAAACACATACAGACAAAAACAATATAGCAACCACACACGATAATTAAAAGATTTCATAAATTTGAAAAACAACATATTCATTTCTCGTTCACATTATTATGGGATACACTGCATCACTTCCGTCTCTCTCTCTCTCTCTCTCTCTCTCTCTCTCTCTCTCTCTCTCTCAAGCACCCCCTCTAAACAAGGGAACTATTCAGCAATAACTTAATTAACTTCTGTTGCAGCAGTGTGTGTGTGTGTGTGTGTGTGTGTGTGTGTGTGTGTGTGTGTGTGTGTGTGTGTGTCAATCAATCTATCTATCTATATGTGTATATGTATCCATGTCTATCTACCTATCTACCGTATCCATCTGTCTATATATCTATCTATCTATATCTTATCTACCTACCTATCTATCTATTTATATCTATCTATCTATCTATCTAATTATAATCATAAATTAAGTTACATACGCATGTTTGCATGTATGCAACATGAATGTATTTATCTGTATAAATGTGCCTGTATATGTGTGCTTCCATGAGTTCCCTGGAAACGTGGGGATCCCTCAGGCTTCTTTTATTTCTTTTCAAATTAACCTTTCTCCTGTTGTACTTAAAATGAGTTTTTTTCTTGCGTTACAAAGTTGTCCTCTGTCCTTGATCTCTGACAAATTGCTCTCAAAACATGTGGTTTACATCTCTTATGACCCTCAGCTCTTCGGCCATGTTTGATTTTAATAAAATGAACACTTTTTAGACGCTTTCACACACGCGCAGAGAGATAAAATGAACATTTTTTAGATGCTTTCACACACACGCGTGCGCGCAGAGAGAGAGAGAGAGAGAGAGAGAGAGAGAGAGAGAGAGAGAGAGAGAAGGCACAAACCCTGAAAGGAGTCGCGAGCCAATGAAATGAGGTAAAGAAAACCAAGCACATACCTGTAACAGTTTAGAGGAAAGAGAAAGGATGAGCTAAGGAGTAAGGGATATAAAAGAACGCAGAAAGGATTTAAACAAGGAAACAGACGAGCAATGCAGAAAATTTTCAAACACACGTAATAAGTGAACCAGCAAAAGGCGAAAATAGAAGAGGCAGACTCGTAAGTACTATACAGTGGAAGCAGCCACGTGTAAAAGTGACCAGAGGTAAAAGATAATTAAAAGGGGGGATATACGTTTATTTGGAAGTAGCTAAAACACACACACACACACACACACACACACACACACACACACACACACACACGTAAATCCTCTTGAGTAAGGAGAGATTTAGCTGACGCTAATTGGACGTTAGATGTGATGCTTGGCTTAGGAAGAGAGAGAGAGAGAGAGAGAGAGAGAGAGAGAGCTGTATTAACTCCATTATATTTCACAGCATCATAAAATAAAATCGTCGAGCTAAATAGTAACAGCTGAAAAACAGTAACATGAATAGCAGTAGAAGAATATTCAGAGGACGAACACATCCGAAGCACCTGCCCCCCTTCTCAGCTTCATCTTAAACTATTTTTCTCCCAAATTTAATATCTTCATTTGATGGCACTAAGGCATTATTCCGGACCTGTTGCTGTTCTATCCAAATATTTTTTTAAAAATGATATTATTAGCAACGAGAGATGCTAATAAACACACTCAGATAAAACCGAATCAATTAATACTCTTCGTGGAAGTAATAAAAAAAACAATTTGGCAACGAGAACTAGGGTTCTTTATTAATCGTATAAAAATAAAAACAAAACTTGTGGTGAAGAATGAGAAAAAAGGGAGTCGGAAGGAGAGCAACTGACAAACATAGAAGCATGGGGGTACAAATGGAAACGAAGAAAACAGAATGGCTACGTACACAGGCAACAGAGAGACACGTGAGGTACATAATATGTGGAAAAAAAAAAATGAAAAGGGCAAGCTGAAAAGGGAGGAACCTAACAAAAAGAAGGTTACGAGAAAGAAAAAAAGGTGAGCCAAGCCAACTTTATCCCTGGATCAGTAAGGCCGAAGAAAATGAGTATGTGGGAGGAAGGTTAAAGAGAGAACTTAAAGAGATAACAAGAGAGTAAATGATACGACAATGAAGGCAAATATGGGAGAAGGGCAAATTCAGGGGCACATAGAGAGAGGGGGAAAGAGAAAAACATCTGACCTGGAGAGACAATATGTTTATATACCGATTAAAAAAAAAAAAAAAAAGGTATATAATGTCCAAAAGTAAGTAGACAAAAAATCTTATTCAGGCAAACGCATATTCTCACACATACTAGTAAACAAAGCTTATGCAAAAGCACATACACACAAAAAGAATTTAATAACCATAGACGATGATGACAAATATACGAACACGTTCAGGGATTTAAAGTTTGTCATTTCACATTATTAGGAAATACACAGTAACTCTCTCTCTCTCTCTCTCTCTCTCTCTCTAACACCCCCCATACACACAAGCGAATTAGTATTCACATGAACTTAGCGAAATTCTGTTGCAGGTGTGTGTGTGTGTGTGTGTGTGTGTGTGTGTGTGTGTGTGTGTGTGTGTGTGTGTGTGTATCATCACTTGGGATTAATCAAGATGAGCAAGACTTATCCTGAGAGGCCTGAAGGCAATTCATCCTCCAAAATATAAGATTAACTGTGTGTGTGTGTGTGTGTGTGTGTGTGTGTGTGTGTGTGTGTGTGTGTGTGTGTGTGTGTGTGTGTGTGTGTGTGTGTGTTTTCTTACCTAATTGTTCTTACCTAATTATATCTTAAGAGAAATAAGTCAAGCTCGTACTGTCCCATGAATTAAATCACTTTTATCATACATATCCTTAAATTAATGAGTTGTTTTGGCACACACATTTCATTCGGTAGTGCATTCCACTGATCAACTGCCCTGTTTGGGAAACAGAATTTTCTTACGTCTTTATCACCTCTCTTTTTATATAGTTTTCTGCACTGTCCTTTTGCTGATGCTTCCCCATATGTTAAATACTCATTTGTGTCCATTACCTCTTTCCCTGCGAAGCATTTATATAGTATCATCACGTCTCCTCTTCCTTCACTCCTGTAGTGTTGGTAGGTTCAATTTTTCTAGTCTTTGTTCGTAGCTTAGATCCCTTAAGCTTGGTACCCATCTTGTGGCGGCCTTTATACTTTTTGAATCATATATATATATATATATATATATATATATATATATATATATATATATATTTAAGGATTCCAGACTACTGATGCATACTCCGATTCCAGACTACTGATGCACACTCCAGGGTTGGTCTGATGAATGATGTTATTCTCTTTCTCAGCATGTCTTCAGTTACGTACCGGTATGTGGTTGTTATTCTTATATTACCAAGCAGTGTATACATATTTCGTACCTTCTCACTGATGTGGTCAGCCGGAGAGAGTCTGTTATTGATAATCACTCCTAGGTCCTTCTCTCTTTCTGATGTGTGTAGGGTTGAACTTCCTTACTTATGATCCGAATCTGGTGTTTTTCCACTTTTACCAAACTCAAGTACATGACACTTGCCCACACTGAATTCCTTGTGCCATTTATTGCTCCATTCATGAAGTTTCTCTAATTGTTCTTGTAGCTCTTCGCAAGAGTCTGTTAGTAACTCTTCCTTGTATTATTGCATTATAGCAAACATATTTTGATTGCTTCCGCGTCCAGTGTTCCTGTCTATGTCATTTATATATACTAAAAATCATAACTGGTGCCAACAATGAACCCTGTGGAACTCCGCTAGTCACTTCCCTCCATGATGAATAAGGAAAGCATTGCACGACAGCAGTATTGCAGAGGAGGGATTGGGGTAGGTACACAGGGCTGTCAAATATTATTTTTAGGGTCACCCATGTGGGCGGCAAGTGCGTGTGTGTGTGTGTGTGTGTGTGTGTGTGTGTGTGTGTGTGTGTGTGTGTGTGTGTGTGTGTGTGTGTACAGTATATTTATCTATCTATCTATATATATATGAGAGAGAGAGAGAGAGAGAGAGAGAGATAAGCATGCAGATGATAAAGGTTATGAGTTAAAGCCGAACTACAATTCGCATGTAAATTTTGGCATCACAGTTATCATGAGCTACCTGAGAGGAGCATGTGGAGTGACATGGAGGGACAGGTTGACGAATGAAGAAGTGAAGGAACGTTGTGGGGTGGATGTGGATGTGGTTGAGAAGATTAGGAGAAATACATTGAGGTGGTTTGGACATGTGGAGAGAATGGAAAATGAAAGACTGACTAAGAGGGTGTATATAGGTGAGGTGGAGGGAGGGAGAGGGAGGGGTAGACCGAGGATGAGGTGGAGGGATGGAGTTGAGAGGTATATGAGGGAGGGAGGGGTGAGTTGGGGGGAGGATAGTCAAATGGTGGGAGACAGAGCGACTTTGAGGCGTTTTGTCTGCGGCCACCCTTTGCGGGATTAGGGCGTCGGGCTATAGATAGATAGATAGACAGACAATTATCATGTCACCTAATATCTTCCACCCGAGTTGCAAGGTGATGGATGACTCTCTAACAACACACACACACACACACACTCCCTTATCTGTGTGTTATTTCTCTCTCTCTCTCTCTCTCTCTCTCTCTCTCTCTGACAGTGTGTGTGTGTGTGTGTGTGTGTGTGTGTGTGTGTATTTCTGGATAAGATAGTTATCCATCATATGGCAACACTTGGTGGAAGATGTTATGTGACAAGATTATCATGTAATTAATTGCATTGTAAAACTATTGACATGGCCTATTATATATTTACAGACGCCTAGAACCCGTGAGCAGTGGAAGAATGTGGCATATGGTTTTTTCACACGATAGAATTTTCTTAACTATCGGGGCCATGGATGATAAGCACACTGAAATAAGGGCTCCACCCGGCACCAGCTTCTATTGCTACAGTTATAAAGGCAAGTACAGCATGGTTCTGTTGGCCATATGTGATGCCGAATCTGATTTTATATATGTAGATGTTGGAACAAATGGTCGAGTCTCTGAACGGTGGTGTGTGGAACAACAGTACTCCCAGTAGTTGCACTCCAAATGAAATTGCCGGTCTACCACCTGACATGATGCGGCGCGGGAGTGAGAGGACACTGCCATTCATCTTTGTGGCAAACGATGCATTTCCATTACAGCGTCACATCATGAAACCGTTCCGACATGGTCATCAAAGTCGTATGGAACGCACTTTTTCATACCGCATCTCGACACATAGTAGAAAAGGCAATTGGAATGTGCCAATAGGTTGCACGTGTTCCCGTCACCAATCCATCTAGCTGCAGAAAAGGTTGAATCACCTGTCCTAGTATGCACGGCTTCACATAAGTTCCTCCACATAGACTAGGTTAGTAAATATACGGAGCATAAAGGGTCTGTGGAGTATGAAGACATTCCACTAAGACCAATTGCTCCTGGTGTCTGGAGAGAAATTCCACAGTTAACAGGACTGCAGAGTGTGGAATGAAATGCTACTGTCGAAGGCAAGAATATCCGGAATGTTTATATGAACTATTCCAATCGGAAAGGTGAGTGCCCTGGCAGGACAAAGTGACTCGGCAGTAGCACTTGACATATAAAACAAGAAAATCAATAAAACTATTGGATGCATTTCAAATTCTATGTGGTTTATACCGGATGATGTGTATAGGCATGTACATGTACGTATGTACTATAGTGTTTTACAATAGAGAAGTGATGTTCATTTGAATGCATGAACTCTATTTTATTCTAGTTCCCTCAATATGATTGGTGAGGGAGATTTAACATGCAATTAATCCCTCAATGGCCGCCGGCATCGAATGATGTTTAGCCAATAAATGGCCACAGGCGTCCTTTGAGTGCAGCCTATAAAAAAACTGCAAAAATTTTTGGCAGGTGAATTAACGTTCTGAACGTCTTCAGCCTAACCTACTCGTCAAGCAGTTCAGAGCCTGCTGCAGTGATGAGTGGATTTTCGATTATTTCGCTCCTGGCCATGCCTAAACAAGCACAACTACACCCATTATCTCGACCCAGACAGAAAATTATCGTCTTTGTCCTCTCTTGCAAAACACACAACCACCTGTTTACGATTATGAATTAATACAGGCACAAACAAAAAAGACATGATAAGTGAAAAATGCATTTTTGTTTTGGTATCTTTACCTATTTCCTCAGGTTTGGATCATTCGATGCAGTGCAGCCTGTAGAAAACTGAAAACTTTCGGGAAGTGAATGAACATCTGGGACATGAGACTGACCACGCTTTCATTCAGGGCTTCCATTTTAGGGTAAAATACCCTAAACTAGGGAAATTAGACCCCTTCTAGGGTAGTGTATAGGGTATTGCATAGCATAGGGTAATTTTAGGGTAATTTTTAGCCAAAATGCAAACAAAATGTATATCACAATCAGCTGAAAATTAAGAATATTAGGCAAACCTATTATACAGTAGAAATGAACACAAAACTAAAATTTCAAATTGCGCACCACGATTAATTCCGAAACGGTTGGGCGGGACTGGCTCAGATGTGTGTTCCGATTAAACCAGAAATGGGTTGCTAATGGAAATGAGATATAACATAGAGAAACTTGTTTATTCTTACTTTATTTTTTTCTTTCAGATGTATGGAATTCTTTACATACTTCATCCAGAGTGCCTTTTTCTTATGTAAATTGTTTTTTTTTTTTTCATAAAAACTATGGAGTTCTTTACATTTTTCATCCAATATTTGCCTTTTTCTTTATATATATATATATATATATATATATATATATATATATATATATATATATATATATATATATATATATATATATATAATCGAAGTCAATGCTGCCAACTGTTTAGGGTAAAACAGAAATATAGGGTAAAAGTGACTTGACTCTAGGGTAAGATGAGCGGAACTTATGGAAGCTCTGCTTTCATTCCTCATCTGTCACTCTCAGTTCACCACCTGCTGCTGTGACGAGTGGATGTACGGTACGATTTTTTTGCTCGTGGGCATGCCTAAACGCACATAGTTACACCCATTATCTGGACCCAGACAGAAAATATCATCTTTTTCCTCCCTTGCAAAACACACACAACCACCCTGTTTACGATTATAAATAAACACAGGCATAAACAAAAAAGGCATGAAAATAAAAAATATTTTTTTTTGTTTGGTATCTTTGCCTTTTTGCTCTGGTTTGTTGCACTGCTTTGAATGATTTTACATATTTTTTGCCTTTTACTAGCATAACAGGATAGTTTTCTGTGTTCAAGTGATGCATTCATGGGTGAAAAGAACTTCCTGCCCTTCCTGCTAATCAGCTTGTGCGAGGTGCGAATGGCAGGTCGTCTCGCAATTCTGACTGTGTAAAGTGTTGTGAAACATCCAGCTGTACTCTTTTTCCTTAACCAGGCAGAAAATGTCATACTTTCCCACACTCACGACAGACAGGCAGTAACAAATATTGCGAAAGTAACAAGGTAAAATGATAGAGAAAGGTGAATATGATATTGTGGACACAATACATTCTCCCCCATCTGTAAACGTATTTATTTCTGCTTTGTCTCAGTATTGGTAATAATTAGATTTACTGGTAGTTTTGAAATTGCATTACTATTCTATTTTTAGCCATGCACGTGGTGTGGGAGTGACAATTTGCTACACAACTTCCTATTGCTAATCGGATCTGACCCTCCACTTTCATCTCCCTTGGGACCACTTTCATCTCCCTTGGGAAAGCCTAGCCTTGGGGGATGGGCAATTTTCTCATGTAGGACTGAAAATTCAACCCTTTCCCTCCCTTTTCCAAGCAAGGGCACAATGATAACTTAAAAAATAACTCAACACTACCATAAACATATTATATATCAAAAAGGTGATAAAATATTCATTTTTTTTTTTTTTGAGCCAATCCTAACATATTACGTATTGAAATCATTCGATATCATCATATCTAATATATGCACAACATTTCAGCACCATTCACATTGTCCGAGGGTAATAAAAATGATAACAACACATGCGATGTTGCAATGTGGCACATCTCTCGGTGGCGATATCGGTTGCCGATATTTCTGTAACTTTTGCTCTCCATTGCAAACCACAGAATGTGTATAGGAAGCTGGAATTCGCACTGTTAGGTGTGTCTGAACTTTCTCTTCAATATGGCAAGAAAAAAAAAAAAGATCAATTTTCGAAACATCAGAAAATGGCCCCGGCATCGGCCTGGGGTGCACATAAAATTCCGGACCCACGGCCATGGAGGGGTTAAGAATAAAGACCCATATCTCTGTGGAATTCCCAGCACCTACAGTGCCCGCACAGTTCCCGCTGTGAGGGTCAATCCTGCATAACAGGGTTATCTCGTAAACGAAGGGAATTGTCCATTTTTTCCTATTACTGTACTATTAAATATTCTGATTCAAATAAAGCAGAAATACTATAAATATAAGTATCATTTACATTATAATTACAGTAATGTTATACAGACATGCAGGAGATCGTCACAACACCCCTCTACCAAGTTCACTTCTGCTCCGGCCCCAAATCCTCCTTGAGTCAGTGACAAATGATCTGAAAGGATGGTACTATTGCACTCTGTGCCACAGTGATATTGGTGGTGTGATAATGGTCGCCCGCTCTCTGCAGATGTCTTTGAAAGAAACATATCCATGTATAATCTCGATAATAAACGGGACAGTGGTTATGCAATATAATCACATTTTACTCACTACTTCTTGTTTACACCTTTCTACACCATGTCTGAGAGAGAGAGAGAGAGAGAGAGAGAGAGAGAGCTTGCACAGTGCATGTAGGGCAACACACACCATACCTCATGAATAAAATATACCCCCGCCATATATGTATCTTCACGAGTGTGAGTGGCACTGTCCATGTTTGCTACCGATGGCTGTAGTTCATCATCAACCCTTTACCGGGCACCCATCGAAACAATTGGAAATTAATATTTTCGACCCTAGACCGTGTTAAAGCAGCCCTTTCTGAGACTTTTTACTCGTGATTTAAAAAAAATACTTACAGTGTATATCACAGTTAATGAAGTGCTCAAATATGGTCCATCGTCAGTCTCTGGTCAAAAATGATATGGTAAAAATTAAAATATTGGATAAATAAAGGCATAGAATAAAAGCACAATGTTTACTATATTATAAAAATACAATACTGTAAAAAGACATTACCGGTACTTAAAAAATGTATATATGATTATTTTTGTGAAACTTTATTTATCACTAAACCTGTCCCAGACTGGCTTATCCTTGTATTTACAATTTAGGCAACAATCTCATGGTACTGCAGGAAGCAGTTTCTTTCCCCACTGAGGCACAGGTGCACCTTGCACACCCTGCAAAGGAAGTTGGATCACATGATGTACCCCTTTTTACTGCAGACCTTGCAGGTCTGTTGTGTAACATAGATGGCGACATGAAACAGCGTGTTGTTGAAGCACAATGAAGAGTCCGGTTGCTGGCTACGGTGTCCCTGAATGGCTGCGGGGAGGTCCACACTGTTGCTGGCGCCTGGGGATGCCACTGAGCTTCTCAGGGGCCGAAGCACTAAGGGCTTCTTGCAACAGGCTGAATAAAACAGTTCAGCCCGGAAGTCCTTCAGTGACATACCATTTTTATTCAGTGATTTGCAATCCTGGCAGTACAGCACCCATGCATTGGTGATGCAGAGGTCAACAATGTAGGCAAACAGCCTCACATACCACCTTTTCAACTTCATGGGGGTGATAGTACAGGTGGACCAATATGTCACTCTTGTCTATTTCCCCCATGTTGGCACTGTTGCTCTTCACAACATTTGGACAGGGAAAATCCTCCTTCTTTGTCTCGTTGCAGTACCTCTGGCATGTGGTCACTGGCTCCACCCCCAGGTCGGTCAACAGCATGGTAACAGTCTTATTGTCCTTCCACCAGAGTGCAAGGATACCATCATCACTTGCGACATAGTCGTAGGCACCGTGAGGGACCTTCTTTTTCTCTATTTCCTTCACTAACTTCAGAGGAGGATTGCCAATCTTGTTGCCCCTTGCAGTTCCTACATACCTGCAGTCCTTCCTCTGCAGATACCTCACAAGCTCCACACTGGTAAAGAAGTTGTCTGCAAAGATGGCAGTTGTTGAGGACGTGGTTATGGTGCTAACCAGGACAGAAAGTATCTGGTTCGTGATTCCGAGGGCTTCTTGTTCTGTGGTCACGGTACACCGTGGCTCTGCAGGGTCGCCTTGCCTTAGTAAAGCACCATATCATGAACAAACCCATCCTTGGAGGCTCTGGGGAAGAGCTTGAACCCCCTCTTGTCGGGCTTGTTCTTGATGTAATGCCTCAGGATCCCTGCAGTCTTCCCCTTGTAGCCCACAATTACCTCACTGATGTGCTGGTTGGTGGTTTGCGGCACACTACGGAAGGCTGTGTTGAAGTTGAAGAGAGGCCGGATCTTGAAGAAGTGATAGACGGTGCCAGATAGTTGTGAGTTGTCAATGAAATGCAATAGCCTCTTCAGAAGTCAAAATCTCTTAGATGACATCACGTCAGCCACTTGAGGGACCCTTAGTCTAATAGACCAGTAGTCCTCCAGTGACGGAGCTCCAATGACACCCATGTACAGTAGCAGAGTCACAAAATTCACAATTTCATCATCGGTGGTGGAGAAAGTGGTGTAGACCTCCTTTTGGGTGGCATACACGTTGGTCTGGTACATGATGTGCTTGATCATCTGGGTGGTGAAGAAGTAGTGTTATGGAGTCTTCACATAGAGAGGAGCAGGGTGTTCAAAGATGGACAAGGCTGGATAGGTGATGTCCACTTTCTTTCAGGTTGTAGGTCTGGTATGAGTAGTTGCCTTCTTGGACTTTGGCCCCTTCCCCTTGGACCCTTGTGGACTGCTGACTCCCTCTTCTTCTTCACTGTCCTCATCTTCATCCTCAGACGATAGTGTGTCCACCACCTGAAGTGGAGGCCTGACACACTTCCTGTTGGCGGCAGGGGATGCATCACTTGGGCCTGGAATCTCTGGGTCGTGGTGGGGCTCTGGCAGGAAGTCAGGATCAGCTACATCATCGTCGTCATCCAGGCCTTTATCCTCACTGATGCTGTGGCTGGCTGGCACAAGGGCGTCACCATGGCACACCTTCCAATGGTAGAACATTCCCTTAGGCAGCTGCAAGAATGTGAATAGCTGCTGTAATGTGTGAAAACTGACCAAAATTACAATTATGTCCATATTTCACTAATAAAAAATCAAATAAATAGGCCAATGATTTCACTGGATCACATGAAAATGTTATAAGTAGGCTACAAGTGGCCACAAGCCATTCATCACCGGGTACCATTTATCAGAGTTATATTGAGTTACACATAAAGATCTACCACAAATAATGCTTATACTGTGATCGGGCATATGTCTATATATAGGGCCTTCTTCATTAACACTAGTTTTATGGCATTCATGTGTATGTCTATATATGGGGCCTTCTGCCATAACACTGGTTGCCAATGAGACGGGCATATGTCTACATTCGAGCATTGCTATTTTTGCACATCAGTTACACCACTTTCCACAGCTTGCACGTAAATGTCACCTACATCAGTGTTTAGTACAAATATTCTGCTGTATCATGTAGACATTTCATCAACTTACCAACATTATGAAGACAGGTAGGCTTGTGGGTGTTGGAACAACTAGGGGCAAACACCCACACTTTGCGAGATCTGGGCGAAGACTGATGTTGGAGGCGCCCTTGGCCAATCCTAGAGCAAAGAATGCTGTGATGTCATGGTCTGCAACATAGCCTGAACCTCGCTGATTAGCTGATGTGCTTAGCGTCACGGCATACACAAATCGGGCGGCTCCAGGGCGCCAATTCTCATGCCTATTTAAGTGCTCATATGTAGTCATCTGCCTGAAAAAGGGGACAATGCATGATAGCACCATAAACTTGGACAGTATATATTCTGAATCCCTGCTCCTATCTTCTTTGATTTTTGTACACACCTTATCTCCCGTCGATGCTGGTTATGGAGTGTATCGAACTTCTTCACACCACTTTCCCCATATGTTCTGTGTTTTTTTGCAGTGCTGCTCTCTTTTGTACCTCTCTTTATATTCTTCACTTTTCACGTTCCACGTGCAAGGTTGCTGTCATTACAGTTCTATTAACTGAAGGATTGCTCCCCTCGACCACTGTTCTTTATTAGACAGGATAGACATGTTATTCCGGCAAGTACTGGGAAACTTTTTTTTTTTTTTTCAATGGCCATCACCTTGAAGGGGCATTAAGCCAGCAGGAACCGATAATCATGAAAGCCAAAATAATGATATGAAATATTTGCATTTATTTCATACCAATACTAAGTTATTATTCATGATTATGAAATACAAAAAGTAATAAAGAATACAGCAATAAACATGGATAGTACCAGGACAAATACTTCAATCTATACATTCCATGTAGACTTATTACTATACAGTACTACAACAATAAAATCGAATATATATCAAATTTATGTAAAAATACATAAAAAGAACAATTGCGAATTTAGTGGTTTTTACCAAACGAAAACAAATACACAGTTATAAAAATGTAACCTCCTGCGATTCACAAATATATAAAAGTGTATTGACGTATACATATGTGCAAAAACCACATTCCTATGTATAAATAAAATAAAAATAAGTAGAAAAGTATAAAGATAATAAATATAAGTAAAAAGTATAAAAACAGAGATACATGCCATAAATAAGTAAATCACAACCAAGTTCAAAAAATAAATCACAACCCTCTGAGCAGTCTGGTCTCTTTCAGGAAAGTCATTAATTTATAACTCACACCAACGTCCCCGAGAGTGAATCAAGTGTGAAAGGGGGCGGATTTGTCCTACAGAAGGCAGCCAGAGATGTACGTTCCTCAGCATACCTACCGTAATACAAAAGGATGTGACTAATAGATAAGACCTCATCACAGGTGGTATATCACGGTGGTAATTGTCTTTTAATATATGGTACCATATGTGTCATTAGGGTGGAATTCATGTGGAGGCGAGCTAAAGCAACGTCCTCCCGCCTGTTTCCACTTGGGGAACAGGACCAGTCATATATGGTCCTTTTGACTGATGGAATTGCCAGGTCGGTCCACTGACTTTGCCACAGAAGATTAATTGATTTATTTCCGAAAGAATGACTAGACTGTAGCCCAATAGGAACGTCCCAAGTTTCCTCGAGTTCTATTGCCTATATAGCTAGGACGTCAACCTGCTCATTGCCGTAAACACTGCAATGACCAGGCACCTAGATCAGAGAGAAGGATTTAGCACATGTATGCAGCTTATGAATATTGCAGCCCAATACCTCATGTGAATCAGTCCTACACGATTAAATTGCCTGAAGGGCGGACTTAGAGTCCGAAAAAATGGCAAAACTGTTGTGATATGAATGCAAAGCAAAGTCTATTGCTTCATCTATAGCAAACAATTCGGCAGTGAACAAGAAGTATGGGGGGGGGGGGCAAGCAAAAATGGATGCGGGACTCAACATACCACATACTCACACCCACACATTCATCCAGCTTAGACCCATCGATGTACAAGTGCAATGACGCTAGGTGTCTAATGAGGATCATCCAGAACAGCTTTCGTACCTCCACCTCCGGCACCTTGGACTTAGTGATGGATAGCCAGACTGTGTTAAATGTGGTAGTAAGTGACTCCCACGACGCTATTTTTGACGTTAATACCTGATCCCCTAATGCCTCGCAGGGGAAGTGAAGCCTCACAGCCAAGGGCTGGAGGACTACATACAACAGGTATTCCCACTGTAGGAAGATCCAACAGGTCAGGAGGCCAAGTGAGCGTTTATGGTGGGTGGTGATAACATAAGGATATAACAGGTGGGCATGTCATAGACAGAGGGGATGCACATTAGCATCCGCTTCCAAAAGTTCCAAACAAGTACATCGAAGAGCTCCAAGATATACGGTATACACAAGCACACATTCTGAACCACATCAAGTCTACAGAGGACAGCATCCGATGCCGACCCATACACTTGTGAGCCATAGTCAAGCTTAGAACGGACTTATACACCATCAAAAAAAACATTCTGTCTGCTTCCCGTGATTTACTAGAAAGAAACTTAACGACGTTAACTTTTTTACTACAAGAAGCAAGCAGATGATAAATGTGTGTTCTCCAACTTAGCCTACTGTCAAAATGTAGACCCAGAAATCTTACTGAACTTCGAAAAGGTATTGGCTGATTATCGAAAGTTAAATGCAAAGAAGTTACGTAAAGTTTATAAGTAAAAACAACACCGTTACACTTAGGGACGAAAAATTTAGATCCCCACTCCAGGGCTCAACCCTGAACAGATTCAAGTGTCAGTTGAATATGCTGTATTGCGAAAGAGTGCCACATTGCACAATTATCAGCATACAGTAAATACCTAAGCATCCTGGGGACGAAAGTGGACGATAGAATGTCATTAATGGCAATGCTAAGTAGAGTAGGGCTAAGCACACTTCCTTGTGATACCCCGTTCTCCTGAACAAATAAATCAGTCCGATGTTATGTTACAGGGTAACCTGACATAAAACGTTCTGTCAGTAAGGAAGCTCTGAAGGAAACCAGGCAAATTATTTCTTAAACCATGAGTGATTTCGCCAGGTCATATCATAAGCCTTATGAATATCCCAAAAAATCCTTTCATGAATTCACGGTTGGCAAAAGCCTCGGGCATGCAATGCTCCAGGTGTACTAAATGATTTAAAATGGATCTATATTAATGGAATCCAATCTGTTGATCATTTAACACACCCTTCGACTCTAAAACAAAAAATATCCTTCTATTAACCATATGTTCAAAGACCTTACATAGACAGTCAGTGCAATAGGTCGAAACGAACTGGGACTTGTGAGGCGACCATCCCAGTGAGGTATCAGTATGACGTGCACATAGTGCTATGAGATTGGGAAGGTGCGAGATGCCCAAATCTCATTGTACACCACTAACAGCTTACTCAGGTTAGCCTGAGTAAGATGCTGAAGCATACCGTACATAGTGATGGATGGACCAGAACTGGAGCCTTTACAGGATTTTAGGGCAAGGGCAAGTCCATTTAATGTAAATTCGGAGTTGTAGCTGGTATCTCCGTCTTCTGTGGCAAAGTCTAATAGCTACAGCTCAGCCGTACACTTATGGCAGAGAAAACGAGGATCGAAGTTGGCTGAGCTGCCTACCTGGGGAAAATTGTTGGCAATAGCATTGACAATGTCCAGGGGATCATCAGTTAAATTCCTAGCCACCTCAAGTGTGGTGATTGGTGACTTGGTGTACCTTTTGTTAAGCACATTTATGGTGGACCAGACCTGACTTGGGGGGGGGGTGCAATTCACCATGGATACAAAACTACGCCACTTATTCCATTTTGCCTCTTTAATTGTCCTCCTTGGCTCAGGCTTAGCCACTTTGTAGGCAATAAAGTTTGACTCTGTCGGCTGTTGCTCAAAAATCCTGTATTTCCTGTTGCACTTAATGAGTGCTTGTCAGCAAACTGGTGTCCACCACCAAACTCTACTTTTGTTTGGGAATAGCAGTCTCAGCTGCGCGTATAATGGAAGTCTGTAGGTGTTCAACTTACTCATCAGTGTTATCTCTAGACATAGCTAAATTGGTGACCCATGGGTAGTTACCCCAATCTCCTTTCTTAAAGTTAAATATACTGTAGGTGGTGGAGGAGGCCGAGAATCGATGCATGTATTAGAAAGACAGATAGGAATGTGATTGCTACCCACTGAGTCATCATATGGGTCCCAAGAGTTGTTAGTATGTATATCAGGAAACGACAAGGAGAAATCTATATATAACATGTTGCCAATGCGGTCATCTACACGAGTTACTCTGCCATTGTTTCAAAGACAGGTTTGACTGTAATATGAGGTCGGCACCGTCGGCTACTTGTTTCCCCCTGCCATCACTCTTCGAGCTTCCCCATTAACAGTGATTGGCGTTAAAACTGCCTAAAATTAATTTATGACTCGGAATTTGGTGGGCAAGTGAAGTGAAAGCATCACCATCAATGGTACCATGGGGAGTACAGTAGATAGAGCAAAGAGACAGATATGTGTTATTAAATTTTACTCTGCACGTGACAGCTTCCAGAATAGAATTCAGAACTTCTTCCATTTGTGGGTGTGGTTTGTGTGTGTACAGTATATGGCAACTCCATGACCTTCATATCTTCTATACGAGTGGTGTGTTTGAACTGGACGGGATCAGGTTGATCCACCAAGCGTGTCTCCTGTAAACAAATAATGTCTGGCCTGTGTATAGATATCAAAATTGCTATAATTGTTATAGCAGTTAGCTATAATTTATAAGAGTCATGTGCGCTCTCAGCTTGAATATTGCTCACCCTTGTGGAATGGTTGTGGAGAGGTTGCATTAAGACAACTAGACAAAATTCAGAATAAAGCTGTTAGAATCATTAACAACCCTGCCATTACATATAAACTACCTCCCCTGCAAGTAAGAAGGAATGTTGCCTCCCTTGCATTATTTTACAGATATTTTTTTGGCAAATGCTCAGATGAAGTTGCGTCCATGGTGCCACCTCTCCATGCCTTCCCTCGTGCTACACGGGCATCTGGTAGCGCTCATGACTGGAATGTCACTCAACCATATTGCAGAACTTCTGCCTATCAGAATTCTTTCATTCCCCGAACTGCATCTCTCTGGAACCCGCTTCACCAGAGTTGTTTTCCTCCAAATTTCAACCTACAACTGTTCAAGTCTAACTGTTACAGATATTTTATGAACAGAGGACACCAGTAATCTGGTGTATGGATTATTATTTTTTTCCCCATTTGTTTTTCCTTCCTCCGTTCTGTTATATATATAAAAAAAAAAAAAAAAAAAAAAAACTGATTCCCAAGTGCCCGACAATTCCACTGTAACATGGTGAATGCAGCGGTTTAAGATTTATGAGAGGGGCCAGTGTGCTTAGGTCTTTTATGCTTCCTGCCACGAGGCGAGTGGCTACCAGGGGACCTATGCCAGTGCTTACTCATGGAAACCTCAGTACGATGATCATCAATAGCTAGACTCCCAGACCCCCAAGGAAGAGCTAACTCTTTTCTCCCTCGCTGGAGCAGGAGCCGGTAAGACATGAGGTCGAGCCTTTGTAAGGGTGGTCAGGTTAATTTTATCAGCCTTGTCAGACGTCTGTTTAGTCCATACTAATGGAGAAACAGTAGCGGCCTGAGAGTATCAAGCTGTAACTTGGACGTCAGATATAGAGTTGAAATGTACAAGAGGAGTAGATGAGGGGGCAGAGTGAGTGACAAGAATGCCGGGGACAGGGTCAGTCTGAGTCTCCACTGTGCACTTCTCTCTGGAACTCCCTTCCCCAGAGTTGTTTCTCTCCAAACTTCAACACACAGCTGTTCAAGTCTAACTGTTACAGACATTTTATGAGAAAAGGACACCAGTAGTCTGGTGTATAAATTATTGTTTTTATTCATTTTTTTCCTTCCTCTGTTCTGTAAAAAAAAAAAAAAACTGCATACATGCCCTCTGGCTGAGGCAAGAAATGATGGAACAAAGTGCATGTTCTATCAAATTTTCCGGTTGCAGTTTACCATATTTCGTCCTTCAGAAAAACTTAGTGACTTAGTGACACAGTAAGGGACACACATTGGATTTAGCCACCATTAAGGATACTTAAAAAACAGCGTTCTCAATAAAATGTATGATATATGATGGTTTTAATTTACAGTGTTAGATAAGGAGCATATATGTACCAGATACAATGTATTGTCTATCTATCTATCTATCAATATACCGAATACATTTGGTAAGCGACGGGACAAAATCGATAGTAGAATGTGGACAGATCATCAAAAACTGTCATTACTCCTTATTATCGCCCGCCTTTACCAAAGTGGAGCAATAATGTTTTTGCCAGTGTGTGTGTGTGTGTGTGTGTGTGTGTGTGTGTGTGTGTGTGTGTGTGTGTGTGTGTGTGATTTTGTGTGTGTGTGTGTGTGTGTGTTTGATGCATTCAAAGTAACAGGGATTCTTTCAACCCAATCAAAAACAAAGACAACTCAGAAACAAGGTTTGCCATTGCTTCATTTTGTGACTATTAGAGTGGCTGCTGTGATAGACACTGTAAGAAGCGCGAGGATATGGTATCTTGAGTGAACTGGGTTAAATATACAACCAGGACATCTTTGGTGACTGGATAAGGAGAATTACAAACAGGAAAGAACCCAGAGGAACGTCACTATTCATTAATATATATATATATATATATATATATATATATATATATATATATCTATATATATAAAGAATCCGCTACAAAGGCTGCTATAGAGCAGTCAGAAAGGAAGCCCAAATTCTGGCCCAGACTGTACCTGAGAGAGAGAGAGAGAGAGAGAGAGAGAGAGAGGGGGGGGAGGGGAGAGAAGGTTAATTAATTATATACCAAAGTTAAGCAAGGTGCCAGAGAATTAATTATATCTGCCACAGCCTTTTCTCTCACTATTCTTACTCGCAGATGCCTGCTCTCACTTACCTCTCCCCCCCCCATTCATATAAACTGTGCTTCGATTCCTCTCTCTCTCTCTCTCTCTCTGACTTTGCAATCACATATAGCACAGTATGGAGTAGCATACTGGCAGCAGTATCAACGAATCCTGCATAAGACAAAATATTTAACCCGCCCCATCCCGACCACTTTTTCACCACTGGTACCCCCCAATCCCGACCATTTTTGGACCTAAATTTTTTTTGCTAAAACTTTCGCTTTTGGTCAGAAGCAATGGTCAGTCACGAAGAAAGTGTTCACCGGGGTCCATAAGTTGCCTAAACAGGTATACCTTCGTCACACCTGGTACCGTGTTCTCTGTAGGTGGTCTGAGGCTCTCACGTTTTCTATGGTATTATAAGTCTGGGAAACCAATGAAAGTAAGTAGATATGTATTTATTACAAACATAAAAACATGTGATACAAGAGTAAATTGGATTTTATACAAAAATAGAGGTGAAATAAGCATTGTACCATCGGGCGAAGCGAGCAAAATCGGCCAAACTGTTCACAATGAATCGCTAACATTGCTGAATCATGATACATATCATTTTTTCTACTTACATAATACATCTCCAATAACATTATACCATTTTACATTTTATTGAACTGATTTTACGTATTCACAGGCCTTTCGATAACATTTAGTGTAATGTTAGCGCTTATTTACGTAATGAGAGAACTCGCTGTGACTGTTGTTTCAACTCGTATTGTGTTTTTTCAACTTACATAATACTTTCCTAATAACATTATACACTTTTCCACTTTAGAGAACTGTTTTGAGATAGTTTCAGGCCTTACGTAAATATTTAGCGTAATAATAGCGCATAATAACACAGAGGGTGAAGTCGCTATGAGTATTATTTCAACTTACAACCTATTTTTGTACTTATATAATACTTCTCCACTAACATTACACATGTTTCCACTTGATATAATTGCTATCACATAATAGGAGACCTTACTATTCTACTGAGCGTCATATTATCGCATATTTACACAGTGAGTGTTATCGCGTTATCATTTGTTTCATCTTACACTAGTATTCAACTTATAAATTACTTTCCTACTAACATTACACCCTTTTCCACTTTATATCATTCCTATCACATACTTACAGACTAGAATGTTCTACTGAGTGTAATATTTTCGCAGATTTACACAGTGGGTGTACTCGTGACATCGTTTGTTACAACTTACACTATTTTTCAACTTATACGTTACTTTCCTGCTAACATTACACCCGTTTCCACTTTATATTCTTGCTATCACATATTTACTAACCAGAGTGTTATACTGAGCATCATATTTTCGCAGATTTACACAGTGGGTGTAGTTTTGATATCACTTCTTTCAACTTACACTATTTCTCAACTTATACATTACTTTCCTGCAAACATTACACCCGTTTCAACTTTATATAAGACTTAGAAAATAATGACTGGCCTTACCATTATACTGAGCGTCATATCGCCATCCCAGACAGTTTCAGTAGTGTAGGAAGTTATGGTACTCTCTGAAACATGGCTGAAGGCACAACGCAACATTGGTGGTGGTGGGGGAGGTTGGGGACATGGAGAGCGGCGCCTTTCATCACTCGCACTTCTCTTCCCTCTCCCTTTTCCTTTACCCTTTCCCTTCCCTTTCCTTCCTTTCCCCATATCCTGGGGCTGTGGGGAGGAAGTTTGGGAATATTGTGTGGCGAAAGACGTGCTGGGGAGTGGCTCCACCTCCTCTCCCCTAGGCCTACGTGCACCACGTGCTCATGCTGCCTCCCTCACACCACTTTCCCTTTCACCCCGCACTCCCGCCACACCACTTTCCCTTTCACCCAGCGCTCCCGCCACACCACTTTCCCTTTCACCCCGCACTCCCACCACACCACTTTCGCCTTCCCCAGACAAAACACTAGGACCATACCTTATTTGCCTTCTCGCCCCACCTTCTGATCCTCGGGGTGAGATTTTTTCCTTCCCCAACCACGAGGCAACATCACGTCCTAAGCAGCCGTCCTCGTCCTCGACCTCGTCCTCATCAGAATCTCTCTCTAGGGGATGGAGAGAGGTCCGTGCAGGTGGTTTGGGTGCAGGCTGGCCTTCCCTTGCCTTACAATATGTCACATACCGCTTTTTCTGGGGCGAAGGGACCTCCTCATCACTGCTTGTTATTTCTTCCTCTGGCTGGACATAATCTCGATCCACCACATCATCATCAAGTGGAGAACCACTATCTCCAGTGAAGGCCTCCAGGGCGGATGCTATTTCGTCGTCTGAGAGACCTTTCCGCGCCATGTCTGACCTGGGTCACTGCTAACAGGTGAGTGACCAAGACAAGGGCGAGCGCAGGTCACACAGGGTCTGGGACGCTCCCCACCTGGCGGCAGGTAGGGGAGGCTTGGGTAGATGGGCGAATCGAAAATCTCGCGCGAATTTTGAAAATTGTGGAAATTATGAACCTTGCAATTGCAGGACGTTGAAGTACGTCAACGGGATTGGCAGTGACAAAACGTGAGGACATGGAAGTATGTCGACGGGACGCCGCGGGTTAAGATATATTAGCCAAGACATTAACATACGTCTCATATTATGTTGGGTATTCAGCGTTTGTGAAGTTACACACTCATCGCTTTTATCTCCAAATCCAGTGCAAGAGTTAACTGGTATTCAGTGTTTCACGTACAGAACACATTAGCTCAGGAACTGTTTTCCTCAATGTATTTCACGGCCAGCCTATGATCTTCATGGTTCTTTAATCAGTGTGCCTAGACATCTCAAACTAATCTTGCCTTGCTACTGGCTTTCTGATGCTTGATTTATATTGGATGGGACAAGTTTTCTGGGTTCTCAGCCTTTGGTTCGCTAAGATCACCAATAATGGTATACTTAGCTGTTCATCTCTCATGTACTTTGTCACTATACGCATAGTTAGCCAGAGTCTCTTGTGCCCCCCCCCCTTGGCCCCGCCCACTCACCCATTGGCTGGAGTGGGAGTTCTGGGAGGTGAGGGAAGCCAGTCTTGCCGTGCCAGCATCGGGTAAACATGTCAGGCGCTCTTGCAAATCGAAGGAACAGAACTTTTACTTGATCCACTAACTGCAATGATATATTTTCAATTTAAATAGGAAACATGTTTTGTAGTAAAGGATGTTGGAAAAAGTACCAAGGAATGTCACTGGCCTGAAAGGTTTGTAAACTAACTAAAGTTCTATCTATAAAAATAAAGGTATACATTCTACAAAGAAATTAGTGTTTTGACTTTTCCTTATACTTGGTATCTACACACACACACACACACACACACACACACACACACACACACACATACACACATTTATGATTCAATTAGCAAATTTTAATGCTTCCTTTGTCATACAGAAATGAATTCAAAGTAAGAGTAAACAATACGATGCTATTTCGTGCAAGGCTCATTATTCTGTCAATAAGAAAAATAATTATCTCAGCCAATAAGCAACAGGTAGAGCTGGAAGAGGGCGGGACATTAGTAGGGGCGGGGGCACAAGAGACTGGCTAACGCTACCTGTATAGCATCCATCATTCGAAACGTACACCTAAAGCCTCTTCTTTTCCTTTTTGTTGTGAAAGAGGACAAGTTAAGTCGGTATGTCTGTCTGTCTCTCTGTCAGTATGTCTGTATGTCTGTTCGTCATTTCGTCTGTTCGTCAGTTCGTCTGTCTGTCTGTCTGTCTGTCTCTCTCTCTGTCTCTGTCTCTCTCTCTCTCTCTCTCTCTCTCTCTCTCTCTCTCTCTCTCTCTCTCTCTCTCTCTCTCTCTCTCCAGATATACAGTAATATAACTGCAGCAGCTTCCTATTGTGTATACCGAATAATTCATACCAATGGACATAATGCTAGAAGCAAGGTCACAAAACAGCAAATCATTTTCCACTAGATAATAAAGAAACCAAAGTGCTATTTGTCTGCTTTGCGGTCTTCGTATCAGAGGTTATGACCTTAGGATTTTCTTGCACATTGTGATAAAGGGACAACCACAATTACCATTTTAGGACTGGGTTGACAGCAAACTTTAATGGCCTAACTATCCAGGATATCCAACACAACATGGACAATGCATCTGAAGTACCGTATATACAGTATGTATCGTAGTTTTGCTATAATATTAAGCACAACAGTGACACGTAAATGTGGCAGTGCATGGATTATGAAAAAGAGTGGCATATCGCCAGTTTGACGACGATGATAACAACATCGGGGAGTGACTGGTGGGCATATTCATTTATTTTAGGATTGGCTTCTACTTCAGACAGTACTAAATTTACATTTAATGTGAGGAATGTGTTGCTTCCGAAACTGTTTCAGCCCGGACAAACACAGCATTTAATAAACATTGCTCATGCTCATACTGGTTTCGGGTCCTTTTGTAACAATGCTTAGATTGATTTGTTTTGTACGTTATACATCAACATTCCCATTTACATTTTTTATTAAAATTGTGTTGTTAGACAAATTCTATAAGAAACGTGATAATTGACATGCAATACAAATCGCATACTAAATAGTGCTACGAAGCATTCGATACTACAACGAATTAGGACCTAAGGCTCAGCAGATCAGGGATATCATGTATGCACGTTAACTCATTTTATTTTCAGATCTCTTGTCTGGAGTATCAAATTTTATCACGCTAAAAAAGTGCAGTTTTTCTTTAGAGGCTGTACTTCCCTGTTTCAGTTCCTGATGTAACCACGCTTATGAAAATGGGACCCAAAGTATGGGTTTCGAATTCGGCCAGAGTAACGAATGGAAATTATTTTGCATTTTGTGATCTATTATTAAGACACTAAAATATTAATAACAATAAAAAAATAATAACGAGTTACGGCAAGATACGCTTTATTTACCTGGAGTGTATAGCTAAAATGATATCTTTAAATAACATCGTTCTTTCCTACTAATTCACCCCTAAGGGGTGTGGGGGAGAGTGTATGGATGCTTGAGTACACTTGTACTGACCATAGCCAGCCATTAGGGAGTATCATACTGTCAAGAATTACTAAAAACAGTGAAATAATGTGTAAATAATTGTGAACACCTAAACAGACATAAGTTTGTTGGAAAATAAGTATCATGGAAAACATATAAGAAGCCAATCATTATTACTTTCTTGTGTTTTTAGCTATTTCAGTTGTAATATTGTGTTCAAATGGCATTGTGAATTAGTGAGAGAAACAAAGACACACTCAACACTTATTTTAGTGCGTGATATCATCCCTCCTCCTTCCACCACCACCACAAACACACCACTGCCACTTTGAACACATTCAGCCCAGCCGCCACACACTGGCTCCTTCACACCACACCACCACCTCCAAATCGCCAAAAGAGAGTAAGTATGCATGTTTTATGTGATTTTTATCATTTGTGATTGATTTGTAATAAAAAAATATATATATTTTGGAGAAAACTGATTTTCCAGAAAATGACCCAGTTCTTGGACGTGGATAGGTCTACCCATGCCTGATGTCTAGAGGTTAATAAACAAATACGTAGTCAAGCACCTAGAAATCGATAAATTAATCAATGACCGGCAGTATGGATTTAGACAAGAATTCAACTGTAGACATTCTTTATCTTCTTATCCATCAGATTAACAAAGCAATACACCAACATGGTGAAATACACACAATAGCACTTGATATTTCAAAAGCATTTGACAAAGTATGGCACCGGATCATATTGTCTAAGATGTCACACTATGGCCTTGCATCACTGGTTCCTCTAATTTTCTTCTTACCTTCTTAACAGAAAAATACGTGTCATGACAGATGGAATTTATTCCCAGTTTCATTCCATAAATGCTGGCGTACCTCAGGGATCAGTTTTGGCCCCAACACTCTTTCTATCTATCTATCTATCTCTCTATTGCCAGATGCCTTAAACCCATACGGGGTGGCCACAAACAAATCGCCTCCACGTCGCCCTGTCACCTGCCATTTCACTGCTCTGCTCCCAGCTCACACCCCCTTCCCTCAGATACCTCTCCACTCTATCCTTCCATCTCATCCTTGGCCTTCCCTTCCCTCTCCTTCCCTCCACCTCACTCACATACACTCTCCTCGTCAGTCTCTCACCTTCCATCCTCTCCACATGGCCAAACCACCTCAGTGTGCTTCTCCTAACTCTTCCTATCACATCCACATCCAACCAAAACACTCCTTCACATCCTCATTCGTCAGTCTGTCTCTCCATGTAACTTCACATGTTTCTCTCAAATAATTCATTTCCACTGCTCTCACTCTTGACTTGTGTCTCTCCAACAAGGTCCAAGGTTCACTTCCATATGTTAGAGTTGGTACAATACTGTCATGTAGTAACTCTTTCACTTCCATGCTCAATTCCCTGTTTCTTATCACTGCTTTCAAGGAATCAGCAATCTTTCTTCCTTGTTGTACCCTTTCAAGTACTTCACCCTCCAAACTTCCATCCTTACACATTACACTACACAACTGCGTAAACTTACTCACATTGTCCATTTCCTCCTCATCCAACCTCACTGTACATTCAGTGACTTGACTTCTCTCGAAGACCATAACTTTACTCTTCCCTACATTCACCTTTAGATTCCGTTTCTTACACTCTCTCCCAAACTCATCCACCAAACCTTGCATCTCCCCTTCGACTTCACCTAGCAACACAGTATCATCTGCAAACAACAGTACAGGGAGTTTCCAAACACTACCCTCTCTCATTAGAACCACTCCAACATCGACTGCCCTACCTTGTATCTCTTTTATAATCCCACTCATATACAGATTGAACAACCATGGAGACATGACACATCCCTGTTTCAACACAACCTTCAGACAGAAAAATTCACTCAGTTCACCATCCACACGCACTGCAGCCTTAGCCCCCTCATACATATTCTTCACAGCATTCAGCAGCTTCCCATCTACTCCATATATTCTTAATACTTCCCACAATCCTTGTCTGTCCACCCTGCCATGTGCTTTCTCCAGATCCATGAAGGCTGCATACAACTTCTTTCCCTTCTCTAGAATTTTTTCTACTAAAGATCTACGAGGTAAGAATGAATATCTGATCTACACAACCTCTTCCCTTCCTAAAACCTCCCTGTTCTTCTCCAACTAATTCCTCTGTGGTTTCTCTAACTCTGTCAATAAGTATCCTACCATATACTTTTCCTATTACACTAAGAAGACAAATGCCCCTATGATTACCACACACATTTTTTCCCCTTTTTCCTTTGTACAAGGGAATAATTATACCTGACTTCCAATCCTCCAGGACTCTACCTTCCTCCCAGGCCAACCTGCACATCTTCCACATCCATTTTACTACTATCTATCCCCCATGCTTCAGCATTTCGCCACACACTCCATCAATTCCTGGGGCTTTCCCCAATTTGACTTTCTTCATTGCTTCTACAACTTCCATCCTACTGATTTCTTCCTCTCTTCTCACCTTCCTCCTCCCAGCCATTCCCCAAACACTTATATTCACATTACTTTCATTCTCCATGTTCAACAATTCATTAAAGTGTTCACTCCATCTGCCCACTTTTTCTCTCTTCTCCACTAGTAACATACCATTTTTATCTTTCACTCCCCGACTAACTTCAATGCCACCCTGTCTAACTCTCTTTACCTTTTTCCAGAACATTTTCTTAGAGTCCCACCACTTTACACTCAAATTCCTTCCTAATTCCCCATCCACCCTTCGCATTCTATCGTTAATCTTTTCTCCTCTCTCTTCCTCTCTACATATAACTCCCTCTTCCCTTTTCTCAACCTCTTCCATTCATCAAATGCTTTCTTCTTTTGTGCCACAGCCTGTCTCACCTCTTCATTCCACCATGCAGTTCCTTGCACCCCCTTTCGTCTTCTCTTCACCCCACACATCACCTCACATGCTGCACATATTTCTTCCATAAATGTCTTGGACATACCTTCAACGTTCTCCATCTATTCCAGTCAATATTTACCCAATCACTCCTCTACCTTTTTCTTACAATCTGCCTTTTTCTCATCCTCTTGTAACCTTTCCACTCTCATTGCATCTACTCCTGCCTCCCATCCTTCCCTTCTTCTATTTCTCCATTTTACATGGACCTTGATTCTGATCACCACCAAGTGGTGGTCAGAAAGTCCACTCCCCTAACCTCTATATGCTATCGCATCCATTACACACCTTCGCATCCTTTCATCCACACACATGATCAATCATTGCCTTCCATTCATTCAGTTCACCACCCACCCTTTTCATCACTTGTCATGTATACCTGTGGATCATTCGTGCCTGAAGAGGGTATTGGCTATCACCAACCCCCTCCCGGCACAGATGTCCACTAAAGCACTGCCATTCTCATCTATCTCAACAGGTACTACCCACTCACCAACTACTTCATCCACCTTCACATTCCCTACTTTACCATTCATATCACCAATCACAAACACTATCTCATTCCTTTCAAACATTTCCATGCACACTTCCACATTTGTCCAAAACTCTTCTCTCACTCTACTTGCACGATCTTGCATTGGCCCACATTTGAATTCCAACTTTCAATCTTACCCACACAATCCTTGACCCAACTGATCCATTCTCTCTTATATTCTCCTTCCATCTGTTACTCACAATAAACACTCCTTCTTTTCCCCTCTCATTCTCACCTACTCCCGCACATACTCCCAGTGTCTCACATTCACCACACTATTTAGTTTCAGTTAATCCACATACATCTACTTTCACACCCTCAAGCACCTGGACAATCTCTCTCTCTTTCACCTCATCATTTGCACCCCTTTATAGTTCTCATTCATATAAATGACCTTCTATCTGTCACTCACAACCCAATACATTCTTATGCTGATGACTCGACACTTCATGGTTCTTTCACATTTGGTACCTCCTTTACACAATCTGATATTAAAAATTCCCAACTAAACACAGCCGTTTCTCTGAACCAGGATCTTTCTAAAATTAATCAATGGGAACAAACAAATCTGGCCTTATTTAATGCTCAGAAAACTAAATTCATTAATTTCTCCAACAGAAAGAATCCCTCAGACTCCCACATAATTTTAAATGATGTCAGTATTCCCATATCTACTAGAATTGATATCCTAGGTGTCACTCTGGAAACATCAACGTAAGCTGGACAGCTTATGTTAAATCCCTTGTTAAAAATGGTTCTTAAAAATTGGGACTTCTGTACAGAGTTCGTGAATTCTTCACTGATGTGCAGTTGGCCACAATATATAAAAGTCATGTGCATTCTCAGCTCGAATACTGTTCGCCACTGTGGAGTGGATGTGGAGCGGTTGAATTGAGGCAACTGGTCAAAATTCAAAATAAAGCCATTAGATTAATCTTTAGCATTATTAAGCTTAAGGATTATTTTACCGATATTTTCATTGTAAGTGCTCTGACGAACTTGCTTCAGTTCTGCGTCCCCTTCACACCTTCTCCCGAAATACCAGGGCAGCTGGGAGAGCCCATGAACTTACACCCTCTCCCCCGCAATGCAGAACCTCTGCTTATCAGAATTCATTTACCCCCAGAACTACTACTCACTGGAATTCACTTCCTGGGAGTTGCTTCCCACAAACATTTAATCCACTTTTTTTTAAATATAGTTATTATAAAAATTATGAATGCAGGATACATTTAGGCACATGGACTTTTTTTTCTTTGTTTTTCCTTCCTCCATTCATACTCTTAAAGAAATTTATATATATATATATATATATACAGTAATCCCTGTAAGACCTGGACACCCAAGTCCCGGACATCCCAAGTCCTGGACTTTTTGGGCTCAGGCCTTCGGAAACCAATTATGGCCAAAAAACTTTAAAAAGCAAAAAAAAATCCTATATGTTTTCAATCGTAGTTTGAATTTCTCATGCGGCGCCAAACAGCTGTGTTTTCGCATCCTTGCATCCTCCTCTCCCCAGTTCCTGCTTAACTACTGTCATGACTAGACGCTCGTTGCAATGGCTGCCCCAGGTGCTTCATTTATGTGAATAAAGAGTGAATAAACTGCAATACCTCACCACTAGACCACATGGGAATTTACAGTGTTGTGACTCTCTATTCTTATAATAAATGAGTCTTGAGTTTTTATTGTTATTTTGATAATTGAAGAGCAGGAGGAGTTAAAGATGAAATACAGGGAGTTGATCTTGATTTATTATCTTCAGAGAAAGTCTTAAGTTGAGCAGCGTATGTATTACAGAGACTTAATATACTAAGTAAGTCTAGTTGGACCCCTCTTTTTGTTCACTCTCTCCACTACCTGTCAGTTCTATAGCTAACCTCCTTCTGAGCTCTGCTTCCTAAAGTCTGGAGTAGCAGGGGTCGCGTCACGTGTGTTACACTGTTGTTGAAATGTTCTAGAAGCCTGTGTGTGAGAATGTGTGTGTATGGTCACTAGGCATTGTTCGTGTGCTTTCTTGCTGACACACTACCTGTCTCATCCCCTGACTTGCTGCTTCCGGTGTATTGTCAACATTTCTTCACTTAAACTTGCAAGCTCATATCCCATTCCCAGGCTTGCCTGGTGCTCTGTCTATCTGTCTGTCTATCTATCTATCATGTTTCCTATAATGAATTGTATTTATAATATGGAGTCCTTACATTGATCGGTCACGCCACTGAAGGTCCTCCAACAACAATCATTATTGACATATGCTAATCTATTAGTGCATAATATTGATTATAATATTGTATAGACATAATATTTATGATAATATTGTACAGGTATATTCATGGTAAATTCCAATGATTTAGTAATATTACATTTTAAACAAGTTGTATACATAATTGAATAAATGTTCTAAAGTTAAATTATTGAACTGTAATACAGTTTGTAAATTGGTTACTGTAGTAAAATGCATACATGCAAGAATAAAAATAGTTTAAAGTTAAGATTATGGTAAGAGCTATTAATATTTCATTTAAAGATAATGCTACTGGTATAGCATACCTCTTTATCATTTGTCATTCTTCTTTGTATATATATATATATATATATATATATATATATATATATATATATATATATATATATATATATATATATATATACATATATACTGTATATATATATATATATATATATATATATATATATATATATATATATATATATATATATATATATATATATATATATATATATATATATATATATATATATATATATATATATATATATATATATATATATATATATATATATAATATTATATACAGAATATGTACACATCATTCAGAGGGGTTAACTTCGATGTTAACTCTACCCCCACTAAATACTGACTCCAAAACTTGCAATTCTTGCATGCATTCTGTGCATTGCAAACAGCACTACTGGAAATACAATGTAGAAGATTAAAAAGACAGTAGGTGCTGGGCTATACACATAATATGGGTTGAACATACTCAAACTCAAATTTTTTCCAGGGCTTCATTGTTTCATTGATCAGTTGCATAGTTTCAAACTTAGCTGAAGTCAACTTAATACTTGTGCTCATGTTTAAGTTCATATCAGGCAGTGGGTGGAAATGTTTGTGTGTATGATTGAGGATGGCGTAGTGATTGATGGTGGATAAAGTGGACATGGATAATGTAAATACCGCACAGTAGTCTGGTGCTATGTATAATCCTGAGGCTGAAGTATGAGATAGTGGTATATCTGGACAGACTATGTAAACTAATATGTTATGAGTGAAATAAAAAAAACTGTAAGTGTCCAATGCGTTGATGGTGTACAAGCTTATCTGGAGCAAAAGTGAAGTTACAGTGATGATGCATATTGTTATTTCTGATGATAGCCATTTCACAAGGGACTGTATCAGTAGGCTGAAACGTGAAAATGTACGAAGGACAAAGATGAACAGCATGTAAGGATGTGCGGCACTTTCGTTCAATCGTTGATTCACTTACGAAAGTGACAGTGTTCCGTCTCTTGGAAACCATGATCAGTTCGGTGTCTGTGTTGATGTTGATGATGACCAAATTGTTATTATTTTTAAAAGGGAAGGGGTGTAATTGGTATACTGTAAACAGGTCTTCAGTTATGAATGGTACATGAACTACTACTGATGTTGGTGTTAGTGTTGCTTCTAAATATGGATAATATTGCATGAAATCCCTAATTCGGAACAAAAGCTTCAATTTATGTTTATGTATACCTTGACTAATTATCTGACGTAGCTCATGAACTGGAAGTCAGTTGTGATCTGGCCATCACCAGCATTCGAAATAAGTGCCCTGTAACGAACTCTAGTGTTGTCTAACTGGAGAAGAATTGTGTCAATGTGTTCTGTGATGATGGAGAAGTGTTGGAAAAGTGTTATGTTACCTTCCATTTCATTTATTTTATCTACACTTTCGAGACCTCTGTTTTCTGCCTTTTTCAGATTTTTCACAATTGTCTTCATTACTGAGTTATGTCCTGTGATGAATTTATCTTGGTATGTTAGTACCTGAGCTATTTTATTAAATTTGTTGTTTATTTCTTTAAGGTCTTCCTCTGTAGCCAATTCAAAGATGTTCCCAAGAACTGCGTCACCCAGGTCGAACAAACCGCGCTTTTGGCGAGTACGTGTGATGTTGTTCATGTCGCTCAATACCTCCGTTCCATAAGATGGGAGATCTTGGATCATGATGAGCATAGTTGACTTAGCCTGTTCTATTTTCCATTTAGCTAACTTCACTATTTCATCTACTTCCTTTGTGTTATGTGCTTGTGAAACATAGCCTCCTATCATGAAGTCCAGGGTTCGCATTGACCTTGCGATATTTTCTAGATAAGAAGGTAGTTCATACAAGTAATCCAGACTTATTTCAGTATCATGACGTCTTTTACGATTGAAGTCGTGGCAGTTGGAGCTATGAGGCATCCTTGCCGTGCTATGTGTTGGGAGTCTACTGTAAGTGCGCATATCCTCTTGCTATGTAGAGGAGAATCCATAACATAAGTCCCTTCATCGCTACCTACCGACAAAAAAATCTGTTAATTTCCTAATATGGTCATGCTGTGGTCGATGATAGTGATGATGTGCGTTACGGTTGATTGTTATTTCATTTATAGAAAGAGTTTAAATCGATATTTAATTCTCGTAAATGATGTACTATAGATTATATTGGAACAGTTGCACCTATGTTTGATTGTTTGGTAAATAACCTTAATTTACTTTTGTAATTATTGTTGTTTTCTTGATTGATTTTTTGAGTTACGTTCGCTTGTTCGGTTGTATCCGATGCTGAATAATTATTGAATAGTTCCCTTGAAACTTGTTTTAAATGGTCAATATGAACTTGTTTCTCTTCGCCACTAGACAGTGACTTAATTAAAACTTTGTTTGCTTTTATGTTAATTACTCTGTATGGGCCCTCAATTTTTGGGGATAATTTATTGTCTCTCGTATGAATGATTTTTCTGATTTTCCTGAACCCACTGCGACTGACGAAGTTAGACGATTTTTAAGTCTAGCTGGGTACCATAGGTCATTCGTACCACAATTCTCTCATATAGCCTTTCCTCTATTCCAACTACTCAAAAAAGATGCTATATTCCAATGGGAAGAAGAACAAAAAAATGCATTTAACAATCTAAAAATTAAACTAACAAATGCACCTTGTTTGGCATATCCGGATTTCACAAAATTATTTATTATCTGTACAGACGCATCAGTTAAAGGATTAGGGGCTATACTGATGCAGGAAGATAAAAGAGGAAAGAATCAACCAATTGCATTTGCCAGCAGACAAACAAAAGGTGCAGAGAAAAATTATTGCACTACAGACTTAGGGGCACACTTGCAGTGGTTTTTGCATTACAAAAGTTTCGAGATTTGGTATATGGTTACGAAATACACTTATTCACCGACCCTAAACCACTAGTGGGTATGTTTAAAGAAAAACTCCTCTCTGGGAGGAGAGCAAGATGGAAATGTACAGTTGAAAACTACAATGTACATTTTCATTATATACAAGGTAAAATGAACATAGTAGCTGACGCATTATCTAGGAACCCGAACACAATTTAGGTCACGGCATTAGATCTCAAAGGAAATATCCCAAACCACGATGATATTGCAAAAGCACAAAGACTTGACCCAATATGGTCTAAAGTTATATACAAGTTAGAAAGTGGAGACGACATACAATTACCCAAACTGCATGTACCACTCGAACAATTCACAATAGTCAATAATACTTTATACAAGATCAACCCGAAACAACCAAAACGCCAAAGAAATACTAACCAGTTGGTTGTACCTAATGACATGATACCCCAAGTATTACGAACGATACACGATACCCCACATGCAGGACATCCTGGAAAGGATAAGACATTCAAACAGCCACAGCTGTTATATTACTGGCCTTCAATACGAAAAGATATAAACAATCATATAGACAGATGCGAATCATGTGCAAAACACAAAGGATACCCAATCACACCTGCACCGCTGGGTAATTACCCTGTACCACATCAACCATGGGACGTTGTCGCTGTTGATTTACTCAAGATGCCATTATCATACAATAATAACCAATACCTATTCGTAGCAATGGATCATTTTTCCCGTTATGTCATTTTAGCTCCAATTAAAGATTAAACAGCAGAGACAGTAGCAAAGGCAATAATAGATAATGTAATATGTCGCTTTACTACCCCAAAGGCACTAATAAGTGATAATGGAGGAGAATTTAATTCTGATATCTTACAAGTAATATGTAAACAATACAACATCAAAAAGGTTAATGTTTTAGCCTATCACCCAGCATCTAATGGGTTAGTAGAGAGACAAAACAAAAAAGTATTAGATGTGCTACGACACATTCTCCATGAAAATTATACAAGCTGGGATGATTGGAGTCCCAGAGTAGAAGCCTCAATTAATGGATCTATAAATAAATCCATAGGTGACAAAGCACATTTCATTATATATGGGACAGATAAAAAACTACCATATGAGCTCCTAGAAGGTGACAGTCTGCCCATATACAATTACGATGATTACTCTAAACCCCGTTTACATGAATTCCAGGCCATACACAAATGAGTCAGAAAACAACTAACGATGTCCAAGGAAGAAATGACGGAGGCATTTAACAAGAAGGCACGAGATTCACGTATCAGCTTAGGAGACATTGTTTATGGTATCATTCATACGAGAGACAATAAATTATCCCCAAAATTTGAGGGCCCATACAGAGTAATTAACATAAAAGCAAACAAAGTTTTAATTAAGTCACTGTCTAGTGGCGAAGAGAAACAAGTTCATATTGACCATTTAAAACGAGTTTCAAGGGAACTATCCAATAATTATTCAGCATCGGATACAACCGAACAAGCGAACGTAACTCAAAAAATCAATCAAGAAAACAACAATAATTACAAAAATAAATTAAGGTTATTTACCAAACAATCAAACATAGGTGCAACTGTTCCAATATAATCTATAGTACATCATTTACGAGAATTAAATATCGATTTAAACTCTTTCTATAAATGAAATAACAATCAACCGTAACGCACATCATCACTATCATCGACCACAGCATGACCATATTAAGAAATTAACAGATTTTTTTGTCGGTAGGTAGCGATGAAGGGACTTATGTTATGGATTCTCCTCTACATAGCAAGAGGATATGCGCACTTACAGTAGACTCCCAACACATAGCACGGCAAGGATGCCTCATAGCTCCAACTGCCACGACTTCAATCGTAAAAGACGTCATGATACTGAAATAAGTCTGGATTACTTGTATGAACTACCTTCTTATCTAGAAAATATCGCAAGGTCAATGCGAACCCTGGACTTCATGATAGGAGGCTATGTTTCACAAGCACATAACACAAAGGAAGCGGATGAAATAGTCTATCTATCTATCTATCTATTGCCAGACGCCTCAATCCCGTTTGGGGTGGCCACAAACAAATCGCCTCCAAGTCGCCCTGTCCCCCGCCATTTCACTGCCCTGCTCCCAACTCACACCCCCCTCTCTCATATACCTCTCCACCCCATCCCTCCATCTCATCCTCGGCCTCCCCCTCCCTCTTCCCCCCTCCACCTCACTCACATACACTCTCTTCGTCAGTCTTTCACCCTCCATCCTCTCCACATGGCCAAACCACCTCAGTGTGTTCCTCATAACGCTTCCTATCACATCCACATAGTGAAGTTAGCTAAATGGAAAATAGAACAGGCTAAGTCAACTATGCTCATCATGATCCAAGATCTCCCATCTTATGGAACGGAGGTATTGAGCGACATGAACAACATCACACGTACTCGCCAAAAGCGCGGTTTGTTCGACCTGGGTGACGCAGTTCTTGGGAACATCTTTGAATTGGCTACAGAGGAAGACCTTAAAGAAATAAACAACAAATTTAATAAAATAGCTCAGGTACTAACATACCAAGATAAATTCATCACAGGACATAACTCAGTAATGAAGACAATTGTGAAAAATCTGAAAAAGGCAGAAAACAGAGGTCTCGAAAGTGTAGATAAAATAAATGAAATGGACGGTAACATAACACTTTTCCAACACTTCTCCATCATCACAGAACACATTGACACAATTCTTCTCCAGTTAGACAACACTAGAGTTCGTTACAGGGCACTTATTTCGAATGCTGGTGATGGCAAGATCACAACTGACTTCCAGTTCATGAGCTACGTCAGATAATTAGTCAAGGTATACATAAACATAAATTGAAGCATTTGTTCCGAAGTAGGGATTTCATGCAATATTATCCATATTTAGAAGCAACACTAACACCAACATCAGTAGTAGTTCATGTACCATTCATAACTGAAGACCTGTTCACAGTATACCAAATACACCCCTTCCCTTTTAAAAATAATAACAATTTGGTCATCATCAACATCAACACAGACACCGAACTGATCATGGTCTCCAAGAGACGGAACACTGTCATTTTCATAAGTGAACCAACGATTGAACGAAAGTGCCGCACATCCTTACATGCTGTTCATCTTTGTCCTGCGTACATTTTCACGTTTCAGCCTACTGATACAGTCCCTTGTGAAATGGCTATCATCAGAAATAACAATATGCATCATCACTGTAACTTCACTTTTGCTCCAGATAAGCTTGTACACCATCAACGCATTGGACACTTACAGTTTTTTTTATTTCACTCATAACATATTAGTTTACATAGTCTGTCCAGATATACCACTATTTCATACTTCAGCCTCAGGATTATACATAGCACCAGACTACTGTGCGGTATTTACATTATCCATGTCCACTTTATCCACCATCAATCACTACGCCATCCTCAATCATACACACAAACATTTCCACCGATGCCTGATATGGACTTAAACATGAGCACAAGTATTAAGTTGACTTCAGCTAAGTTTGAAACTATGCAACTGATCAATGAAACAATGAAGCCCTGGAAAAAATTTGAGTTTGAGTATGTTCAACCCATATTATGTGTATAGCCCAGCACCTACTGTCTTTTTAATCTTCTACATTGTATTTCCAGTAGTGCTGTTTGCAATGCACAGAATGCATGCAAGAATTGCAAGTTTTGGAGTCAGTATTTAGCAGGGGTAGAGTTAACATCGAAGTTAACCCCTCTGAATGAAGTGTACATATTTTGTATATAATATTATATATATATATATATATATATATATATATATATATATATATATATATATATATATATGTATATATATATATATATATATATATATATATATATATATATATATATATATATAATATTACTAAATCATTGCATTTTACCATGAATATACCTGTACAATATTATCATAAATATTATGTCTATACAATATTATAATCAATATTATGCACTAATAGATTAGCATATCTCAATAATGATTGTTGTTGGAGGACCTTCAGCGGCGTGACCGAACAATGTAAGGACTCCATATTATAAATACAATTCATTATAGGAAACATGATAGATAGATAGATAGACAGACAGATAGACAGAGCACCAGGCAAGCCTGGGAATGGGATATGAGCTTGCAAGTTTAAGTGAAGAAATGTTGACAATACACCGGAAGCAGCAAGTCAGGGGATGAGATAGGTAGTGTGTCAGCAAGAAAGCACACGAACAATGCCTAGTGACCATACACACACATACTCACACACAGGCTTCTAGAACATTTCAACAACAGTGTAACACACATGACAAGACCCCTGCTACACCAGAATTTAGGAAGCAGAACTCAGAAGGAGGTTAGCTATAGAACTGACAGGTAGTGGAGAGAGTGAACAAAAAGAGGGGTCCAACTAGACTTACTTAGTATATTAAGTCTCTGTAATACATACGCTGCTCAACTTAAGACTTTCTCTGAAGATAATAAATCAAGATCAACTCCCTGTATTTCATCTTTAACTCCTCCTGCTCTTCAATTATCAAAATAACAATAAAAACTCAAGACTCATTTATTACAAGAATAGAGAGTCACAGGGTTAACATTGCACAACACTGTAAATTCCCATGTGGTCTAGTGGTGAGGTATTGCAGTTTATTCACTCTTTATTCACATAAATGAAGCACCTGGGGCAGCCATTGCAACGAGCGTCTAGTCATGACAGTAGTTAAGCAGGAACTGGGGAGAGGAGGATGCAAGGATGCTCTACTACACGCGAAAACACAGCTGTTTGGCGCCGCATGAAAAATTCAAACTACGATTGAAAACATATAGGAATTTTTTTTGCTTTTTAAAGTTTTTTGGCCATAATTGGTTTCCGAAGGCCTGAGCCCAAAAAGTCCAGGACTTGGGATGTCCGGGACTTGGGTGTCCAGGTCTTACATATCCCTGTGTGTATATATATATATATATATATATATATATATATATATATATATATATATATATATATATATAAATATATATATATATATATATATATATATATATATATATATAATTTTCTTTAAGAGTATGAATGGAAGAAAGAAAAACAAAGAAAAAAAAGTCCATGTGCCTAAATGCATCCTGCATTCATAATTTTTATAATAACTATATTTAAATATAAGTGGATTAAATGTTTGTGGGAAGCAACTCCCAGGAAGTGAATTCCAGTGAGTAGTAGTTCTGGGGATAAATGAATTCTGATAAGCAGAGGTTCTGCATTGCGGGGGAGAGAGTGTAAGTTCATGGGCTCTCCCAGCTGCCCTGGTATTTCGGGAGAAGGTGTGAAGGGGACGCAGAACTGAAGCAAGTTCGTCAGAGCACTTACAATGAAAATATCGGTAAAATAATCCTTAAGCTTAATAATGCTAAAGATTAATCTAATGGCTTTATTTTGAATTTTGACCAGTTGCCTCAATTCAACCGCTCCACATCCACTCCACAGTGGCGAACAGTATTCGAGCTGAGAATGCACATGACTTTTATATATTGTGGCTAACTTCACATCAGTGAAGAATTCACGGACTCTGTACAGAGGTCCCAATTTTTAAGAAGCATTTTTAACAAGGGATTTAACATAAGCTGTCCAGCTTACGTTGATGTTTCCAGAGTGACACCTAGGATATCAATTCTAGTAGATATGGGAATACTGACATCATTTAAAATTATGTGGGAGTCTGAGGGATTCTTTCTGTTGGAGAAATTAATGAATTTAGTTTTCTGAGCATTAAATGAGGCCAGATTTGTTTGTCCCCATTGATTAATTTTAGAAAGATCCTGGTTCAGAGAAACGGCTGTGTTTAGTTGGGAATTTTTAATATCAGATTGTGTAAAGGAGGTACTAAATGTGAAAGAACCATGAAGTGTCGAGTCATTAGCATAAGAATGTATTGGGTTGTGAGTGACAGATAGAGGGTCATTTATATGAATGAGAACTATGAACGGGTGCAAATGATGAGGTGAAAGAGAGAGAGATTGTCCAGGTGCTTGAGGGTGTGAAAGTGGATGTATGTGGATTAACTGAAACTAAATAGTGTGGTGAGTGTGAGACAATGGGAGTATGTGCGGGAGTAGGTGAGAATGAGAGGGGAAAAGAAGGAGTGTTTATTGTGAGTAACAGATGGAAGGAGAATATAAGAGAGAATGGATAAGTTGGGTCAAGGATTGTGTGGGTAAGATTGAAAGTTGGAATTCAAATGTGGGCCAATGCAAGATCGCGCAAGTAGAGTGAGAGAAGAGTTCTGGACAAATGTGGAAGTGTGCATGGAAATGTTTGAAAGGAATGAGATAGTGTTTTTGATTGGTGATATGAATGGTAAAGTAGGGAATGTGAAGGTGGATGAAGTAGTTGGTGAGTGGGCAGTACCTGTTGAGACAGATGAGAATGGCAGTGCTTTAGTGGACATTTGTGCCGGGAGGGGGTTGGTGATAGCCAATACCCTCTTCAGGCACGAATGATCCACAGGTATACATGGCAAGTGATGAAAAGGGTGGGTGGTGAACTGAATGAATGGAAGGCAATGATTGATCATGTGTGTGGATGAAAGGATGCGAAGGTGTGTAATGGATGCGATAGCATATAGAAGTTAGGGGAGTGGACTTTCTGACCACCACTTGGTGGTGATCAGAATCAAGGTCCATGTAAAATGGAGAAATAGAAGAAGGGAAGGATGGGAGGAAGGAGTAGATGCAATGAGAGTGGAAAGGTTACAAGAGGATGAGAAAAAGGCAGAATGTAAGAGAGAGGTAGAGGAGTGATTGGGTAAATATTGATTGGAATAGATGGAGAACGTTGAAGGTATGTCCAAGACATTTATGGAAGAAATATGTGCAGCATGTGAGGTGATGTGTGGGGTGAAGAGAAGACGAAAGGGGGTGCAAGGAACTGCATGGGGGAATGAAGAGGTGAGACAGGCTGTGGCACAAAAGAAGAAAGCATTTGATGAATGGAAGAAGTTGAGAAATGGTGGAAGAGGGAGTTATATGTAGAGAGGAAGAGAGAGGAGAAAAGATTAACGATAGAATGCGAAGGGTGGATGGGGAATTAGGAAGGAATTTGAGTGTAAAGTGGTGGGACTCTAAGAAAATGTTCTGGAAAAAGGTAAAGAGAGTTAGACAGGGTGGCATTGAAGTTAGTCGGGGAGTGAAAGATAAAAATGGTATGTTACTAGTGGAGAAGAGAGAAAAAGTGGGCAGATGGAGTGAACACTTTAATGAATTGTTGAACATGGAGAATGAAAGTAATGTGAATATAAGTGTTTGGGGAATGGCTGGGAGGAGGAAGGTGAGAAGAGAGGAAGAAATCAGTAGGATGGAAGTTGTAGAAGCAATGAAGAAAGTCAAATTGGGGAAAGCCCCAGGAATTGATGGAGTGTGTGGCGAAATGCTGAAGCATGGGGGATAGATAGTAGTAAAATGGATGTGGAAGATGTGCAGATTGGTCTGGGAGGAAGGTAGTGTCCGGCAATATTGGAAATCAGGTATAATTATTACCTCGTGCAAAGGAAAAGGGGAAAAATGTGTGTGGCAATCATATGGGGATTTGTCTTAGTGTAATAGGAAAAGTATATGGTAGGATACTTATTGACGGAGCTGGGAAAATAACAGAGGAATTAGTTGGAGAAGAACAGGGAGGTTTTAGGAAGGGAAGAGGTTGTGTAGATCAGATATTCATTCTTACCTCGTAGATCTTTAGTAGAAAAAATTCTAGAGAAGAGAAAGAAGTTGTATGCAGCCTTCATGGATCTGGAGAAAGCACATGGCAGGGTGGACAGACAAGGATTGTGGGAAGTATTAAGAATATATGGAGTAGATGGGAAGCTGCTGAATGCTGTGAAGAATATGTATGAGGGGGCTAAGGCTGCAGTGCGTGTGGATGGTGAACTGAGTGAATTTTTCTGTCTGAAGGTTGTGTTGAAACAGGGATGTGTCATGTCTCCATGGTTGTTCAATCTGTATATGAGTGGGATTATAAAAGAGATACAAGGTAGGGCAGTCGATGTTGGAGTGGTTCTAATGAGAGAGGGTAGTGTTTGGAAACTCCCTGTACTGTTGTTTGCAGATGATACTGTGTTGCTAGGTGAAGTCGAAGGGGAGATGCAAGGTTTGGTGGATGAGTTTGGGAGAGAGTGTAAGAAACGGAATCTAAAGGTGAATGTAGGGAAGAGTAAAGTTATGGTCTTCGAGAGAAGTCAAGTCACTGAATGTACAGTGAGGTTGGATGAGGAGGAAATGGACAATGTGAGTAAGTTTACGCAGTTGTGTAGTGTAATGTGTAAGGATGGAAGTTTGGAGGGTGAAGTACTTGAAAGGGTACAACAAGGAAGAAAGATTGCTGATTCCTTGAAAGCAGTGATAAGAAACAGGGAATTGAGCATGGAAGTGAAAGAGTTACTACATGACAGTATTGTACCAATTCTAACATATGGAAGTGAACCTTGGACCTTGTTTGAAAGACACAAGTCAAGAGTGAGAGCAGCGGAAATGAATTATTTGAGAGAAACATGTGAAGTTACATGGAGAGACAGACTGACGAATGAGGATGTGAAGGAGTGTTTTGGTTGGATGTGGATGTGATAGGAAGAGTTAGGAGAAGCACACTGAGGTGGTTTGGCCATGTGGAGAGGATGGAAGGTGAGAGACTGACGAGGAGAGTGTATGTGAGAGAGGTGGAGGGAAGGAGAGGGAAGGGAAGGCCAAGGATGAGATGGAGGGATAGAGTGGAGAGGTATATGAGGGAGGGGGTGTGAGCTGGGAGCAGAGCAGTGAAATGGCAGGTGACAGGGCGACGTGGAGGCGATTTGTTTGTGGCCACCCCGTATGGGTTTAAGGCATCTGGCAATAGATAGATAGATAGATAGATAGAAAGAGTGTTAGGGCCAAAACTGATCCCTGAGGTACGCCAGCATTTATGGAATGAAACTGGGAATAAATTCCATCTGTCATGACCTGTATTATTCTGTTAAGAAGGTAAGAAGAAAATTAGAGGAACCAGTGATGCAAGGCCATAGTGTGACATCTTAGACAATATGATTCGGTGCCATACTTTGTCAAATGCTTTTCAAATATCAAGTGCTATTGTATGTATTTCACCATGTTGGTGTATTGCTTTGTTAATCTGATGGATAAGAAGATAAAGAATGTCTACAGTTGAATTCTTGTCTAAATCCATACTGCCGGTCATTGATTAATTTATCGATTTCTAGGTGCTTGACTACGTATTTGTTTATTAACCTCTAGACACCAGGCATGGGTAGACCTATCCACGTCCAAGAACTGGGTCATTTTCTGGAAAATCAGTTTTCTCCAAAATATATATATTTTTTTATTACAAATCAGTCACAAATGATAAAAATCACATAAAACATGCATACTTACTCTCTTTTGGCGATTTGGAGGTGGTGGTGTGGTGTGAAGGAGCCAGTGTGTGGCGGCTGGGCTGAACGTGTTCAAAGTGGCAGTGGTGTGTTGGCGGTGGTGGTGGAAGGAGGAGGGATGATATCACGCACCAAAATAAGTGTTGAGTGTGTCTTTGTTTCTCTCACTAATTCACAATGCCATTTGAACACAATATTACAACTGAAATAGCTAAAAACGCAAGAAAGTAATAATGATTGGCTTCTTATATGTTTTCCATGATACTTATTTTCTAACAAACTTATGTCTGTTTAGGTGTTCACAATTATTTACACATTATTTCACTGTTTTTAGTAATTCTTGACAGTATGATACTCCCTAATGGCTGGCTATGGTCAGTACAAGTGTACTCAAGCATCCATACACTCTCCCCCACACCCCTTAGGGGTGAATTAGTAGGAAAGAACGATGTTTTTTAAAGATATCATTTTAGCTATACACTCCAGGTAAATAAAGCATATCTTGCTGTAACTCGTTATTATTTTTTTATTGTTATTAATATTTTAGTGTCTTAATAATAGATCACAAAATGCAAAATAATTTCCATTCGCTACTCTGGCCGAATTCGAAACCCATACTTTGGGTCCCATTTTCATAAGCGTGGTTACATCAGGAACTGAAACAGGGACGTACAGCCTCTAAAGAAAAACTGCACTTTTTTAGCGTGATAAAATTTGATACTCCAGACAAGAGAGCTGAAAATAAAATGAGTTAACGTGCATACATGGCATCCCTGATCTGCTGAGCCTTAGGTCCTAATTCGTTGTAGTATCGAATGCTTCGTAGCACTATTTAGTATGCAATTTGTATTGCATGTCAATTATCACGTTTCTTATAGAATTTGTCTAACAACACAATTTTAATAAAAAATGTAAATGGGAATGTTGATGTATAACGTACAAAACAAATCAGTCTATGCATTGTTACAAAAGGACCCGAAATCAGTATGAGCATGAGCAATGTTTATTAAATGCTGAGTTTGTCCGGGCTGAAACAGTTTCGGAAGCAACACATTCCTCACATTAAATGTAAATTTAGTAGCCTACTGTCTGAAGTAGAAGCCAATCCTAAAATAAATGAATATGCCCACCAGTCACTCCCCGATGTTGTTATCATCGTCGTCAAACTGGCGATATGCCACTCTTTTTCATAATCCATGCACTGCCACATTTACGTGTCACTGTTGTGCTTAATATTATAGCAAAACTACGATACATACTGTATATACGGTACTTCAGATGCATTGTCCATGTGGTGTTGGATATCCTGGATAGTTAGGCCATTAAAGTTTGCTGTCAACCCAGTCCTAAAATGGTAATTGTGGTTGTCCCTTTATCACAATGTGCAAGAAAATCCTAAGGTCATAACCTCAGATACGAAGACCGCAAAGCAGACAAATAGCACTTTGATTTCTTTATTATCTAGTGGAAAATGATTTGCTGTTTTGTGACCTTTCTTCTAGCATTATGTCCATTGGTATGAATTATTCGGTATACACAATAGGAAGCTGCTGCAGTTATATTACTGTATATCTGGAGAGAGAGAGAGAGAGAGAGAGAGAGAGAGAGAGAGAGAGAGAGAGAGAGAGAGAGAGACAGACAGACAGACGAACTGACGAACAGACGAACTGACGAACAGACGAAATGACGAACAGACATACAGACATACTGACAGAGAGACAGACAGACATATCGACTTAACTTGTCCTCTTTCACAACAAAAAGGAAAAGAAGAGGCTTTAGGTGTACGTTTCGAATGATGGGTGCTATACAGGTAGCGTTAGCCAGTCTCTTGTGCCCCCGCCCCTACTAATGTCCCGCCCTCTTCCAGCTCTACCTGTTGTTTATTGGCTGAGATAATTATTTTTCTTATTGACAGAATAATGAGCCTTGCACGAAATAGCATCGTATTGTTTACTCTTACTTTGAATTCATTTCTGTATGACAAAGGAAGCATTAAAATTTGCTAACTGAATCATAAATGTGTGTGTGTGTGTGTGTGTGTGTGTGTGTGTAGATACCAAATATAAGGAAAAGTCAAAACACTAATTTCTTTGTAGAATGTATACCTTTATTTTTATAGATAGAACTTTAGTAGTTTACAAACCTTTCAGGCCAGTGACATTCCTTGGTACTTTTTCCAACATCCTTTACTACAAAACATGTTTCCTATTTAAATTGAAAATATATCGTTGCAGTTAGTGGATCAAGTAAAAGTTCTGTTCCTTCGATTTGCAAGAGCGCCTGACATGTTTACCCGATGCTGGCACGGCAAGACTGGCTTCCCTCACCTCCCAGAACTCCCACTCCAGCCAATGGGTGAGTGGGCGGGGCCAGGGGGGGGGGGGGCACAAGAGACTCTGGCTAACTATGCGTATAGTGACAAAGTACATGAGAGATGAACAGCTAAGTATACCATTATTGGTGATCTTAGCGAACCAAAGGCTGAGAACCCACAAAACTTGTCCCATCCAATGTAAATCGAGCATCAGAAAGCCAGTAGCAAGGCAAGATTAGTTTGAGATGTCTAGACACACTGATTAAAGAACCATGAAGATCATAGGCTGGCCGTGAAATACATTGAGGAAAACAGTTCCTGAGCTGATGTGTTCTGTGCGTGAAACACTGAATACCAGTTAACACTTGCACTGGATTTGGAGATAAAAGCGATGAGTGTGTAACTTCACAAACGCTGAATACCCAACATAATATGAGACATGTTAATGTCTTGGCTAATATATCTTAAATATTTTGTCTTATGCAGGATTCATTGATACTGCTGCCAGTATGCTACTCCATACTGTGCTATATGTGATTGCAAAGTCAGAAAGAGAGAGAGAGAGGAATCGAAGCACAGTTTATATGAATGGGGGGGGGGAGAGGTAAGTGAGAGCAGGCATCTGCGAGTAAGAATAGTGAGAGAAAAGGCTGTGGCAGATATAATTAATTCTCTGGCACATTGCTTAACTTTGGTATATAATTAATTAACCTTCTCTCCCCTCCCCCCCCCTCTCTCTCTCTCTCTCTCTCTCTCTCTCTCTCTCTCTCAGGTACAGTCTGGGCCAGAATTTGGGCTTCCTTTCTGACTGCTCTATAGCAGCCTTTGTAGCGGATTCTTTATATATATATATATATATATATATATATATATATATATATATATATATATATATATATATATATATATATATATATATTAATGAATAGTGACGTTCCTCTGGGTTCTTTCCTGTTTGTAATTCTCCTTATCCAGTCACCAAAGATGTCCTGGTTGTATATTTAACCCAGTTCACTCAAGATACCATATCCTCGCGCTTCTTACAGTGTCTATCACAGCAGCCACTCTAATAGTCACAAAATGAAGCAATGGCAAACCTTGTTTCTGAGTTGTCTTTGTTTTTGATTGGGTTGAAAGAATCCCTGTTACTTTGAATGCATCAAACACACACACACACACACACAAAATCACACACACACACACACACACACACACACACACACACACACACTGGCAAAAACATTATTGCTCCACTTTGGTAAAGGCGGGCGATAATAAGGAGTAATGACAGTTTTTGATGATCTGTCCACATTCTACTATCGATTTTGTCCCGTCGCCTACCAAATGTATTCGGTATATTGATAGATAGATAGATAGATAGACAATACATTGTATCTGGTACATATGTGCTCCTTATCTTACACTGTAAGTTAAAACCATCATATATCATACATTTTATTGAGAACGCTGTTTTTTAAGTATTCTTAATGGTGGCTAAATCCAATGTGTGTCCCTAACTGTGTCACTAAGTCACTAAGTTTTTCTGAAGGACGAAATATGGTAAACTGCAACCGGAAAATTTGATAGAACATGCACTTTGTTCCATCATTTCTTGCCTCAGCCACAGGGCATGTATGCAGTTTTTTTTTTTTTTTTTTTTTTTTTTTACAGAACAGAGGAAGGAAAAAAATGAATAAAAACAATAATTTATACACCAGACTACTGGTGTCCTTTTCTCATAAAATATCTGTAACAGTTAGACTTGAACAGCTGTGTGTTGAAGTTTGGAGAGAAACAACTCTGGGGAAGCGAGTTCCAGAGAGAAGCAGTTCGGGGAATGAAAGAATTCTGATAGGCAGAAGTTCTGCAGTATAGCTGAGTGACATTCCAGTCATGAGCGCTACCAGATGCCCGTGTAACACGAGGGAAGGCATGGAGAGGTGGCACCAGGGGCGCAACTTCGTCTGAGCATTTGCTATAAAAATATCTGTAAAATAATGCAAGGGAGGTAACATTCCTTCTTACCCGTAGGGGAGGTAGTTTATTTGTACTGGCGGATTTGCTAATAATTCTAACAGCTTTGTTCTGAATTTTGTCTAGTTGTTTTAATGCAACCTCTCCACATCCATTCCACAAGGGTGATGAATATTCAAGCTGAGAGCGCACATGACTTTTATAAATTATATCTAATTGCTCATCAGTGAAGAAGTTACGGACTCTGTACAATAATCCGAGTTTCTTTGAGGCGGTTTTAGCAAGTGATCTAACATGAGAGGTCTAGCTGAGGGCACAGTTAAGTGAGACGCCGAGAATTTCAATACTTCTGGAGATGGGAATATTAGTAGCATTGAAGGTAATAACCGATTCTGGCAATATCTGTCTATTAGTAAATTGTATATATTTAGTTTTACTAGCATTAAATGAGACAAGGTTGTTTTGTCCCCATTCACTGATCATAGATAGGTCTTGATTTATGGAGATGGCTGTACTGAGTTGAGAGGTAGAGATATTAGACTTTGTAAATGGGTGTCTGAGTGTGAATGAACTACGTAGTGTTGAGTCATCTGGATATGAATGGATGGGATTGTGGGTGACAGATAAGAGATCATTAATATGAACCAGGAACAGGGTTGGTGCCAGAACTGATCCCTGCGGCACTCCGGCATTAATTGAGTGGAAATTGGAATATACATCATCTACTTTAACTCCTATTATCCTGTCATTGAGATATGAGGAAATCAAAGGAACAAAAGACGTTACTCCATAGCAAGGGAGTTTGGACAGCAGGGAACAGTGCCATACTCTGTCGAGAGCTTTAGAAATATCAAGGGCTACTGCATGAGTTTCTCCATGTAGGTCAGTTGATTGATGGATGGTATGAGTTAGGAGATTGAGTATATCAATGGTGGATCTTTTGTTGTGAAAACCATATTGTCTATCAGTATATATATATATATATATATATATATATATTACCAGTAGTAATCCTAGCTTCTTTCGTTAGCACAAACGTTGGCTCTTTCGTAGAACGTTGGATTATTATAATTGCATGAGGAAAAAAAAAAATAGGTGCAGTTTTGCGACGAAGGGTACGTGTGGAAGGAAGAACAGAAACTGCAAGTAATATGAGGAGAGGGAAAGAAAGAAATGAACAGAATGACTGTAGAATTGGTGAGCCGGGGAGACGAGCACAACAAAACTGTGCCTATGCACTCCACAGCAGTCCCTTGGGGGTCAGTCCTTTCCCCCTGTAGGGGAAGATAGACAGTCCTCAGAGGCACCAACATACTTACAACCTGGTCAGATGTGTTGTACCAGTGTGCAGTTTCGTGTAGGCCAGAATACCATACTCTCCTATACATGTTACTCTAGCTATCGGCGTGGAAATCCGTGCAGATTACACACCACACTTCCTGTTTCGGAATAAAGAAAAGGGGGGGGGGTGAGGGGAGAGGGAGCATTACAATGTCGATCTTCTGAAACCCCAGGCACGGTGGGGGAGTGGTCCATAAATGCACCCATCATCTTCCCCCTCTCCTTGAGACCAGTATGCGGGATGTACCAGGCCATTGTCTGACTCTCTTTATTCACATTTGGAACACTCGTGGTGTTTTCCTCTAATTTCCTTCATGTTGGACACCACCTTCTCTTCTGTACTGAGACTCACCTGTGTGAGGCATCTGACAGCAAGCCGTTCTACGTATCCACGTACCTTCTCTTTTTTTCATTTCAAAGCCGAAGATGGTTGTTCTCTGTATGTAGGCAACGACATAATATCTTGGTCTCGTGTTTCTAACATTAATCCTATGAATTACCTACAGTCTGCCTTCGGCTATCCTGTAATTCTCTAAGTAAATATATCTAAACTGTGTACGGATCCCTTATTTCTACTGACCATACAAAATTCTTCGACTGTCTTACTTCTAAGATGGACCACAATCAAAATCATTTCTCCATTCTCTGAAATCTCCGTTTGAAGTGGTTCAGTGTTCGCCATCACTTTTGGCTCTCCTCTCGCTTCACTGATCTACTTTATGAAGAAGACTCTATCTTTTTTAACCTTAGTACCACAGAACAGCTTTTACAGCACCATTCTTGTATCCCATACAATCTTACTCAACTAATTACTCCACTCCAATGGGCTCCAACGGTCATGGTTTTATAACATTAACTGGCCCTATTGCTCCAGTAAGATCTGTGAACCCTTCCATGGATCAGCGTCTGTAGCACTTTTGGAGTTGCTGATTGTGGGACCCCCAGGCAGTACTACCTAAGTTTTCCCTGCAATGAATACTGATCTGGGTGTGCTTTGCGCACCGCCTACTTAATATAATCGTTCAAAGTGGAATTAAGAGAGAGATTCTGGGGGAAAAATAAAATCAGCTTAATCAGTACAAGAAACAACTGCGAAGCCACTGAAGTGGAAAACAGGAGTGAAAAAGGAAGAAGCAAAATTATTAGTGAGGGTTTGACAAGGCACTATAAATGTCAGGAAAACTATCGGGTTAGATAATTCAGACCATTTGAAACGAATGTAGTTGTTTTTGTAAGACGACGATCAGACTTATCATCATTCTGAGCAGAAACTAAAGTAAACAGGATTCTGGAATAGGCTGAGTCTTGTACCCTTTGTAATTAACCTATTGTTACAGATTGCACTGAACAGGTCTGACTGAATTAGGACATTTCTGCATTTGTCCTGGGATAGGATAATACAGTGTATGATTCCATACCTCAGATAATCATTTCCATAAAGTGGTAAGTGTAGTACACCTATATACAGTAGTTCTTGGTCATGGAGGCATTGAAGCCCCATATGCTACAGACGTCACTTCTTAGGAGGGCCCATTGACCTTAGCAGTAATAACAGTGAAATGATTGACTGAGGAAATTTTGAATATTCCACTCATTGCTGAATAAAACTGGCCGTTGGTTGCTTGAAATTACTCATTATTGCTCTCGTTGTTTGGCAATGGGCTAATTTTCATTTTGTATTGGGTGGGAAATGCTCATAATATCCCTCCTCGATCTTCATCCAAGTGAAGTAGGCCTACATTGGAATCAAAATTAACAGAAGCATGAAACACAAACCAATAAGGTAATGACAAACATCGCACTTCAAACACACAGTACCATTCAGCATGAAAGACAGAATTCCAGCTCTGTTTTAGTCCTAGACATTGATGTCAGATTTCCCAAGGATGGTTAGATGTGACAACAACATCCTTAACCCTGTACTATATGTCCAAGCGCATCATTATTCCCTCGCACAACTCTTATCCTCTCTCACCTGACCTAATTAGGCCTATCAGTCTTTCGAAGACCTTCCGCGTTTTTTACAAATCTCCATTTATCTTTTTTTTTACACTTAGCTAATCCACCATACACCATTCGATGATGGCTGGAGATGATTCAACTATTCCACCCGAATCAGTCCTTTTGCCATGACCCAGGGACAATAATCACAAACCACAGCCCGTGATCTAATGCAATTTGTCCCTATCAGGGCACGACGGAGCCACATACAGACGTACGACAAGTTCCCTTTTGTAATTACAATCTTACTTCATCGGAAAAACAATGAAAACACAGTTCAGTGTCCTCCTGCGTCTCTTTCAAACTCTAATCTCAGGTACGACAGGAAAATCACCATGTTATTTTGCACATCTCGGCCCAGATACATACAGAAGCACCTCCGCTATCTCTTAGCTCACCCAGGACAATGATTTAGGTTAATCTTTGCATTCTTCTTACTCTTGCAATGCAGTACACACAAAATCATCTGAAGTATTCGGTGTCAGAGGCATAAATGTTTGCAAAAAGAGGAGAAACATGGGAAAGAACAGAAACAGACACAGCCGAATACCGAAAAAATATCATTTTTTTTAAATAATTACAAATCATTAATGTCATATTTTTATAATAATTTTACTTTCTCTTTATCTCTGGATCTTAAGGGAGTGGTGGCAATACGGTCGACCTCGAGATTAGCTCCGCACTGGGACGTGTTAAAGCTGCCGACCCACCGCCACCAAGTTAACCTTCCACTCTTTCAGTCTCACACCTCAACTTTCACCATCTTCTAATTTTGTCTGACGTTTCGGCTTCAAAGAAATACGAGATTTATATTTTGTGTTTGAAACGAGTATTCTCTTCACTCTCTTTACATCCGATAGCAGAGGAAATACATAAAATGCACGCAGTTAATAGAAAAATGATACTCGGAATGAAATGCTTTGTGATTCTTGCCTTAGCTGTATGTATTGTGTGTCAAAACTAAGAACAAGAAGCTTGAATATATTTAGCAAAATATATTCAAAATTTTCTAGAACGTTTGCTTCAGTCATATTACGGGAATCAAGGATGAACGGTTAAACTTCACTGCCGAATCTGGAGTGTTTGTTATTGTGGTGTTAGGATTAATAGTGGTTGTTGTGCCAATACGTTGGCTCAGTTGATACTCACAGGTCATGGTGATTGTGCTGCTGATAGCTGTTGTGATCGTAGTTACCTGGTACATGAATACAGGTTCACGATCCGTGTGGGCATGCGACAAGACTGTGTGATGTCCCCATGGTTGTTCAATGTATATATATATATATATATATATATATATATATATATATATATACAAGCATTGGGGGGGCCCCCCTCCAGGAGGGGGACCCCGCAAAGAACCTAGCCCCCCGGGCCCCCAAATCTCAAGTTACGCCCCTGGTGCACAGACATGAAACTTACTAGTATTCGAAGTCATGCAGGTGTATAGATATTACCAGAAGACATACAGATTATTCCCTGTGCCTCTTGTGGTAGCTAGGGTGGGATTCTGGGCAAAATCCCTTGTTACACTTGGGACACATGTAGCACGTCCACTCTCACTTATTTCCGTCAATAATAGCCCAAAACAGCACTGTCATATGTCACAACTTATGCCTGAAATACTCATTTACCGGTGAACATATATATGCATTAACTATTTCACTTATAAATTTGCTAAAAATGATAATATATAGCATGTACCCGATCTCCACTCACTCATAGGCAAAGATGGTGGACATACTAGAGCCTCTATTTGACTCTATAATAAAAGCTGGGACGTGATTGGATGGCTATAGAGAGAGTGGGAAACAATGGGCCAATCATAAGCCTCGATGTGTGATGTCTAGTCTCAACCAAAGCAAACTTCCTAATCTCACAGGAGTGCTAGATCTGAAGGCTGCCACGATCGTGGCATGACTGAGTCTGCTGTGTACGCCATGATCGTGCCTGATGTAGGATAGTGGTGTTGGTGCTTTTGGATCCTTTGTGTTTGGTGCATGGTCTCCCATTTTTATATAAATTTTGTCCAAATTTGAACTATATTTGGGGATTTTTTTTTTTTTTTTTAAAGCTACGTTAATTTAGGTTAGGGTAGTTAATGATAATAATATGGTTAGTTAATAATAATAAATAGTATTTAGTATAAAGACAAATTATTCAAAATCTAAGTTATGCCACCATAGGCAGTCAATGAACATAAGCATTCGTGGTGGATCTGACTGATTGATTGAACACAATTAAAAATATGGCGGTGCAACTTCCAGAGTCTTATGCCACTGGACAACAAGATAAAAGATGTCGCAAATAAAATGCACATATTTAAAATAAAGGTAATACCCATTTGTAGAAATAAAGACACTGCAAATAATAGAAGAATAGTTTATAAAATATCAATTACTTATAGAAGTGGAAGGAGGTCCGTCTCCCGGAGAAAACTAAAAAAATCAGTAAAATCACCGGAGCTTCCACCAAGCATCGAGGACAGACCATAGGCACCATCTGTCCCCTGATCCCTATGGAGGAATCTTTGATGGAAGTCTCCGAGACTTGGACACCTTACCGGCAAGTGATGGACAGTAAGGGAAACAAGGCAGTCATCACAGTACAGTTGAGTCCCACCACTTATCGAAACCCATGAGTAAGCTGAGAGTGCCCAATGCGAAGCCTTGCAAGAGACACCTCCAATTGCCGAGGCAGGGAGGGAAGAACCCTTGGCACAACGACTGTCTAAAAAACTTCTTTTAGTTTATTATGAACAACACCATCCCACTGTCTCTGCCAACACTTACGAATCATGTACCGCAAGTAAGGTGTTACATCAGAAGCAGAAAGCAGGTAGTCGACAGGGGGCCATCGAGAAGACACGGTGTTTGCTAAAATGTCTGCTCTCTCATTGCCCACCACACCAGCATGCACGAGAACCCAACAGAAATCCACACAACGGCCATGACGGCCAAGAAGAAAAAGCCTCTCTAAAATTGATAGAACCAGTAGATGGGATGCATTAAAAGACTCCAGTGCAGATGGAGCACTATGGGAGTCACTAAAAATCACGAAGCAGATTGAGGGAGAGTAAAAAGTGTTTAAGGAGCATATAAAATCGCAGTCAGTTCCGCCGAAAATACTGAAGCAATAGCAGGGAGACTATTCCCCCCTACTAAAGGAAGGGAAGACAACATCAAAGTCTACTCCAGTATCAGTCTTAGATTCGTCAGTATAGACAAAGACAGAGCCATCATGAGTTAAGGCATGTTCTAAAATGAAAGAGAGGGACACCTGAGTGGGAAGTGAACCCTTTTTTACCAATAACAGACCTACAAAATGTCAAATGAGGGAGTTGCCAAAAACCCACCCTCGGGATCCTGTATGGACTGACTGCCAGTCTTGGAACAGAGAGGGCTAACATAACAGACCGCACCTTGGAACCAAAGGGCTTTGGGAAACTAGGACAGGTGTCATAAACAGAAGATCGGGAGTCCTGGGTGATGATGGCACAAGAAACTGAGTCCGGAATGTAGTGAAGATGATACCAACATCTCATCATCAATGACTGGCGATGTAAATCCAAATGGAGGACACGAGCATCCACCAACAAACTTGAAATCAGGGATGACCTGAATGGCCCTGTTGCCAGATGCACACTAGAATGATGTACAGAATTTAACAACCGGAGCCGGTCATTTGTTGCAGAGTAGTAGATCTCACACCCATATTCATGTTTCGGAAGGATATGAGACCTATGCAAGAGGAGGAGGGTCTGACGGTCAGCATACCAAGAGATATGAGCCAAAACCCTCAAAAGACTCAAAGCTTTAATACAAGATGCCTTAACAGAACGAATTTGAGGGACCCAAGTTAGTCGTCTATCAAATATAAGGCCTAGAAACCGCGTCTCTTCCACACGGGATATTCTCTGACCATAGAGATACAAGTCAGGGTCTGGGTGAACCCCCTGAAGATGACAAAAATACATGACCATTGTCTTTGTTAAAGCAAAACGGAAGCCACGAGATTCAGCCACTCAGAAATTTTTTTAATAGCCAGCTGCAACTTCCTCTCTATCAGAGACATTCTAGACACAGTGATGGAAACTGAGGTCATCTATGTATAATGAGCCTCGTACACTATCAGGAAGTACTCTAACTACACTAAAGATGGCCATGGCAAAGACAGTAACACTAAGGATGCTCCCCCGTGGTACCCCATCTTCAAGTGTACGGGCATTAGAAAGTACTCCCCCTACTTGAACCCTTAAAAAACGGTTAGATAGAAGCTGCTGAATAAAAATAGGCAAGCACCCATGAAGACGAATCGTATGAAGAGAGAGTAAAATGCCATGAAGCTAGGCATCGTCGTATGCCTTCTCCAGATCGAAGAAGATGGTTACCTGATTTTGGTTAGTGGAGAAAGCCTCACAGACAAAAGATTCCAAGGACAGTAGGGCATCAGTGGTAGATCACATTTTTTGAGCACCATACTGGACTGGTGATAAGTAATTCCCTCCTCCCCTCGAAATATGACATGAACTGACCATTTACCATCATCTCTAACACCTTGCAAACACAAAAGGTTAGAGAGATAGGACAATAATTTGTTGCCTGCAGATGATCATTTTCGGGCTTAAGCATGGGGATAACCACAGCCACACTCCAAGAAGATGTAAACTCACCAGCACACCAAGTTCTGTTATACAGCACCAGTAAAAAGGAAAGGGATTCATCAGACATATGACATAAAAAGGCATATGGAATATCATGACAGCCTGGAGATGAATCATGACACTGCAACAAAGCCATCTGAAACTTCAAAACAGAAAAGGGGACATTGTAAGACCCTCCCCCAGATGATGTGAAGCTGAGGCTACAGGATTCAAAACGCCGACGTTGGCATGCTGAAGACGAGTCAGTGTCCTTTTTAGACACACCAGCAAAATGCTTGACAAATGCTTCAGTAACAGCAAAGGGATCAGTCACAGTCCCACCTTCATCAGATAAAACAGGAGGGGAAGGAACAGAAAATTTGCTAGAAATCTTTCTGACCCAGTTCCACACTTGGGTGACAGAAGTCCTAGAGTGAAGAGAGGAAACGTACTCCCGCCATGAAACACATCTGGCCTCCTTCAACACGCTACGTGCATGAGCACGCGCCCTCCAAACACCCATCAAATACTGAGTGTCCCCACGATGATAGCAAAGCCTAGAGAAGGTGACCTGTTTGGCTATCACTGCATTAGTACATTCAGGGGTCCACCAGGGAACTGGATGTTTTGGAAATCGACCAGAAGTCTTGGGAGTGGATAAAAAAGCTTCTGAGTACATTACATCATTTATATATGTGACTGCCTCATCAGCACTACGAAAACTGTCCACAGTGTGGTCAGTGGAACATAACTCCCCGAAGAGTGGTCAGTTTGCCTTATCTAGGTGCCAGCGAGGAAGACAACATTGTGGCTCACATTCAGCAGAAGTTAAATAATTGGGAAGTGATCACTGCCATGCAAATCTGGCAACACACCCCACCTAAAATCTAAAACAGCAGTAGCTGAACACATAAACAAATCAATGGCTGTAAAAACACCAAGCTGACTATGAAAGTATGTCATTTCACCTGAATTTAACACCTCCAACTCCTCATCCTCCACCAAAGAAGGCAGCATAGCATCTCTAGGGTTGTCATACTGTCACCCCACAGTGGGTGACGACAATTTAGATCACCCAGTAAAGAAAGGGTGATGGAAGGTAACAAACAAGGCAAACAAGATCTACCTTCTCAACAGAAGCATGTGGAGAGAAATAAAGACTACACAATGTATACTGACAGTGAAGGAAAATCTGAATGGCAACAGCCTGCAGTGGAGTTGAAAGACTCACACAAGTGATTGGGACATCACAGCGAACTAGTAGAACAGCACAGCCATGATGTCCTTGGCCAGGAAGAGGATCAGAATAAAATACATGGTAACCAGGAGGACCTGAAGGAGCAGCATCCCCAACCATGGTCTCCTGGATGCATGTACACACTGGGGAATAGCGGGCAATAAGACTATGCAATTCATCCCAAATAGCACGTAAGCTACAACAATTCCATTTAACTGTAGATCCCATAATGGAGTGGCATTATATCAGGTTACCTCCAGTGCCTGAGTTCTGGACACTGGGAACCTTGACGGGTTTCCGAGTACCTGACCAGAGGTTAGATTTAATAACAGATTTTCTAACCACAGCTAACCCCCTGGAAGAGGAACCCTAGATACCCAGTTTTGTAGATGGCAAAGGGGGGGAAGAAGGCCAGACAATGGTCTTCTGTGGTGGGATGGTTTGGTAGGGAGATCACAAACTGCCTTAGTTCGAACAGAGAGGACAACGCCATCACAAGGAGTATGATCAGTAGCACACCCCACAGTACTAGGATCCCGAGAAGGCAAGGCCTCATGCAACTGAGGAGGTGCATCGACAACCCAGGCATCACCACTGTCTGGTTGGGTTCGGACCATCAGCGAAATATTATCCTCAGCTTGCACTTGTCCGGTCCTCTGAGAATCCTGAAGAGAATGGGTAGTGGTCTCCCCATCCGAAACCTTTGGTGGCAGGGCCTCAGTCACTGACCATTTTGAGGAGCCACGGCGAGGGTTGCTATGCACAGAAGAGACACTGGGTTTTTTAGATGTCAGCAAAAGGAGAAGCATCGACATGGACGTCTGGCACCACCACAGAAGGGTGTAAACCCTCTGTCACTAAAATGGAGGCAGAAACATTAGTTGAAGAAGATGGGTTACCTCTCGCCTCACAAGCAATTGGAGCCTCAGCAACATCAGTCTGCAAATTACGTGAGAGGGGAGAGTGATGGCACAGATTGAGGCAGAGTCCTAGACACAAGACGCTGCACAGATGTACCGGACAAGACAGGGACATAAGAAATTCTGGGCTGGAAAAATCGAGTCTGGGCTCTCCTTCGTGTCTCATGGGTACGTATAGAAAAAATCTCTTTCTCAAAAGCGTAGCAAGGACAGTGCCGAGAGGAGGCAGCATGGGCACCCCCACAATGGTAGCATTTAATAGGTACCTGACAGTCACCAGCATGGGAGAAGCAACTACAAGAAACACATACACCAGGAAGGCCAGCATGCACACGACAACAAAAGCGACTAACATGCCCATACCCCTGACAGTGAAAACATCTCTTTGGGAATGGAATGTAGGGCATCACAGGAAGAAATAACCAAGCAAGGTTCACAGAATCAGGCAACGTTAACTGGTCAAAGGTCAGGAAAAGCATTGGAGTTGGTTTCAGAACACCCTCAATCTTCTTCTGCACCCTGTAAAAGTTGACGGCGCCAGAAGAGCTTAGTTCCTCCAACAACCGAGTCTCTGGGTATACAAGGAGTTCCCGGGAGTAAATGACCTCCTTACACTGGTTAAAGGTGGCATGAGGTACACAAGTCTTATTGTAACCAGATACGGAGGTCAGAGATTGGAGATGGGAGCTCTCTTCTGGGGAGGCCACCTCAATAAGGAGGCTACCATCGCCTTGAGATGAGATCACAGGTTTTCGACCACAGGTAGAAACATGGGCACAGTGCAAGTTGAAAATATCAGTGTCCAACACTGAGCCACCCACAGAGGGTTTCAGCACTAGTTACTTTGAAATATTCTCTTTCACCGTGTTTTCCAGGCTGAACCCCAGAGCCCAACCAGCCCATCGTGACTTCCTCCTTGTCCTAGTTAAATGCTGGGGCAGAGGAGAAAAGTTCCTAAGGGCCTGGAAAGGCTCCAGAGTGGCAATGAGGGAGCAGGATCTATTAGAGTGTCCAGGGACTGGTGCCACTCGTCAACAACATTTTAAACCCAAGATGCCATGTATGCAAACTCAAACTTCATTCTCCCACCCCTCCACACACAACAGAGTCCAACAGGTGGAAATCATATGCCAAGGACAACACCACTGGCGACCCCAGAGGTAGTGAGAGAGTATACACAGCTAATCACTGGGGGACCCAGGCAAGGGTGACTCCAGGACGACAGTAGCCACCAGGCCCCCCAGTGCCCACTTGACCCTAGCCACCGCATGACCAGCTGATTGACCTAGTTGGGCCCAACCAGACTGCCTGTCTAGCCAAAACAAGGGACCAAAGAGGTGCATTGTTAGCTGCAGGGTGCATTATGCAGCATCACTCAACCCCCAGGACTCCCGTCTTCCAGCATTACGGGATGCCTAAGGTGACCAGATTTATTGGAGGTAAAAGCGGGACACGCGCGCGCGTGCATGCCTGTGTGTGTGTGTGTGTGTGTGTGTGTGTGTGTGTGTGTGTGTGTGTATATATAGATAGATAGATAGATAGATAGATACATATATATATATATATATATATATATATATGAGTGACAGAGACCACTGCCGCGCAGCACCCAACCCTGAGGCTGCTACTCAAACACTAACGTCTCATTATCTCTGATCTCATACGAACTCCAAACATACCGACCGTATGGTACAGTGAATGGGCCGACCAAAGTTACCAGCTAGTGAGTATTACAGATTTTATAATAATAATTCGGTATTTCATTTGGTTAGGATTATGTATAATTTTTCTAATTCATCCTAATTTCATAAAACGTCATGTTATATCTAATGCAATAGTAATTTTCTAAAGGCGGGACATTTAAGATAATTTGCTAAAAAAGCTGGACATTCTTGTCACAGTCAAAGAAGCGGGACGGACGTCCAAAAAGCGGGACTCTGGTCACCTTAGGAATGCCACACATGGCAAACACATGAGGAGGCAATAGTCCTGCCCCAGATGGAAAACGGGCTGGATCTAACATCACCAGCAGGCCTCCTCCACCAGTGATGTAGGGAATGCTTGGTCTATGGGGCCAACAAATACCGAACCCTACAAAGGTAGGCAGGCCTCCCGAGTAGATGCCACTGCCAGCCACGTGTCAATCCCCGCCACCACGTCAAGGTGACCCCTCTCAGCGGGGGTGGTGGATTTGCTTAGTAGAGTTGCTCTAAAAGTGGCTGTAACAAGTGGACTTCTGTCAGGAAAGGAACGTGGTTTTAGGGTGGCACGTTTCCACTATTCACCATAGGTGTATTTATCTACACATAGAGTAAAGAGATGAATGTTATACTTAAATATTATATTTTTTTAATAACTAACCAAATTATTATTATTAAGTTACCTAACCTTACTTTACTTTAAAAAAAATAATTTCTTCCCAAAATAAGTTCAGATTTGGTACCAACCTTAAACTTGTATCGGTGATGAAATTTACATAAAAATCGGAGAATGTGCAAGCACAAAAAATCTGGGTTTTCAGTGGCAGCGGAATGGAGATGGGAGGTACAAGAACATTGGTAGTAGTGGTAATGTTGATAAACGTGATGGTTGTGGGATGATGATGATCTGTGTGAAAACCATAATAGTAATGCTGATAGTTTTAGTGGTAAGAGAATGGAGAACAGAGGGGTGAGAATGGTAGTAACAGTAGTAGCCTAATGTTTGTAGATGTTGTGGTTGTGGAATGAAGGACATAAGAGATGACGATAGTGTTCATAGTTGCTTTGTAGTGGAACATGTAGTAGACACGGAAGGCAGTAAAGAATATTAGGCTATCTAGGATGTACTGTTTCGAGAAGTGCTGGTAGTGGTAGTGAGCAAAAGTATCGACAATGTGTGTGTGTGTGTGTGTGTGTGTGTGGTAATAAAGCAACCAGTTGTGGAAATAGTTATTTTTTGTAAAAAGGTATATATTCTTTGACATGAAAATAGTTGAAAAGAGTGTCAGTAATAAAAATTGTGCTAGGTATCATATATATATATATATATATATATATATATATATATATATTAAGAGGGAGAAACAACAGAGGAGTTATTAACTTCTTCATCAAACGAAAACTTTTTGGATTGTATCGCCGTTATCTCCAGGAAAATTTTGCTCCTCTGAAGAGTACTTCTGTAGTCGAAGTGGCGAAATACATTAGTAGTCACTTCAGTAAGAGAGCTTTTTCTACTTTGAAAAAAAAATAAATAAAAACGTAATTATCAACATGAAAATCAGCCTGAACTGTTGCTCCACTCATTACAAATAATAAAATACGAAATGGAGAGGATGGTCAGATTTACTACACTGACTGAAACAATTAGCTGCTTTCACATATTGATTTTAAAATGCAAGGTGAAACCATCAACAAGATATTTTGAAAGTCAAATCAAATGAGTCTTGACATGGCAGTTGTGATCATAGTAATTAATAGTTTCATTTTCATTTATTCGTTAAGTTAGTGAGGTCACAAAGCTATATAAAAAATATATATATGATTTAAAGGTCCAGTGTTTTAACGCTTTCAGCCAGACGACAACATTATGTATATGTTCTCACTGACAGCAGAACCTGGAACCGAAGAGATTAACTGTGTATATCATCTTTCACACCAGAAAGCCTCTTTTAAGGTAAAGGAAGAAGTGAGAACGAAGCAAGACTAAGTCAGACGGAAGTTTTCTCTCTGAAGAGATCAAAGTACTCTAAGTTAAAAACAACAATACAATTGACGAGTCAACTATAGTGCAGTCCTAATGGATCCAGGTTTTAATCCCGACGTGTCGTAAAAATACCCCCGCGAATACCAATATTCCAGTCTTGCATGAGACAGTCCAAGCATGTTATGGTGGTAGATGGGGACGCTCACCATCCACTTACTCGATGTAGTGCTGCTTTGGGTGTCCACCCTTTCTTCTTTTCCTTCCTTCCTCTTTTGTCTTTCTTTCCTTCATTATTTCCTCTTCCTTCTGCCTATGGGTGACTCTACACTGAGTGGCAAGCCAAATGGTTTCCTGTACACCAGAAAACCATTTACTACGCTGGGTGGTAACCATATAACCATTTAACCAAATTTTGGCACCTGGTGGTATAGTGGGTAATTAAGGTGCCCCAGTCGGACTGAGCGGATGAAGGTTTATATCCAAGGGTTGGTTGGGGTTCATTGCTCAAGTAATGCCACTCAGGGATGAGTGAGGTTGGTCACTCATCTTAAATGTCAGGACCAACTTGCTTAGTCTCGGGGTCATACGCTCCTCATGGGGCAACGTAAAACTGGTGATGGATGTGTGTGTGTGTGTGTGTGTGTGTATATATATATATATATATATATATATATATATATATATATATATATATATATATGCAGAGACTTCACTTCACCGTGAAGATATGTATGCAAACTAACCACAGGAGAAATGAAAGGAGCGACAGTGAGTACTCTCGTATTTTACATCTTCAGACAGAGTGAGACAGAAACGTAAAGGGTAGAGATCTTTTATGTACACCCGCAGCAGGTAGTGGCCTGAATTTTTACCTGCGGCTTAACTTATGGTCACCTGCAGCAGGGAGTGGAACACAACAAAGGATGACCTGAATCTAAAAATGGGTGATGGGTGATAGGTATCTTTCTTTTTTCTTCCTTAGGGATGCACATGAGGGAGTAGGAGGGGAGGAAAGGGGAGGGGGGAGGGGGAAGGGGGAGGGGAGGAGGGGAAGGGGGAAGAGGCGAGGGGGGGAGGGAGGAGGGGGTAAATACTGCTGCTTAACTTAAGACTTAGAGGATTAATACTAGGTGTGTCCCACACAGGTGTGACTACACTACCAGGAGATGACAGGGAACAATCACGTGTTAGTCTTGGGGATACTGCTTTAAAATTAATTCAGTTAACAATTTATCACACTTTAAATGACCATAGCTCATGTTTACATTCTTTTCATATGTGCCAAAAATTCGACAAGATTCTATTACATTTCTTTCATCTAAGCTTTTTGATTTTGCTAGAATCTTGGAGCCTGCCCAGTTAGCTCTAATTTTAAAGAGTCGTATTAGCTAATTTACAAGAGTCCTGTGCTCTCTCATCTCGAATATTGGCCACCAATGTGGAGTGTAGAGACGTTGCACTAAAACAAATGGACAGCATTCAAAGGAAAGCTATAAAAATGATTATTAATCCAGCAATTACAAAAGAAATACCTCCCCTACAAGGACGATGGAATGTTCCCTCCCTTCCAATATTATACAGATACGTTAATGCTAAATGCTCAGACGAAGTTACGTCCATTTTGCCACATCTCAACTCCTTAACCCATGCAACACGGGTTGCGACCAGGACTGGACTGTCCACCCATCCATCCATCATCCAGTTCTATGCTGCTCCATGAGGAGCGTAGAACCTCGGGGATAGGCAAGTTTGTCCTGACATTTAAGATGAGAGTGACCAGCTTCACTCATCCCTGAGTGGCATTACATGAGCAATAAACCCCAACCATCCCTTAGATATAAACCTATACGGGCTCCATCCGACAGGAGCGCCTTACTTACTAACTAAACCACCAGGACCCATAATTTTGTTTTATGGTTACCACCCAGCGCAGTGAAAAGTTTCCTGATGTACAGGAAGCCATTTGGCTTGTCTCTCAGTGTAGAGTCACCCATAGGCAGAAGGAAGAGGAAATAATGAAGGAAAGAAAGACAAAAGAGGAAGGAAGGAAAAGAAGAAAGGGTGGACACCCAAAGCAGCACTACATCGAGTAAGTGGATGGTGAGCGTCCCCATCTACCACCATAACATGCTTGGACTGTCTCATGCAAGACTGGAATATTGGTATTCGCGGGGGTATTTTTACGACACGTCGGGATTAAAACCTGGATCCATTAGGACTGCACTATAGTTGACTCGTCAATTGTATTGTTGTTTTTAACTTAGAGTACTTTGATCTCTTCAGAGAGAAAACTTCCGTCTGACTTAGTCTTGCTTCGTTCTCACTTCTTCCTTTACCTTAAAAGAGGCTTTCTGGTGTGAAAGATGATATACACAGTTAATCTCTTCGGTTCCAGGTTCTGCTGCCAGTGAGAACATATACATAATGTTGTCGTCTGGCTGAAAGCGTTAAAACACTGGACCTTTAAATCATATATATATTTTTTATATAGCTTTGTGACCTCACTAACTTAACGAATAAATGAAAATGAAACTATTAATTACTATGATCACAACTGCCATGTCAAGACTCATTTGATTTGACTTTCAAAATATCTTGTTGATGGTTTCATCTTGCATTTTAAAATCAATATGTGAAAGCAGCTAATTGTTTCAGTCAGTGTAGTAAATCTGACCATCTTCTCTATTTCGTATTTTATTATTTGCAATGAGTGGAGCAACAGTTCAGGCTGATTTTCCTGTTTATAATCACGATTATTTGCCCAGCGTAGAAAAATCTCTCTTACTGAAGTGACTACTAAAGTACTATATTTAGTTGCTTCGACTGCAAAAGTACTCTTCAGAGGAGCAAATTTCTCTGGAGAAAACAGCGATTGAATCCAAAAGGTTTTCGTTTGTTGAAGAAGCTAATAACTCATATGTTTTTTCACCCTCTTGACAAAACTGTTGTTGCGTCCCCGTCCCACACTGCCACAAGCTCCAACAGCAGTAGTTTAGTATAGGAAAGTCATTGCCCAGTCAGTTGTTCTTCCTATCGTCAGCCTTTCGGTGTGCAACAAGACCGGCTGAGGCGTTGTAAGTAAACACAGACCACTAAAGTTCACTGTCTTTATTTTCCAAATATTTACACTTAATGCTTTCGAACTTCACTATTTTCACAATCACCGAAGATACACAGACTGCAAGAACACTTCGGTGTTTGCCAACAACTCTTCATTATTTTCACAAGTACCGAAAATATACAAACTGCACTGCACTGACACTGAACTACACTCAGGCTGAACTGAAACTGAGTGAACTTGATCTAGCCTCTCCCCCATCCTCATGTAAGCATCTTGTGTTCTAGAGCGTTCTATTACTTCTACAAAGTTCTTGCACATTCACGTGGGAGCATCGGTTACAACCGTTACCAACCCGGAGACATCCAAATCATGCCAGGGTTATCTTACACTGCATAACTATCTATCTATCTATCTATTGCCAGACGCCTCAATCCCGTTCGGGGTGGCCACAAACAAATCGCCTCCACGTCGCCCTGTCCCCCGCCATTTCACTGCCCCGCTCCCAACTCACACCCCCCTCTCTCATATACCTCTCCACCCCATCCCTCTATCTCATCCTCGGCCTCCCCCTCCCTCTTCCTCCCTCTGTTTCCTATTCCATTCACCGATCTTGTGTACGTGAATATGTATATACATATGGTATATATCAGAATGCTCAAACAAATTCCATGTAACTACATACAACAGCACTCTTTATACTCACTGTACAGTTTAATACATGTATTACTGTATATAAGATTACTAATTAGTCCACTTTAAAATTATTGACCAGTCACACGTACAGTATATTGTAATCTAATATAATACATTAATAGGCTCGGGAAGATGACTACCTAAGTATCATCTTCCTTTTGAGATATTGTACAACTACTATTTTTATATGTACAGTATTGTGTATCTCAATAAATGTATCAAATTCAAATTCTTCCTCCCTCGACCTCACTCACATACACTCTCTTCGTCAGTTTTCACCCTCCATCCTGTCCATATGGCCAAACCACCTCAGTGTATTCCCCCTAACGCTTCCTATCACATCCACATCCGCACCACAACGCTCCTTTATATCCTCATTTGGCAGCCTGTCTCTCCATGTGACTCCACAGGCTCGTCTTAAATAACACATTTCCACTGCTCCCACTCTTGACTTATGTCCTTCCAGCAACGTCCAAGCTTCACTTCCATATGTTAGAGTTGGTATCACAATACTGTCATGTAGTAACTTTTTCACTTCCATGCTCACTTCCCTGCTTCTTATCACTGCTTTCAAGGAACCAGCAACCTTTCTTCCCTGCTGTACCCTTTCAAGCACTTCACCCTCCAAACCTCCATCCTTACTCATCACACTACCCAAGTACTTAAACGTACTCACATTTTCCAATTCCTCACCATCCACCCTCGCTGTACATTAACTGACTTCACCTCTCTCAAACACCATCACTTTACTCTTCCCTACATTCACCTTTAGATTCCGTTTCTTACACACTCTCCCAAACTCGTCCACCAAGCCTTGCAGCTCTCCTTCGTCTTCACTCAACAACACAGTATCATCTGCAAACAACGGTACAGGGAGCTTCCAAATACTATCCTCTCTCACCAGGGCCACTCCAACATCCACTACCCTACCTTGTACCTCTTTTATTACCCCATCCATGTACAGATTGAACAGCCATGGAAACATGACACATCCCTGTTTCAACCCAACCTTCAAAGAGAAAAATTCACTCAGTTCATCATCCACACGCACTGCAGCCTTAGCACCATCATACATACTCTTCACAGCATTCAACAACTTCCCATCTACTCCATATATTCTTAATACTTTCCACAATCCTTGTCTATCCACCCTGTCATATGCTTTCTCCAAATCCATGAAAGCCGCATACAACTGCTTTCCCTTCTCTAGAAACTTTTCCACTAAAGATCTAAGAATGAATATCTGATCTACACAACCTCTTCCCTTCCTAAAGCCTCCCTGTTCTTCTCCAACTAATTCCTCTGTTCTTTCTCTAACTCTGTCAGTAAGTATCCTACCATACACTTTTCCTATTATACTAAGAAGACAGATGCCCCTATGATTACCACACATTTCTTTTTCCCCTTTTCCTTTGTACAAGGGAATAATTATACCTGACTTCCAATCCTCCGGGACTTTACCTTCCTCCCAGGCCAATCTGCACATTTTCCACATTCATTCTATTACCATCTCTCCCCCATACTTCAGCATTTCACCACACACTCCATCAACTCCTGGAGCTTTCCCCAATTTAACTTTCTTCATTGCTTCCACAACTTCTATCCTACTGATTTCTTCCTGTCTTCTCACCTCCCTCCTCCTCCCAGCCATTCTCCAGCCACTTATACTCGCATTACTTCCATCCTCTATGTTCAACAATTCCTTAAAGTGTTCTCTCCATCTGCTCACTTTTTCTCCCTTCTCCACTAGTAATCTACCATTTTTATCGTTCACTCCCCTACTAACTTCACTTCCACCCTGTCTTACTCTTTTCACCTTTTTCCAGAACATTTGCTTACAGTCCCTCCACTTTACACTCAAGTTCCTTCCAAATTCCTCATCCGCTCTCTTCTTTCTCTTACTAATCTTTTCACCTCTTTCTTATTACATATAACTCTCTCCTCCGCATCTCAACTTCTTCCACGCCCCAATTTCTCATCCATTCATTGTATGATTTCTTCTTTTGTGCCACAGCCTGTCTCACCTCTTCATTCCACCACGCTGTTCCTTGCACACCCCTCCGTCTTCTCTTCATCCCACACACCACATCACATGCTGCACATATTTCTTCTGTAAATATCCTGCACACATCTTCCACGTCCTCCATCTGCTCCAATTCATATTTGCCCAATTGTTCCTCCACTTCTCTCTTATACTCTGCCTTTTTCTCATCCTCTTGTAACCTTTCCACTCTCCTTACAAATACTCCTTCTTCCCGTCCTTCCCTTCTTCTATTTCTCCATCCTAATTGAACCTTGATTCTGGCCACCACCAAGTAGTGGTCAGAAAGTCCACTTCCCCAACCTCTACAAGCTCTTGCATCCATTACACATTTTCGCATCCTTTCATCCAAACACACATAATCAATGATTGCCTTCCTTTCATTCAGTTCGCCACCCACCCATCTCATCACTCGCCATGTATACCTGTGGATCATTTTATGCCTGAAGAGGGTATTGGCTATCACCAACCCCCTCCCAGCACAAATGTCCACTAACACACTGCCATTCTCATCTATCTCAGCAGGCACACCCCACTCACCAACTATTCCATCCACCTTCACATTCCCTACTTTACCATTCATATCACCAATCAAAAACACACTCTCATTCCTTCCAAACTCTTCCATGCACACTTCTACAATTGTCCAAAACTCTTCTCTCGCTCTGCTAGCACGATCTTGCGTTGGCGCATACACACACAGTCGCCCACATTTGTATTCCAACTTTCAATCTTACCCACACAATCCTTGACCCAACTGATCCATACTCTCTTATGCTCATCTTCCATCTTTTACGCACAACTATACATACTCCTTTTCCCCTCTTATTCTCACCTACTCCTGCACATATACCCCATCCATACTCCCATTCTCTTACACTCTCACCTCTCCATTTCGTTTCAGTTATTCCGCATACATCAACTTCCGCACCCTCAAGCACCTGGACAATCTCTCTCTCTTTCACCTCTTCATTCGCTCCCCTTACATTCCAAGTTCCAATTATCATATCCTTTGTCCGGTCCTTGGTCGTCATCTTTTGGTCAGTCCTTGTCCGAGGCTTATTGTTTGTCTTTTTAGTTAGTTGTTTTCCGGTGAGGGGCACTAACCCTCCGCCAACCCTTTTAGTCTCCTTTTACGACAAGCAGGGATACTGGGGGAGTATTCTTGAAAAACATAATTTAACAAGCAATCACATAAATAAATCATTATTGAAAAAAGAGCTTTAAAAATAATGTACAACTTACGAAACAATTACGTTCACAATAGCAGGCTAACTGGCAACTCTGACACGCAACGGTAAAATACCAGAAACATCGAGAGACTTCCACACTACCTAACTATCAAATCCCGCTTCTCAGCACTATAATACCTAGCACAGCTTTTATTACTCACAATCTTTTCAACTATTTTCTTGTCAAAGCCTATATACCTTCTCACAAAAAATAATTATTTCCACAACTGCTAGCTCTATTACCACACACACACACACATACACACACACTCATTAATTCTCGGTACCTTTGCTCAGGCTTTAGCTCATGACAACTACCAACACTTCTACAAACAGTACAGCCCCGATAGCCTATATTCATTGCTGCTTTCCACATCTAATACATGTTCCACCACAAAGCAGCTATCAGCAACATCCTCATCTCTAATGTCCTTCATTCCACAACCACGACATCTACAAACATTGGGCTAACACCATTACCACTATTCCCACCCCTCTGATCTCCATTCTCTTACCATTAGAACTATCAGCATTACTATTAGGGTTTTCACACTGCTCACCATCATCCAACAACCATCACGATTAACAGCATTACCACTACTACCAGTATTCTTGTATCATTCATATCGAATCCCTGGCCACTAAAAGCACGGATCTTTGTGTTCGCACGTTCTCCGAATTTTATGCAAATTTCGTTTCTGGAGAGAAATTATATATATATATATATATATATATATATATATATATATATATATATATATATATATATATATATATATATATTAAAGTCAGGTAAGGTTAGGTTAGTTAATGATAATAATTAGGTTAGTTACTAAAAGAAAAGATTTAAGTATTACAATCATCTCCTTCCTCCATGCGTACTTAAATACATGTATGGTGAATAACGGAAACGTGCCACCCTCAAACCACGTTGCTTTCCTAACAGAAATCTACTCGTTACAGCCGCGTTTATAGCAATACCACTAAGCAAATCCACCACGAATGTTTATGTACATTGAATGCTTATGGCGGCATAACTTAGATTTTGGATTTTTTATACTTAAGTATTATATTATTATTAAGTTTCCTTATTATTATTATTAACTACCCTAAACTAACCTAATCTAACGTAAACTTAAAAAAATATATATTTTTCTCGAAATAATGAATACAACTTTGGACGAAATTTACATAAAAATGGAAGAACGCGCACCAAACACAAAGGATCCAAGAAGCACCAACATTAATGAACCACATATTTACACCCTGTTCACCACCATCCCACTACCAGCATTACTACCACTGCCGTTGTTCTCCTCCCACTCGCCTTACTATCTCTATTATGCAAGCTACATGTATCACTTACAGCACAACAACCATGCTTTTTACCTCACCTCAGTCACATAACTATCACGACTACCGTGAACAGCACTATACGACCATGAATTGCTTCCTCTGCCAGATCTTAATATTTAAGTATACGATAATAACATTAATTTTTACAAATACAAATCAACCTCTCAGCAATCACAACAAGAAGCCATCTAACAATGGGATCTCACCACCCGTGTAACTGGAAATTTTTTCCTCGGCACATAACTTTGCACCTCCATTTCTGATTTCACGCAAATTCACGATGAGTACTTGCCAAGAGTTAGGATACAAACAATTAATACACCATAATAAGAAACATTACCATCTGAGCTAGTTTGTGATTACCTATCTAACCACTGGCATCAGCACTATACCTCATACCAATTAATCTGGCCAGGCATGTATGGCAACACTGTTCCTGCCAAGATTCTGATTGCCTGGAGGTGTTTGTTCGATTTCGTTGTTGATAAAACTGATACTCTTTTTATTATCAGATGTGATACTGAGTTTGTCGACAATACAATCGTCAAAAGCAATAAGAAATCCGTTATATACTTAACAACAATGAAATTTTCGTAGGAAGATAGAGATATGAGTCAACAAAGTATTATAACAGTCCAAGTCAAGGTCAGCATTCGAACAATTCCTTTAAATCTCCGACACTCCATTATATAACAGAAATTTAAGGAAACCTGCTTAATCTAAGCATTGGTGTAACACAATTTAAATTTTAAGATCAGTTCGTACTGTGATACTCTGATAATAGAGGATATATAATGAAATAGTTTTCCTTTAGCCTACTTTGATTTTTTGCGATTTTTTCAAACCTCCCTCCCCACAGAACTCGTCTTTTCATTAAAATTTATAATTATTCAGAATTGTGGCACGATTTAAGGGTGCGGACTGATCTCAAAATTTAAATTGTGTTATACCAATGCTTAGATTAAGCAGGTTTCCTTAATTTGCTGTTATATTACGGAGTGTCGGAGATTTAAAGGAATTGTTCGAATGCTGACTTGACTTGGACTGTTATAATACTTTGTTGACTCATATCTCTATCTTCCTACGAAAATTTCATTGTTGTTAAGTATATAACGGATTTCTTATTGTTTTTGACGATTGTATTGTCGACAAACTCAGTATCACATCTGATAATAAAAAGAGTATCAGTTTTAGCAACAACGAAATCGAACAAACACCTCCAGCCAATCAGAATCTCGGCAGGAACAGTGTTGTCATACATGCCTGGCCAGATTAATTGGTAAGAGGTATAGTAACTTCGTCACTCCCACCACTACCATTATATCAATTATTAACATTAGAAGAGTTTGTGGTTAATAATCCAGTGACACTAAAGTTATTCTCACCACTGCCAGAAAAACTTTATCATCATCATCATCATTCGGACCTCGTTTCCAGTCCTAGGGCAGGGTGAGGAATAGCAACGTCCAGACAGCCCAAGTTTCCCCAATCCAATGGGCCACGCTTCCATTCACGCATCATTCAAGCCCCCCTGGAATCCTGGCTCTACCTGATACACCAAAAACATTCACTACATTTTGTATACATGTGTCCGATATAATCAAAGCGGACTCTGGCACGTTAAAAAGGTTCGCCAACTCCCTGATAAGCACTTCTTCTCCCTACATCAATCCAGCCAGCTCGATTTCTTGTCCTTACCCTAGCCCTACTGACTTCCATATCTCTCTTCCTTGCACACTCATCCACCATATCCCTCCACATTCTCCTTGACCTACCTCGCCTGCTCCCTCTTTCAAATTCGCAAGGATATGCCTTTTTTACGACTCTTGTTATCCATTCTCTCCACATGACCATACCATCTCAGTACACTCTCTTCGACTCTGGTGTCCACAGACTTCCTCACTTCACATCAGTACACTCTCTTCGATTCTGATGTCCACAGACTTCCTCACTTAACATCTTTCAGGAATCACAATATTTCGTATCTTAACCACTCTCTGTACTCCTCATACATGCTTCAGCAGTCCCATCTCCACTGTTGTCACTCATGACTTTTCATTTTCATGTCACAACATAGTCTCACATCCATATGTTAAAGTTGGCACTAACACTCCATCAAGTAAGCCTCGTGCAGCTGCAACACTCAAGCCTCTGTTTCTATCAAGGCCTTCATTGCACCAGCTACTTTCCTTTTTTGTGTCGCTCTACTTTCCATTTCTTTTGAACATTTTCCTCTTTTTTTCTACTACTGTACCCAGGTATTTGAACTCACTCACCAATTGCAGTCTCTCTCCATTCACTGTAAAATCACACTGGGGGTCACCTTCTCTCTCAATAACCATCACTTTACTCTTTTCATCATTCACTCTTAAGGCACGACGCTCACAGACATCAGCAAACCTCTGCACTAGTCTACCAAGTTCTTGTCCGGTATTTGCAAGTAGTACTGCATCATGAGCATACAAAAAATTTGAGATATTACGTCCGCCACCATTCATTATCAACGCCATCCCTCTCTCCATTACTCTGTTTTTACTTCTCTCATCACCTCCCATCCATCCATATATATATATATATATATATATATATATATATATATATATATATATATATATATATATATATATATATATATATATATATATATATATATATATATATATATATATATATATACATATATATATATATATATATATATATATATATATATATATATATATATATATATATATATATATATATATACATATATATATACATATATATATATATATATATATATATATATATATATATATATACATATATATATATATACATATATATATATATATATATATATATATATATATAAAGTCCCTCTGTCCGTAACTCACTAGGACTTCTGATATCTCTCATACTGGTAGGGAAGGTATATCGTCCATATACCTTCCCTACCACACTCAGTAAACTTACTGTATGCCACGATAATTCTTGCACTTTTCATAATTCTTACAAACCTGTACTCATGTACCAGGTAACTATATCACAACAGCTAGCAGCAGCACAATCACCATGACCTGTGAGTATCAACTGAACCACTGTATTGACACAACAACTACTATTAAACCTAACACCACAATGACAAACACTCCAGATATTCGGCAGCGAAGTTTAACCGTTCACCTTGATTCCCTTAACTTAAATGAAGCAATCGTTCTAGAAACTCTTCCTCGCGACGTTTTGCTAGATATATTCAGCGTCTTGTTCTTAGTATTGACACACAATACAAACAGCTAAGGCAAGAATCACAAAGCATTTCTTTCCGAGTATCATTTTTCTATTAACTGCGTGCATTTTATGTATTTCCTCTGCTATCAGGTGTTAAGAGAGTGAAGAGAATACTCGTTTGAAACACAAAATATAAATCTCGTATTTCTTTTCAGCCGAAACGTCACGCAAAATTAGAAGACGGTGAAAGTTGAGGTGTGAGACTGAAAGAGTGGAAGGTTAACTTGGTGGCGGTGGGTCGGCAGCTTTAACACGTCCCAGTGCGGAGCTAATCTCGAGGTCGACCCTACTGATACCACTCGCTTAACATCCAGTGATAAAGAGAATGTAAAATTAGATATGAAAATATGACATTAATGATTTGTAAATTTAAAAAATATATCTGTAAGTTTTTCGGTTTTCGGCTGTGTGTGTTTCCGTTCTTTCCCATTTTTCTCCTCCTTTTGCAAACATTTATGCCTCTGACACCGAATACGCCAGATGTCTTTGTGTGTACTGGATTGCAAGAGTAAGAAAATGCAAGTAATACTACTGTATTCCAAAAATTAATCTAAATCATTGTTGTGGGTGAGCTAAGAGTTAGTGTAGGTGCTCATGTATCCGGGCCGAGATTTGCAAAATAACATGGTAATTTTCCTGTCGTACCCGAGATTAGTTTTTGAAAGAACAAAAGACGCTGAAGGAAACTGAACTCTGTTTTCATTGTTCTTCCCATGAAAACAGATTGTAGTTATAGAAGGGAAGTGATCGTACGTCTGTGTGTGACTGCGTCGTGACCTGGTAGGAAAAACAACTGCATTACTGCATTAGATCAGGGACTGCTGTTTGTGATCACTGCCTCTAGATCATGGCAAGAGGACTGATTCGGGTGGAACAGATGAATCATCTCCACCCATCATCGAATGGTGAATGGTGGATTAGCTAAGTGTACAGAAAAAGGATAAATAAAGAATTGTAATAGACACGGAAGTTTTAGGAGATACATATAATCAGATTAGGTGAGAGAGGATAAGAGTTGTGCGAGGGAAAAAGAATGCACTGGGACAGACAGGGTTAAGGATGTTGTTGTCACAATTAACAAGCCTGGAGAAATCTGAAATCAGTGCCCAGGAATAGATTAGATAATTAAACAGACAACCGGAATTCTCTCTTTCATGCTGAATGGTAAAGTGAGTTTGAGGAGCGATGTTTATCCTTACCTTAACGCATTGTGCTTCACGTTTGTATTAATCCTGATTCCAATGTAATTCACTTGGATGAAGATCGATGAGGGAAATTATGAGCATTTCCCACCCAATACAGAATAAAAATTAGCCCATTGCCAAGCAACGAGCGCAGTTATGGGTAAATTCAAGGAACCAACAGGCAGTTTTATTCAGCAATGAGTGGAATATTCAAAATTACCTCAGTGAATCATTTTACTGTTACTGCTGCTAAGGTCTATAGGCCCTCCTAAGAAGTGGCGTCTGTCGCATATAAAGCTTCAGGCAGAACTGCTTTCATTATCGCTGGCATGATTATTGCTTCCAAGACCGAGAACTAGTGTATAGAGGTGTATTACACCTACCACTTTATGAAAATAATTATCTGAGGTATGGAATCATACACTGTATTATCCTATCCCAGGACAAATGCAGAAATGTCCTAATTCAGTCAGACCTGTTCAGTGCGATCTGTAACAATAGGTTAATTACAAAGCGTACAAGACTCAGACTATTCCGGAATCCTGTTTACTTTAGTTTCTGCTCAGAATGATGATAAGTCTGATCGTCGTCTTACAAAAACAATTACATTCGTTTCAAATGGTCTGAATTATCTAACCCGATACTATTCCTGACATTTCTAGTGCCCTGTCAAAACCTCACTAATAATTTTGCTTCTTCCTTTTTCACTCCTGTTTTCCACTTCAGTGGCTTAGCAGTTGTTTCTTGTACTGATTAAGCTGATATTTTTTTTTTTCCCAAGAATCTCTCTCTTATTTCCACGTTGGACGATTCTAGTAGGTAGGCGGTGCACAAAGCACACTCAATTGATTCTCTACCAGTGAATCAGTATTCATTGCAGGGAAAACCAAGGTAGTACTGCCTGCGGGTGCCATAATCAGCAGCTCCAAAAGTGCTACAGACGCTGCCACTTGGAAGAGTTAAACAGATCTTATTGGAGCAATAGAACTAGTTCATAAGACCATGACCGATGGAGCCCATTGGAGAGGAAAGACTTGAGTAAGCAGAAGGATTCTTTGTAGTGAAATGATAATGTATGTTGGATCTATCTCAAAGGCTGTATAGGATACAAGAAGAGTGCTGTACATGCTGCTCTGGGTTATTAATGATATAAAAGATAGTCTTCTTCACAAAGCAGATCAGTGAGTTGCGAGGAGAGCCGAAAGTGGTGGCGAACACTGAATCATTTCAAGCGGAGATTTCAGAGAATGGAGAAATTATTTTGATTGTGGTCCGTCTTAGAAGTAAGACAGTCAAAGAATTTTGTATGGTCAGTAGAAATAGGGGATCAGTACACAATATAGATATATTTACTTAGAGAATTACATGATAGCCAAAGCCAGAGTGTAGGGAAATCATATGACTGAAGTTAGAAACATGAGACCAAGATACCATGTCGTTGCCTATATATAAAGAACAACTATCTTCGGCTTTGAAATGACCATAGAAAAGGCCGGTGGATACTTAGAACGGCTTGCTGTCAGATGCCTCACACAGGTGAGTCTCAGTGCAGAAGAGGTGGTGTTTAACACGAAGGAAATTAGAGGAAAACACCACGAGTGTTGCAAATGTGAATAAAGACAGTCAGACAATGGCCTGTTACATCCCGCATACTGGTCTCAAGGAGATGAGATGATGGGAACATGTATGGACCACTCGCCCACCGTGAAGTTGGACGTTGCAATGCTCCCTCTTCCCTCCTGCTGTGGGGTGGGGAGGCACAGTATTGTTGTCCTTTTCTCCCCTATCCTCCACTTCTAGTCGTTCCGCCTCATTTCTTTCTTTCCATCTCCCCATATTACTTGCAGTTTCCTTTTATCCTTCCACATGTACCCTTCGTAGCAAAACTGCATCTGTTGAACCTTTTTTTTTTTTCCTCCTGCAAGTTAGAATAATCCTACTTTGTACGAAGGAGCCAACATTTGTGCTAATGAAAGGAGCTAGGATTGCTACTGGTAAGCGACTGGGATAATGCTCTCTCTCTCTCTCTCTCTCTCTCTCTCTCTCACATAGAACTTACCAAATCTTAAAATTCTAAATAATACAATACTCAATTTGTAAATCAGTCTCTCTCTCTCTCTCTCTCTCTCTCTCTCTCTCTCTCTCTCTCTATATATATATATATATATATATATATATATAATTGTCACGGGAGTATATCAAGGCGAAGGTATAGTGAAACAAATGACTCTTGTGTGTATAGTTTCATCTTTAATAAATGAAACTTATATACAAGAAACTGGGCCTGACTCGCCCGAGAACCGAAGTTAACTGAACGAGATCTGAGGGAGAAGTACCCCCCTGTCTTTTTTTTTTTTTTTTTTTCTTTTTGCCTATCGACCATTGGGGCCGGAGCCCCTGGTCGTTAAGGCAAAAATATATATATGTATATATATATTGATACATATATACATAGACAGTATATACGAACATTTATACATACATACATACATACACACATCCATGCATATGAACATACACACTTTCATGCACCCGTACATTATATATATATATATATATATATATATATATATATATATATATATATATATATATATATATATATATATATATATATATTGTTACATAGCCTATGATTTCATCATCCTTTGTGTAATTTTAACGCACAGTATGCTGCATGTTTGATCACGAGCGTGTTCTGCCTCAGTCCCCCCCTTCTACCGTTATAGTAGAGTAAGTCGTTCTCTCTGTTGTCCAGAGCGGGATTGTCAACTCTATGTCCCCATGGCTTCATTTGCGCGTCCTTATTACAAGTTGTATCAAGCTCTCCTGGCTCCTATATAATGAGCTCAGTCTCTGCATCATTGCCACTTAGATCTGCTCCTCATTTTGTTCACATCTCTGTCCTCCCCTGTACAGATATTATTATTGTGAGTGCTCAAGAAATCTCCAAACATCTAGCAGCTGTGTGTAATTTGAGTATAACTGTTGTTGCATTTTTTTCTTGTACTGTATAGCATAAGTTTAATTTGTAGGCCTAGTGAAGTTTTTGTAATTTGTGTGGGGTTCTTTATGTCAGTCATTTTTGATAATAGTTTGTATCTGTAATTATTTACCTGGCATTCACTGAGTATTATCTGGTATCTCATTTTATCAGGGCTGACTTAGATAAATTTACTCTTGCTAATTTCGTGTTAATAGAGGCTATTGCAGTTAACCATATATTTAACCTGTTTTTGCCATTACATTATCTTTATGAGTCCTGAATGTTTTGTTGTTAATTTAAGCATTAAACTTTAACTTGTAATTTTACCTAACTCTTTTGTTTTGAACCTGGAACTTTACGGGACAGTAGTGACTCTTCGTATTCTCACTTAAAGTGTACATTATCTTTCTCTGTTCCGTAACATAAATTTGGCGACCTCATATCAGGATATTCAGGATATTATCATAAGGATATTGTTTGATATTTTGTGACTGTGATATATTCATGATGGCTACTATTTCTACACTTGATGAAGCCAAAGATTTTTTTGTCAAATGTGCAAACAGTGTGTGATATAGAAAACAGAACAAAGAATGAACTTAAGCTTGTTGCTCAACAATTGGGAATTGCAGTTCACTCTCATCATTCTAAAGATCAAATTGTTGGCATGATTAATAAAAGCTTGTTTAATGTAACTCCTCCAAATGAGCAAACGCAGATTGAATTAGCTAAGTTACAGCTAGCTCTGCAGGAGGCTAAGGCTAAGGAGGCGGAGTCTCGTGTTAAGGAAGCAAATGCTCGTATTGAAGAGGCACAGGTACAGGCTCAGGCACAAATTGAACTTGCCAGGATTCAGGCAGACCATGAGTATCGCATGAAACAAGGTGGAACTGGATCATCTAGCTCTGATGATTTTGATGTGGCTAAAAATGTTAAACTTGTCCCTCCTTTTAATGAATCTGATTTAACAAAGTATTTTCAGTTGTTTGAGAGGGTAGCTACAGGTTTTAATTGGCCTAAGGAGTATTGGCCAGTACTCCTTCAAACTGTTCTCACCGGTAAAGCTCAAGTAACTTATGCATCTTTGCCTCAGGATCAGTCTGATAATTATGATGTAGTTAAGAGCTTGATTCTTAAGGCCTATGAGCTTGTTCCTGAAGCCTATAGAGTAAAATTTAGGACAACTTACAAGCAAGATAAGCAATCCCATGTTGAGTATGCAAAAATCAAAGAAGATCTGTTAGAGCAGTGGTTAAATTCTAAGAACGTGGATTCTGATTTTGGTAAATTTAAGCAGATGATTTTGCTTGAGGATTTCAAAAGGTGTATTAGTAAAGATGTAAGCCTATATCTTGATGAGAGAAGAATAGATAATTTGTCTGATGCTGCAGTTTTAGCTGATGAATATGTTCTCACTCACAAGAGATATTCTAAAGAAAAAGGGAAAGCTGAGAGTAAGTACGTTGCCTCTACTCAGAGTACAGGTAACAGGAAAGAGAATAAAGATGATGTTTCTCAGGAAGTAAATACCAGCTTCACCTCTAGATTTCAGAAAAGTAAATGTACTTATTGTAGTAAGCTTGGTCATACTACGGAGAGATGTTTCAGGAGACAGCGTGATGTGAACAAAAAGGAGTCTTTAAATATTCAGTCAATTGGTCTAGTGTCCACTCTTGAGAGTTCCCAGAATTCTTTAACTGAGTTAACTGAACCTGCTTTGAGGGGTAACTTAAATTCTCATGATGGAGCTCCTCTTTTGAGCAGTAACGTGGGTGACACTCTCAAGAGTTCATGTGCTAATTTCCTGTCTGATGGTTTTGTCAGTCCTCTGGACAGTAATGACTGGAAATCAGTTCAAATATATCGTGATACAGGTGCTTGCCAATCCCTTATGCTGACCAGTGTTCTAGGCTCTAATTTTAATTCCTCTGATGAAACTGTAATCTTACAAGGTGTAGGGAATAATTACTTCTCTGTTCCTCTGTGCAGAGTGAATTTAGAGTTTGGTTTTGTTAATGGTTCTGTTATGGTTGGGTTGGTTGAGACACTCCCAATGTCAGGTGTAACTTTCTTACTTGGAAATGATATTGGTGGAAGTCAAGTGTGTCCAGCTCCTCAGTTGTCTAGTGAGCCAGTGGCTGCGTCCCAGGATTGTGATGTCCCTGATGTGTTCCCTGCATGTGCTGTCACTAGGGCTAAGTCTAAAGTTACTGGTGATTTAGAGGATAATGATGATGATGATGTTATCCTAGCTGACACTTTTCTTGCTAATTTGGACCACTCACCAGATGAGGCAGTACCCCGTAGTGTTGATAATTTGTCTCGTCAAGAGTTGGTTGAGTTGCAGGTTGCTGACCCTGAGTTGAAAGGTCTAGCTAACTCTGCTTACAGTGAAGAAGAGTCAGCCGGTGCTTCGACTTGTTATTATGTAAAGTCAGGAGTACTTATGAGGAAGTGGAGACCCCCAACAGCATCAGCCGACTGTGAATGGGAGGTTGTACATCAAGTTGTCATCCCTCGTGTTTGTAGGCAGGATATCATTCGAGTGGCTCATGATTCCAGTTTGGCAGGACACCTTGGAGTGAGGAAGACTGTGGCACGCATTTTGAAACACTTCTACTGGCCAGGTATCTTCAGGGATGTTTCCTGGTATTGTAAGTCTTGTCACACCTGTCAAGTTGTGGGAAAGTGTAATCAGACCGAAAAGGTTGCACCTCTAGTTCCCATTCCTCCTTTTGAGGCGCCTTTCACCCGTGTGTTGGTGGATATTGTGGGCCCTCTTCCTAAGACTTCTTCAGGATTTTCTTATGTGTTGACCATGATTGATATGGCTACTCGTTATCCTGAAGCCATTCCACTTAGAAACATCTCAGCAAAGAACGTGGTTAAGGAAATGCTAGGGTTCTTCACAAAGTTTGGTCTGCCCAAGGAGGTACAGTCCGACCGGGGAAGTAATTTCATGTCAAATGTTTTCAAGCAGTCTCTGAAAGAGTTGGGCATCTCCCAGATCACGTCTTCAGCTTACCATCCCCAGACCCAAGGAGCGTTGGAGAGATACCATCAAACACTCAAATCGATGCTCAAGAAATACTGTTTGGAACATCAGAAAGACTGGGATAAAGGTCTTCCATTCGTTGTGTTTGCTGCAAGAGAATCTCCAAATGAATCACTGGGCTTCTCACCTTTTGAACTACTGTTTGGCCATGAAGTAAGAGGACCCCTTAAGCTACTCAAGGAATGCTGGCTGTCGGAGGAAGATGACGTCAACCTGCTGGAGTATGTGATGAATTTCAAAGAACGGCTGTCCACTGCTTTACAGCTGGCGAGAGAGAATTTAGGAGCTGCTCAGGAGAAGATGAAGACTTGGTATGATAAGAAGTCCAGGTTACGCCACTTTCAGCCAGGAGATCAGGTTTTGATTCTGCTACCAGTTCATGGGCAACCTCTTCAAGCCAAGTTTAGTGGCCCTTATTTCGTGGAGAAGAAACTCAGTGATGTCAACTATGTCATCGCCACACCAGATCGTAGAAAGAGCAAGCAACTATGTCACATCAACATGCTAAAGTTATATCACAGGCGGGACGAAAATAATCCAGTCTGCACTGTAGCTGTTCCACCCGAGTCTGCAAGTGAAGCCCTCCCATGCAGTATGAGCCTGAGTGATAGTTTGGGGAAGAATCCTGATATCATGAATGATCTCCAGACTAAGCTTTCTCGTCTACCACCCAAGGAAAGGCAGGAGTTTTCGGCATTACTGCAGGAGTACCCGCAAGTGTTCCGTGCCACTCCAGGAAGAACCACTGTGTTGATGCATGATGTCGATGTTGGAGACGCAAAGCCAATTAAATTGCCTCCTTACCGTGTGAACCCAGTGAAAGTTCCTCTCATCCAGAAGGAGCTTGGCTACCTGTTGGACCACAAGATGATTGAGCCCTGTCAGAGCGAGTGGAGTTCTCCTGTCACTCTAGTCCCTAAGCCAGGTGGGTCACAGAGGCTTTGCATTGACTACAGACGTGTTAATCAGATAACCAAAACAGACACTTACCCTCTCCCTCGTGTGGAAGATTGCATAGACAAGATCGGAAAGGCTAGGTACATAAGTAAGTTTGATTTGTTAAAGGGATACTGGCAAGTACCTATGACTGAACGTGCTAGGGAGATCTCATGTTTTGTAACACTAGGAAAGGCTTTTGCATGTTCTGTAATGCCGTATGGTATGAAGAATGCACCAGCCACATTTCAGAAGCTCATGAATGTTGTAACAGAGGGTTTGGCAGGGTGTGTTGTTTATATTGATGATGTATTAATCTTCAGTGACAACTGGAAAGATCACCTATGCCATGTCAGTAAATTTCTTGACCGTTTAGTTCATGCTAATCTTGTAGCTAATTTATCAAAGTGTGAGTTTGGTCAAGCTAAAGTTCAGTACCTTGGGTATGTAATTGATGATGGACATGTTGCACCACCAGGAGCTAAGGTTCAGGTTATAAGTGATCTTCCCAGACCTAAAAGTAGGAAAGAGCTACAAAGATTTTTGGGAATGGTAGGTTATTACAGGAGATTTGTTCTTAACTTTTCTATTCTTGTATCACCACTTACAGACCTACTGAAAAAGGGAGTTGAATTTGTCTGGACCGATAACTGTGAATCCTCTTTCAACAAACTTAAAGCTATTCTATTAAGTCAGCCAGTGCTCACTACTCCAAATTTTGCTAAGCCTTTTAAGATGGCTGTTGATGCAAGTGATACAGGAGCTGGGGCTGTTTTGCTGCAAGAGGATGATCAGGGTATTGAACACCCTGTATCTTATTACAGTAAGAAGTTCACTCCACCTCAAAAGAACTACTCCACTATTGAGAAAGAGCTTTTGGCCTTGATTTTGGGTTTACAGCAGTTTTCATTTTATTTGTGTTCTGGTTTTGACCCCATAGTCATTTATACCGATCACAACCCACTGAAATTCCTTAGTAAGTTTAAAGATATAAACCAGAGATTGACAAGATGGAGTCTACTTCTTCAGGAGTATTCATTAGACATACAACATGTCAAGGGGAAAGAAAATGTTATTGCAGATTGCTTATCTAGACTTTAGACAGATTGTTTTAGAGTAATAAGAAATTTCCTTTGTAAATTTCTTTTTTCTTTGTGGGGAGGTGTTACATAGCCTATGATTTCATCATCCTTTGTGTAATTTTAACGCACAGTATGCTGCAAGTTTGATCACGAGCGTGTTCTGCCTCAGTCCCCCCCTTCTACCGTTATAGTAGAGTAAGTCGTTCTCTCTGTTGTCCAGAGCGGGATTGTCAACTCTATGTCCCCATGGCTTCATTTGCGCGTCCTTATTACAAGTTGTATCAAGCTCTCCTGGCTCCTATATAATGAGCTCAGTCTCTGCATCATTGCCACTTAGATCTGCTCCTCATTTTGTTCACATCTCTGTCCTCCCCTGTACAGATATTATTATTGTGAGTGCTCAAGAAATCTCCAAACATCTAGCAGCTGTGTGTAATTTGAGTATAACTGTTGTTGCATTTTTTTCTTGTACTGTATAGCATAAGTTTAATTTGTAGGCCTAGTGAAGTTTTTGTAATTCGTGTGGGGTTCTTTATGTCAGTCATTTTTGATAATAGTTTGTATCTGTAATTATTTATCTGGCATTCACTGAGTATTATCTGGTATCTCATTTTATCAGGGCTGACTTAGATAAATTTACTCTTGCTAATTTCGTGTTAATAGAGGCTATTGCAGTTAACCATATATTTAACCTGTTTTTGCCATTACATTATCCTTATGAGTCCTGAATGTTTTGTTGTTAATTTAAGCATTAAACTTTAACTTGTAATTTTACCTAACTCTTTTGTTTTGAACCTGGAACTTTACGGGACAGTAGTGACTCTTCGTATTCTCACTTAAAGTGTACATTATCTTTCTCTGTTCCGTAACAATATATATATATATATATATATATATATATATATATATATATATATATATATATATATATATATATATATATATTGTTATTTCTTTTTAACCTTATATTACTTATAAACAAAAATGCCTAATCTAAAGACCCTAAAACTAATCACCTAACAGACATATCGCTAATCTTTACTAAATCCTAAGAGACAAATAACTAGACCTACACTAATGGTAAAAAAGACTCGACCAAGAGAACACGATCGACTTCAGATATGAAATGCCTTTCTACATTACATACCTGCACTCATCACCTGGTGACTGTTAGTCGAGGCACAACCTAATATAGGGGACATCCATATATGAAAGGGAACTAGACGAGTCAGGAACATTTCCATATAAGTCAGCTGTCGGCCCTAATTAGAATACCTTAAACAAGATGGTATAATGTATTTACATAATATGTACAAAAAGTGAAGAACCTCGCCCAACAGACCACCATCGACTGCAAGTGCCCAGTACCTTTCTATATTGCACACTTGCACAGCTGGTGACTGTTAGTCGAGGAACGGAGTTTAATGTAGGGGACATCAATATTAGAAACAGATCAGTGGGAGGAGGAACTATTTCAAATACGTCAACTGTCAACCCTAATTAATAGTACAATATATACATATTTACAGTTGATAAAAACCATAACCACACAGTAAAAAAGTCACATCACTCTGATCAGTCCGGTCTCTCTCAAGAAAGCCATCAATTTATCAGTCATAACAATGTCCCCATCACCCAGGATGGTGGAAAGGGTGAAGGGGACGTCTACTGCGCCGCAGTAATTTATAAGTGAAGCACGTTCACAAATAAATCACCGACAGCGCAGGATGATATGACTGATAGATAACACCGCATTACAGATGTCACAGTGCGGTGGGAATCGTCTTTCCATATATGGATTCATGTGCGTTACGCTTGTGGCAGTGAGCCGTAATCGCGCCAACACTTTTTCTTCCAGGTGACTGGGACGGTTGGCAGTGGCCCAGTCGCACAAGTACAGCTTACATGTTGGAATATTAAGTCTGGTCCACTGACCTTGCCACAGAAGATTTATGGATTTCTTCCCGAGAGAGAGACTCGACTGTAGATCACGAGGAACGTCCCAAGTCTCCTCGAGCTCTACAGCCAACTTTGCAAGTAAGTGAGCCTGCTCATTGCAGTAGATACGACAATGACCAGGCACCCAGATCAGCGTGAATGACTTGTTGCATGAATGCAGCTTATTAACAATGCTGCCCTGGATCTCGTGCGAGTCTGTAGTGCAAGCTGCAATTGCCTGAAGAGCTGATTTCGAGTCTGAAAATATGACAAATGAGTCATGCCTAGAATTGAGAGCATAGTCTATGGCTTTGTCAATAGCAAAAAGTTCGGAGGTAAACACAGATGTATGAGTCGGCACCTGATACATGAGGGCACATTCAGTCGACCACACACTTGCACCCACACATTCACTCGACTTGGAGCCATCGGTGTACAAGTGGTGGGACTCCAAGTGACGAATGATGATGTTACGAAACAAGTGGTGGACCTCCGCCTCCGGCGCCTTGGCATTTGGTGCTGGTAGCCATGTAACATCAACAGTAAAGCCGTGTGGCTCCCAAGGTTCTATATTTTTAAGCACCAACTTGTCACAGTCACTGGGGTCCACACCAAGCTCCTGAGTCAGTAAGTGGAGGCGAACGGCAAGTGGCCTATGCATCCCTCGCATGAGATGGTGATATTGACGCAGGGGGGTACAGGCCACATTGCTGATGTTACTTTTCCTATATGTTCGTATGCCGTACGAGAAGGCCAGGTGGTCACGGCGAATACGGAGGGGAGGCACATTCGCTTCCACTTCCATACAAGCTACACGGGTACATCGTACGGCTCCAAGACACATTCACAAACATTTATTCTGTAGCACATCCAATCCTTTCAGCATGGCATCGGATGCCAAGCCATACACCTGTGCGCCATAGTCTAGCTTCGATCGAATAAGGGACTTATACACCATTAATAAAGATTTTCCGTCAGCACCCCATGTAGTACCCGCTAGGTACTTAAGGACATTTAATGGTTTATCACAACGACCAAGCAAAGTATTAACGTGAAGTTTAAAATTCATTCTGCGATCAAAGTGGAAGCCCAAAAACTTTACAGAATTTTGAAAAGGTACCGCTTGATTATCCAAAAATAAACGCAAATCGGGGACGTTATGAGCTGTAAAAACTACAGCGGCACACTTAGGGATGGAAAACTTAAATCCCCACTGCAAGGCCCATTGGTGGATGGAGTCAAGGGCTGCCTGAATCCGCCCAGCCGAAAATTGTGCATTGCGGGAGGAGTGCCATAGTGCACAATCGTTAGCATAGGGCGAGTATTTAGGTTCCTGGGGATGGGTGCTGATGACAGAATATCATTGATCATAATACTAAATAAAGTAGGACTAAGCACACTTCCCTGCGGCACCCTGTTTTCTTGGATAAATATATCCAATGTTACGTTATGGGGCAATTTGACAGAGAAAGTCCTGTTCCTTAAGAAATTTGAAATAAAAAATTGACAAATTTCCTCTTAAACCATAAGCATAGAGCTTCATTAGTATACAGTGTCGCCATGTCATGTCATAGGCTTTATGGATGTCCAAGAACACCCCTATAATGAATTCTTTATTGGCAAATGCCTCTGCAGTACAATGCTCCATATTCATTAAATGATCCAGTGAACTTCTGTATTTACAGAAGCCACATTGTTGATCATTTAACAAATTCTTCGACTCTAAAACAAAAAGAAGCCTATTGTTTACCATTCGTTCCATGACCTTACATAGACAAAAAGTCAATACAATACGATGAAATGAAGTGGGATTCATAAGACGGCCAGCCTCTTTGGGTATCGGTATGACGTGCGCAAAGTGCCATGAGTTTGGGAATGTTCGAGACGCCCAAATCTCATTATACAATGCTAACATCTTCATCAGGTTGTCCTGATTAAGATGCTGGATCATACCGTACGTGATGGTGTCTGGTCCAGGGCTGGTGTCTTTACAGGATTTAAGGGCAAGGTGCAGTTCATCTAGCGTAAACTCTTTGTTGTATGGGGAGTCTATGTCTTCTGTGGCAAAGTCAATAATCTGTAGCTCAGCCATGCGATTATGATGTTGGAAACGCGAATCATAATTGGCTGAGCTACTTACATGAGAAAAACTCCTGGCGAGGATGTTAGCAACGTCCACGGGCTCGTCATAGATGGTGTTATTCACCTGCAGGGTGGTCACAGGGAAGTATGGGCCTTTATTATTTAATATTCTTATAGTGGACCAGACTTTATGTAATGGTGTTGTACGAGTCACCATGGACACAAAGGACCGCCAGGAGTCACGTTTGGCCCTTATTATTATTCTCCTTGCCTCAACCTGTGCATGTTTGTATGCAATAAAATTTTCCTCAGTGGGCTGACAATCAAAAATCCTGTATCTCCTATTGCATTTTCTTAATGCTTGTCGGCAATCTGGCGTCCACCAATGTGCTCTATGCTTCACATGAACTGTAGAAGTCTTGGGAATAGCAGCCTCAGCTGCATGTAATATGGATTGGGCTAGATTTTCAACCTTAACATCTTTGGTCTCCCCAGATATATCTAAATTGGTGATCCTTGAGAAGGATCCCAATCTGCTTTCTTATAGTTAAATTTTGGAAGTGGAGGGTCCGAAATAATGTCTTGTGTATAAGAAGGACAGATGGGTAAATGATCACTTCCCAAGGAGTCGTCATAAGGATCCCATAAGAAATCTTGATGTATACCAGGGGAGGCCAGAGATAAGTCAAAGGCCGAAAAGTTACCAGTACGATCATCTACATGAGTCGCTCTACCATCGTTGAGAAGACAGAGGTTGGACTGTAGTATTAGGTCGGCTACTTGCTCACTATGACCATCGATCCTCAAGCTACCCCATTGATAGTGATGGGCATTATAATCGCCTAACACTAACTTATTGCCAGGAAGATGTTCAAATAGTGAATGTAAAGCATCACTATCAATGGGGCCATGTGGAGGACAGTACAGAGAGCAAATAGACAGATACGTGTTATTCAATTTTACTCTGCATGCGACAGCTTCCAGAGTAGAATTTAGAATCACTTCAGTTTGTGGGTGTGATTTGTGTGTGTATATGGCGACTCCGTGACCTTCATATCTTCTATATGGGTGGTAGTGTTTTAACTGTGGAGGATCAGGATGATCCTCCAGGCGCGTCTCCTGTAAACAAGCAAAGTCTGGCCTGTGTATGGAAAGCAAGATTGCTATATCTTGTAATTTATTCCCAATACCTCTACAATTCCACTGTAATACAGTGAATGTGGTGGTTTAAGATTTACGTTGGGGTCCAGTGTGCTTAGGCTTTTTTTGCTGCCAGCCAGCAGGCGAGCGACTACCGGTGGACCTATCCCGGTGCTTGGTGACGGAAACCTCCAAGTTTTCGTCAATAACTAGGGTCCCAGATTCCACCGAGGAAGAACTCCCTTTTCTCTCCCTCGCTGGACCAGGAGCAGGAAGAATATGAGGTCGTGACTTGGTGAGGGTGGTCATATTATTCTTACTAGAGTTGTCAGGCTTCGTTTTAGGCTTGACTGACTGAGAGGCAGCAGCAGCCTGAGAGTAGGAAGATGCAACAGGGGTGTCAGTTTGAGAGGTGGATTGGACAGAAGGCTCAGATGAAGAGGTAGAGTGTGAGGTAAGAGGAACAGGTTCAGGGTCAGTCTGTGTTTCCACGTTGCACATCACGGGACGGGACATTACCGGCGAAGCATAGGACCTATTCGGCATGGGAGTTGCATGCAACTCCTTCACCTTTTTCCTAGCTTCGTAGTAGGAAATGCCCGCAGTTGCTTTCACTAAGCAGACCTCTTTCTCTTCCTTCCACTTGGGACAATCCCTAGAGGAAGTGGAGTGTGCGCCCTTGCAGTGAAAACAACGTACCGTCTCTGATGTGCAGTGTTCAGCATCATGTCCCTGTGTTCCACATTTGCCACACACTGACTGGGAAGCCCGACAAGTCTTATCACCGTGCCCATATATTTGACATCTTAAGCAATGACGTGGATTAGGGATATAAGGCCTTGCGTTAACAACTTCGTATCCAACTTTGACATGGTCTGGGAGTGAAACTTTGCCAAAAGTCAAGACAATGGTGGCAGTCTTCGTCCTCATGCCTTCGGAAAATCTAGTGGTAAACCGGGCACCGATTACGTCCTGCTGAGCAAGTTCCCGTATGATCTCGTCCTTTTTCATAACCATGAGATCCCTGCGGGTGATAACACCTTTGCAGGAATTCATGGAATACGGGATCTTCGGCTCGACATCATATTCGTGAAATTTACGCAGTTTCATTAAGTCTTTATTCAGGGATGTGTTTACAGTTTTGATAAGAAGGTCTCCATTACCAAGTTTTTTAACTTGTTCTACCTCCCCTGTACAGTAATCAATCACTTTCTTGACGAGGAAAGGATTGAGACTGCTCAAGGGAGTAGAACCTAGAGCATGTAAGGTAACATACTGCGCATTATGTACAGGTATATCCAGGAGTTGCGTCTGGGGCCGTTCAGTCTGCAGGCGGTCAGTCCGTGTATCGGCCGGGGTATCGTCAGGGCTGCAGGGGAGGCAGTAGTGGTGTCCGCCATAGTTACCACTTCCCCCTAATGGAGGAAGTGGGAAGAGGGAGAAAAATGAGCAAGGGACAAATGACCTGGGTCCAAACAGCTAAGTCTGAGGGTGCCCTTTCAAACCACCCCAGGGAGGCCCGACCGTGTTTATTCACGCCCCAGAGCTATCAGTAGGGGGGACCCTCTGTGGGCGAGTAAGCAAAGGTAAACTCAGAGAAAGACACAAACACCTACTGTATCTCTATATAGGGAGGGGAAGAAAATGAGGACTAGCTACCCTAACTTTATTTAAAAAACGCCTTAGTGGCGAAGGAAAACAAAAACTAATGCCGCTGAGGCAGCCCTATAAGCTAGAGAAGAGCTCAGCACACGTCCGTTCTCTTCACAACCATGCATAAAAGTCCCCCCCCCCCCGTCACTAAAGTCTCGTCTTTTATAACCACACCAGAAATAACAGAATTGGCACTTTAAGAATAAGGGTTACCGTTATATATTTTATACATTATCAACTCACTACTTATTTAACCAAATACATTACTTTTAACGAAACATTATGTATTATTCATAAAGTGAACACTTACACGCATGAACAAATATATCTACATATTATACATATATATACCAATCCTTCCCTGTTAAACAACCGATTAATCTAGAACAACAAATAATAACAGGAAACATGCAAGGTACAACTTAACGATACATACAATTCCTATGAAGCCTCAGCCGTCACGTGACATGCTCCCACACCAAGGACTCACTCATTACAGTGAGACACAAGTTTCATATACGGCTGAGGAAATCTGACAATAAATTTTGTTTGCAAGGAATGGCTCAAATTACATAAGTTATACTTTGTAGATACGAAGACCACCTTAGCAACCTAGCATTGTCTGAATTCTTTTTCTGAAGATAGTATAAGGAAGAGTGATCTGTGCATAATACAAATTCTTGACCATACAAATGTCTTTCAAATTTCTGTACTGCAAACACCTCTGCTAAGCATTCCCTTTCTATCACGGAATATCTTGTCTCTCTTGGCTGCAACTTCGTACTCGCAAAAGCAATATGGAATATTCCATCATCAAACTCTTGTAACAGAGCAGCCCCTACCGCGCTATCTGATGCATCTGTCTGTACCACGAATGGCCGAGTAAAGTCAGGAGTCCGTAGAATTGGCGACGAGGTAATAGACCTCTTGAGTAGTTCAAAAGCCTCCTGATGTTTACTTTCCCATCTTAGCTTACTCGGGGATCCCTTCCTCAGGATATCAGTCAAAGGGGAGGTAATCTGCGAATAGTTGGGAATAAATTTCTGATACCAGCCTGTCAAACCAAGGAAGCTTCTCAATTTCTTCTTATTAGAAGGTGGACAACATTGTCTAATTTTATGAAGAGTGTTTACCTGAGGAGTTACGAGTCCATGTCCGACAGAATGTCCAATGAAATTTATGGTTTCAAAACCCATTATACATTTAGATGGGTGAATAGTTAGTCCTGCCTTCCTGTTTCTAGCCAGTAGTTCTTCTAAAGTACTAATATGTTCCTCCCAAGTATGTGTATGAATTAACACATCTATATAGTTCTCCACATTATTCGTTCCATTCAACAATTTCCTTATAAGTCTGTTAAACGTTGCTGGTGAATTAACTAAACCGAATGGCATCCTTGCAAACTGATAGCAACCAGATTTCATTGTGAAAGCCGTGAGTCGCTTACAAGTTTCTTCCACCTCAATTTGCCAAAATCCCCGACTAAAATCTATGCGTGAAAAGTACTTCTTACCTTCAAGTTAGTTAGTATATCCTCTAGCCTACTCATCGGCTTACAATCAAATCTGGTTACCTTGTTCAACTTCCTAAAATTTACGTAGAATCTATAACCTCCATCAGGGTTTCCTACCAATTCAACTGGAGCACTAAATTCAGAATCCGAATGTTCTGTTATACCTTCATTTAACATTAGTCTTACTTTTTGTTCTATTGCTTCCTGAATGGAAAAGGGCAATGGATATTGTCTCTATAATGGGCTCATAGACAGTTAAACGAATTCTGTGTTTCACCAAGCTAGTACAACCTGGTTTTTCAGTCATTACATCAGAATATTTCTTACATAGGCTTGATAACTCCATTCTTTGTTCTTTTAACAAACCAGGATTTATGAGCATGTCTTCGTCTGATTCATTACCACGTACTTCTGGTACCTGTAGTAGTGCATCTTCTTCTAACATTTACTTGGGATCACAGACACCGTTGCAACTACATCCTCACTGCGGGATTCATATTTCTTTAACAAATTAATGTGAAACACCTTACATTTACCATCAGCTAATTTAACCCTATAATCATAATCTGATACTTTCTCAAATACTTCATAAGGACCCTTCCAGTTCAGTAAAAGTTTACTTGAACTTGTTGGCAACAAAATAAGTACCTTATCCCCTACTTCTAAACTCCTCACACGAGACTTCTTGTCAAAATGATGTTTCTGCCTTACCACTGAAGTCTCTAAGTTATCATTTACCAGCTTGCAGATAACGAAGGTCACGAGTCAGCTAGTGACATTGGCTTTTGTGGGAAACCGCGAACTCTAGTGGAATCCCAGTTTATCGTTCAGTTAACCGCTCACTCGGCCGCGAGTGTTTTCAAATAAATTTTTCACTGTCATAAGTGATCGTCTTTGTGCAAGACATTAGCGCTTCCGCTGAGCGATTTATTTTGGGCGTGTTTCGCTCATTCTAGCCGTTGGTAAGGCAGCCACAGCACTTGCCTCCTTCCCACGAGTTAGTCAGTCAAGGTTTGAGCGCCATGAAACCAGGCTGGGCCAGAGCGTAGTGCCGCCGTTCCTGATTTCCACATAGTGTGATAAGCGAGAGACTTAAGTGAGTGCAGTGTCCTTCCAGTAACAACGCCCAGTCATCTGCTTAGTCCACTCTTTGACCAGTATATCTTTTCGTTTCCTAGACTTAAGAGTTTAGTTAAGGTGCTGTTCCCTCACATGCCGGCCGGGTGCGCCGCATGTTGTTTTCCTAGGTTTAAGAGTTTAGCTTTTGAGTGAGTGAGTGAGTGCGATCTCCTTATTTTGAATTCATTTTGAAATGTAACGTTAAATTTATTTCTTTGTAATCGATAAATTTAACAGTTCTTTTTCTCGAGCTTAATATAATGTAAACTCGTGTTTCATTTCTCCATAACTAAGCTTATTTCCTTTATAGCTCCTAGCTTGCATAAACGCTTTGCTATTCATAACTGGTACTTGGGCCAGTCTTGTTGTATTAAGCTTAAAATCCGTTGTGCCTTCTAGGAGTAAACGCATCAGCAAGAACCTGATATCATTAATAGTATTAGTTATTTATTGTCAGGGGTGAAGTCACTTTCTCCAGAGGCTAACAGTACTAATAAACAGCAATTGTGAGGAATTGGTCTCTGCTGTGTACTGTTGAGAAAGTTTATAAATTCTCGTTCTTAGAGAATCGGCGAAGCAAGGCAGCATAAAGTAATCATTGCTTGATTTAGCAAGACAATTCATTGTACTGCTCTTCAGTATTATTGAACATTATCTTTTAATCTTGCATTTAATTTAAAAACCCCGTGACAACTACATATTGGTAGAAGTTATGTAACGCAGGTTGCCTGTTTTCACTTGCCCACAAATCTCTCAATAATCCAAGTGGTCCTTTCACTGTCCTGCCACACGAAAGTTCAAAGAGAGAAAACTCAGTACTAGCATGTGGTACTTCCCTAAATGCAAATAGGACTGCAGGAAGGTATTGATCCCAATCAGCTGGTCTCTCCTGGCACATCTTCTTCAACATCTGTTTCATAGTACCACTGAATTTCTCATTCAGACCGTTTGACTTAGGGTGATATGGGGCTGTCAAAAACTGATTAACACTTATGAGACGACAAACTTTGCTCATTAAATGGGATGTAAACTGTGTTCCCTTATCACTAAGGATTTCTTGTGGGAAACCTACTCTAGTAAATACACTGAGAAGGCCTGCTGTCCTGTTTGTCTCTATGTTTGATAAAGGAATTGCCTCAGGTCAACGTGTCGCATAATCAACCACAGATAATACCCACCTATTACTCTGCGCTGAAGCTGGTGAAAAGGGTCCTACTATATCAATGGCTACCTTTTGGAAAGGAATAATCATTATGGGCATCTTTCCTAGTGGTACTTTTGTGACCCTACCTTTTGGTACTGTCCTCTGACAACGATCGCAGCTTTTGTACCACCTCTTCACATCACTGCTTAGACCTGGGCAGTAAAAAGAACTTAAAATTCGATCCTCATTTTTCTTTTTTCCCAAATGGCCTCCCATCAATGATTCACGTGCCAAGCTCAGCACCCTCTTACGTCTTTCTTTCGGAACTAAGAGTTCCCTAACCTCTTCTCTATTTGGCCTAATGGTTATCCTGTACCATACTTTATTTACTTTCTCTACCTTCACCTTCCTTTTTGCTGCTGTTTGAAGATACCCACTGATTGAACTATCTGTTTCCTGCTCTTCAGCGCTGATGGGCGGTTCCACCACAGTGCCATTCTCTCCTCTGTCCAAGGGCCGTAGGGTTGTTGACCTCTGACGTTGCCCACGAGTCTGCACAGCTCCCGCAACTGCATATGACGAGAGGTCATCCAGGGTTATGGCATCTGAAGTTTCCACTTGACATTCTTGTGGGCTGTCAAATGCCGACATATCTGACACTGAAGTAGTCTGTTTCACTGGCGACGAATGTTCAGTTTCCATATGGTTGACAGAGGTATCTTCCCCTGAAGGTGACTGCTGAGGATACTGGTGCTGTGTGGGAGACTCTAAAATAGGTGGTTGTATTCCTGCTATGTTACCAACTGTTAAATCACAGATAGCATTCCCCATACATGTTGCTTCCACCAACCAAGTGTAATATGGTGTCTTGATGAAGATTTTTGTCACAGGACACACTCGAGCCGTCTTGTCAATGAGTATACATCGTCTGCTATCTCCAGTCATGTCCTCCGGGCGCACAATATTTTTTCTCACAACTACACCAGTGCACCCTGTGTCCCGTAAATCTGAAACAGGTTGATCTCCCACATATCCATCACTGAGTTTGAGATTATGTCCAATTGTGCCAACACCAATGACCAGAGGAATAACTTCACCTGAAAGTAGAGTTACTGTTGGTGAGTTTGATGATTGTGTCATACAAGCAGCAGTCCTCTCATTTCCTGATGGTCATGTAGTCCGCATACTTCTGCCTCTTCCAGCTATTGATGCTGTAGTGATAGTCTGAAGTTTCTTGCAATGTGTCCCGTTTTCCTGCAAAGAAAACACAACTTGTTTCTTTGTCTGGTCCTGTCTGGATGGCTTCCCTGAACTGCTGTCATCCGATGGAGGTAATTCAGCCAGTGCTTCTGGCTTCAATTTGGGTTCGAAGCTTCTCTACATTGGTCCTCCGTGTTCTGCTAGATATCGTTCGGTGATATCCTTCATTTCATCTAGACTTTTAGGTGCTCTCTCCAAATACATGCGTAACTCAGGGTGACAACGCCTGGCAAACTGTTCCCGTAAGATTATGTCCCTAAGACCATTAAAATCAAGGCTTATTTCTGCTAACTCGATCCACCTGTCAAAATACCTGGTCATCCTCGAAGAAAATTGTATAATCGTCTCTCCCTTCTCAGGTACAGCGTCTCTAAACTTGCTACGGTATCCCTCCTCCATCAACGTGTAGTGCTCCAAGACGGTCTTTCTTTTGGTGTCGTAATTCTGAGCTGAATCAGGGGTCAGTGCGATGTAAGCTTGCAACGCTTTACCGGTTAATAAGGAACTTAAATTATTGGCCCACTGGTCTCTTGACCATTTCACTGAAGTGGCAAATCTCTCGAAACGTTTCAGATAAGCGTCAATGTCGTCTACACTCTCATCAGACTTGGGTAATTTAGGTCGAGCCACTAAACAGGATGAATCACCTACACTTGGCCCAGTCACAGTCTTATCACCTCTTAATGTTCTCATGTAACGTTCGTGTTCACTTTGCTTCTCATTTTCACTCTTTGTTTCTCTTTTTCCACAGCTCGTTGTCTCTCAAGTTCTAGTTCTTTTTCTTTTAATTTAATAGTAATTTCTAATTCTCTTTCTACTTGACTCACTTCAATATCTCGCCGTTCTCTTTCTCTTTGTCTATCTTCTCTTGCGAACTCCTGCTGCTCCCTCACGAATTCTTGTAGGGCTGAACCTTCGAGTCCCAGTTCCTTACCGGCGCTCACAAGTTTCTCCAAAATATCCATGACTGTTGTCTTGAAGTTCCAAAATACAACTCCCAGCTGGATTCACTCGCCTCTGATCCCGGCTCTGGCCACCATAATTGTCACGGGAGTATATCAAGGCGAAGGTATAGTGGAACAAAAGACTCTTGTGTGTACACTTTCTTCTTTGATAAATAAAACTTATATGCAAGAAACTGGGCCTGACTCGCCCAAGAATCGAAGTTAACTGTACGAGATCTGAGTGGGAAGTCCCTCCCTATTTATTTTATTTTATTTTTTTTTTTGCCTATCGCCCATTGGGGCCGAATCCCTTGGTCATTAAGGCCACACACACATATATATATATATATAAAGGAGCGTTGTGGTGTGGATGTGGAAGTGATAGGAAGCGTTATGAGGAACACACTGAAGTGGTTTGGCCATGTAGAGAGAATGGAGGGTGAAAGACTGACGAAGAGAGTGTATGTGAGTGAGGTGGAGGGGGTAAGAGGGAGGGGGAGGCCGAGGATGAGATGGAGGGATGGGGTGGAGAGGTATATGAGAGAGGGGTGTGTGATTTGGGAGCAGGGCAGTGAGATGGCGGGGGACAGGGCGACTTGGAGGCGATTTGTTTGTGGCCACCCCAAAAGGGATTGAGGCGTCTGGCAATAGACAGATAGATAGAAAAACCATAACCATACAATAAAAAAGTCACAACACTCTGATCAGTCCGGTCTCAAGAAAGCCATCAATTTATCAGCCATAACAATGTCCCCATCATCCAGGATGGTGGCAAGAGTGAAGGGGACATCTGCTGCACCACAGTAAATTATAAGTGAAGCGCGTTCACAAATAAATCGCCGACAGCACAGGATGATATGACTGACAGATAACACCGCATCACAGATGTCACAGTGCGGTGGGAATCGTCTTTCCATATAAGGTTTCATGTGCGTCAGTATGGTGGCATTAAGTCGCAAACGAGCCAACACTTTCTCTTCCAGGCGACTGGGACTGTTGGCAGTGTCCCAGTCGCCCATGTATGGCTTGCATGTGGGAATATTTAGTCAGGTCCACAGACCTTGCCACAGAAGATTTATTGATTTCTTTCCGAGAGAGAGACTCGACCGCAGATCACGAGGAACGTCCCAAGTCTCCTCGAGCTCTACAGCTGACTTTGCAAGTAAATCAGCCTGCTCATTGCAGTAGATACGACAATGACCAGGCATCCAGATCAGCGTGAAGGACTTGTTACATGAATGCAATTTATTAACAATGTGGTGCTGGATCTCATTAGAATCCGTAGTACAAGAAGCAATAGCCTGAAAGGCTGATTTCGAGTCTGAAAATATGACAAATGAGTCATGCCTAGAACTGAGAGCATAGTCTATGGCTTTGTCAATAGCAAAAAGTTCGGAGGTAAACACAGATGTATGAGTTGGCAGCCGATACCTGAGGGCACATTCGGTCAACCACACACTAGCACCCACACATTCACTCAACTTGGAACCGTTGGTGTACAATTGGTGGGACCCCAAGTGACGAATGATGATATTACGAAATAAGTGGTGGACCTCCACCTCCGGCGCCTTGCCCTTTGGTGCTGGGAGCCATGATACATCCACAGTAAAGCTGGGTGACTCCCAAGGTTCTATATTTTTTGACACCAACTTGTCACAGTCATTGAGGTCCACACCAAGCTTCAGAGTCAGTAAGTGGATGCAAATGGCAAGTGGCCGACGCACCCCTCACATAAAATGGTGGTACTGACGCAGGGGGGTACAGGGCAAGTTGCCGATATTACTTTTCCTTGATGTTCATAGGCCATATTATAAGGCCAGGTGATCACGGCGGATATGAAGGGGAGGTACATTCGCCTCCACTTCCATACGAGCTACACGGGTACACCGAACGGCTCTAAGACACATTCACAAACATTTATTCTGCAACACATCCAACCTATTCAATGTTGTGTCGGATGCCGAGCCATACACCTATGCGCCATAGTCTAGCTTCGATCAAATAAGGGACTTATACACCATTAATCAAGATTTTCTGTCGGCACCCCATGTAGTACCCGCTAGGTACTTGAGGACATTTAATGGTTTTTCGCAACAAGCAAGCAAGTTATTAACGTGAAGTTTAAAATTTAATCTGCGATCAAAGTGGAGGCCCAGAAACTTTACAGAAATTTGAAATGGTACCGTTTGGTTATCCAAAAATAAATGCAAATCAGGGACGTTACGAGTAGTAAAAACTACGGCAGCACACTTTCGGATGGAAAACTTAAATCCCCACTGCAAGGCCCATTGGTGGACGGAGTCAAGGGCTGCTTGAATCCGCCCAGCTGAAAATTGTGCATTATGGGAAGAGTGCCATACTGCACAATCGTCAGCGTAGAGCGAGTATTTAAGATTCCTGGGGATGGGAACTGATGACAGAATATCGTTGATTATGATACTAAATAAAGTTAGACTAAGCACATTTCCCTGCGGCACCCCGTTTTCCTGGATAAATATTATTCGATGTTACATTATGTGGCAGTTTGACAGAGAAAGCCCTGTCCTTTAAAAAATTTGAAATAAAAATTGGCAAGTTTCCTCTTAAACCATAAGCATAGTGCTTCATCAGTATACCGTGTCATCATGTCATGTCATAGGCTTTATGGATGTCCAAGAACACCCCTATCACGAATTCTTTATTGGCAAATGCCTCTGAAATACAATGCTCCAAATTCATTAAATGATCTAGTGAACTTCTGTATTTACAGAAGCCACATTGTTGATCATTTAACAAATTATTCGTCTCTAAAACAAAAAGAAGCCTATTATTGACCATTCGTTCCATGACCTTACATAGACAAGAAGTCAACACAATAGGACGAAATGAAGTGGGATTGATAAGACGACCAGCCTCTTTGGGTATCGGTATGACGTGCACAAAGTGCCATGAATTTGGGAATGTTCGAGACGCCCAAATCTCACTATACAATGCTAACATCTTAATCAGGTTGTCCTGATTAAGATGCTGTAGCATACCGTACATGATGGTGTCTGGTCCAGGGCTGGTGTCTTTACAGGATTTAAGGGCAAGGAGCAGTTCATCTAGCATAAACTCTTGGTTGTACAGGGAGTCTATGTCTTCTGTGGCAAAGTCTATTATCTGTAGCTCAGCCATGCGTTTATGATGGAAACATGGATCGTAATTGGCTGAGCTACTTACATGAGAAAAACTCCTGGAGAGGATGTTAGAAACTTCAACGGGATCGTCATAGATGCTGTTATTAACCTGCAGGGTGGTAACAGGGATGTATGGGCCTTTATTGTTTAGTATTTTAATAGTGGACCAGGCTTTACTGAGAGGAGTAGTTCGATTCACCGTGGACACAAAAGTCCGCCAGGAGTCACTTTTGGCCCTTCTTATTATTCTCCTTGCCTCAGCCCGTGCCTGTTTGCATGCAATAAAATTTTCCTCAGTAGGCTGACTATTAAAAATCCTGTATCTCCTATTGTGTTTCCTTAATACTTGTCGGTGATCCGGCGTCCACCATTGTGCTCTATGCTTCACATGAACTGTAGAAGTCTTGGGAATAGCAGCCTCAGCCGCGTGTATTAAGGAATTAGTTACATTTTCGACATTAGCATCTATAGTCTCCCCAGATATATCTAAAATGGCGATCCTTGAGAAGGATCCCCAATCTTCTTTCTTATAGTTAAATTTTGGAGGTGGAGGGTCCGAAATGATGTCGCATGTCCCTAAAACAGTACACCTGGGTCTGAGAGACCCGGCCACTTTTTGCCACTTACTGGTTTAGCAACTACTATATGCCAGGGACCCCTGTCCTTCTCAATAGCTTCCTAGGTTTGGATGCCGATGCTAAAGGTGGCTGTGTGGTTTTCCAGGTCTCCTTCTGTTTTGATGTATAACACACTAAAAGTATAACACTGGGTCTGTGAGACCCAGGTGTACTGAATAAGGGGAGCTGAAATTTACTGTTGTGTGATGCAAATTTTTTCACCCTGTGAACTGCCCTCTCCACACCACGAAGACCCTTCATGCCACTAGCTTTGACAACAGTGCGAGCATCATTGTGTTGTTTCTTTTCTTATGGGGTCCATGTAAACAGAAACTGTAAAGATTTTTTTCAAAAATTTGCCTAAAATGCTTTAAATATGTTAATTTTAATTGTATATTCATTATTGCATAGTAAATCGAACCAAAAAGGTTGTAGATTTGTCAAGGATTCAGTAAATAAAACACAAGTATTTTTCTTTTTTTCTATTTTGTGGGTCTGTGAGACCCAGGTGTACTAATGGTGTATAGGCGCAAATAGGTGTACTAAACGCAGCTGGGTAAATGATCACTTCCCAAGGAATCGTCATAAGGGTCCCACGAGAAATCTTGATGTATACCCGGAGAGGCCAGAGATAAGTCAATAGCTGAAAAGTTACAAGTACGATCATCTACACGAGTCACTCTACCATCGTTCAGAAGACAGAGGTTGGACTGTAGTATTAGGTCAGCTATTTGCACCCCACGACCATCAATCCTCAAGCTACCCCATTGATAGTGATGGGCGTTAAAGTCATCCAGCACTAGCTAATTCCCAGGAAGATGTTCAAATAATGGATGTAAAGCATCATTATTAGTGAGGCCATGTGGAGGACAGTACAGAGAACAAATAGACAGATACGTGTTATTAAATATTACTCTGCACGCGACAGCTTCCAGAGTAGAATTTAGAATCACTTCCGTTTGTGGGAGTGATTTATGTGTGTATATGGCAACTCCATGACCATATCTTCTATACTAATGGTAGTGTTAGAAATGTGGAAGATCAGGATGATCCACCAAGTGCGCCTCCTGTAAACAAACAACGTCTGGCCTGTGTATGGAAAGCAAGATTGCTATATTATGTAATTTATTCCCAAGTGTCCTACAATTCCACTGTAACACAGTGAATACAACGGTTTAAGATTTTCGAGGGTGGCCCGTGTGCTTAGTTTTTGTATGCCCCCTGCGACTGGGCGAGTTGCTACCAGGCGACCTTTCCCGGTGCTTGCTGATGGAAACCTCCATATTTTCGTCAGTAACAAGGCCCCCAAAGTCCACCAAGGACGAGCTACCCTTTCTCTCCCTCACTGGACCAGGAGAAGGAAGGACATGAGGACATGACGGTTTCATGAGGGTGGTCAAATTTATCTTATCTGACTTGTCAGACTTCAGTTTTGGCAGCACCGACTGCAAAGGAGCAGCGGCAGCCTGAGAATATGATGTAGTGACAGGGATGTCCGTAAGAGAGTTGAAGCATACAGGAGGGTGAGATTGAGAGGTGGGATGTGGGACATGAGGAGGGAAAGTAAGGTCAGTCTGTGTCTCCACAGTGCACATCATGGGGCGGGACACAACCGCCAGTGCATATGAGACATTAGGCTTGGGAGTTGCATGCAATTCCTTCATCTTCTTTCTAGCATCGTAGAAGGAAATGCCCTCTGTCACTTTCACTGTGCAGACTTCTTTCTCCTCCTTCCACTTGGGACAAACCCTCGAGGAAGTGGAGTGAGCATCCTTGCAGTGAAAGCAGCACTCAGTCTCGGATGTACAGTTTTCAACAGAGTGACCCACAGCCACTCACTTGCCTCACACGAAGTTGGAAACACGACAAGTCTTTTCATGGTGTCCATAGAGCTGACATTTTCCACAATGTAGGGGATTTGGGATGTATGGTCCGATGTTAACAATTTCGTATCCAACTTTCACATTAGCTGGAAGAGGTACTTTTGTAAATGTCAGATAACAGTTGCGGTCTTCGTCCTCCTGCCTTCCAAAAAGCTAGTAATAAATTTTGCTTCTATTATATCTTGCTGAGCAAGTTCCTGTACGATTTCTTCCTCCTCTATAAGCACGAGATCCCTGCAGGTGATAACACCCCTGCAGGAATTCATGGAGTGCGGGATCATGATCTGGACATCATAACGGTGGAACATGCTCAGTTTTAGCAAATCCTTCACTTAGCACGAGTTGGCGGTCTTTACAAGAAGTCTCTACTAGCAAGTTTTTTTTTCCTGTTCTGCCTCACCTGCACACCCATCAATCACCTTCTTAATGACGGAGGGACTGAGGCTTGATAGGGGAGTAGAACCAACCGCATGAATTTGGACAAACATGGCATTGTTGATGTTTATATCCAGCGGAGGGCGTGTGGGGCTGTTCAGTCTGAGGGCGGTCTGTCTGTAAATCAGTCTGGGTTCGGTCAGGGCTGCCTCCAGGGGTGGGAGGCAGTAGAGGCTTCCGCCATAGGAACCACTTCCCCCTCACGGGGAGAAGTGGGAAGAAGGAGAAAAACGAGCAAGGGACAAAGTACCTGGGAAAGACACACCTAGTCTGAGATTACCCCCTCAAACCACTCTCGGGAGGACGCGCCTGTGTATAACACACCCCAGAGCGATCGGGGGGGGGGGGTACACTCTAGAGGTGAGTAAGCAAAGGGAATCTCAGTAAACAGATACAGACACCTACTATATCTCTAAGAAGGTTAGGGAGGAATATGAAGTCTAGGTAACCTAACTTTATCAAGGGTAAGTGCAAAAACTATTGCCGGTGGGGCAGCCCTAGAATCTGGAGGAAAGTTCAGCACACGTCTGCTCTCTCCGCAACCATTCATCAAAGTCCCACCCCCCTGTCACTAAAGTCTCGTCTTTTATAACCACACCAGAAATTACAGAAATGGCACTTTAAGAATGAAGGTTACCATTATATATTTTATACATTATTAACTCAATACTTAACCAAATACATTACTTTTAATGAAACATAATGTATTACTCATAAAGTGAACACTTACACACATGAACAAATATTATATCTACATATTATACATATATATACCAGTCCTTCCCTGTTAAACAACCAATTAACCCGAGACGTCTAGTCGACGTATGAGTACGTTGCAACATTTTGCACTTGCCAGTCCTGATGACGTACTGGTACGTCATGCAATTGCAAGGTCCCTAATTTGCACAATTTTAAATTTTCGCGTGATTTTTCGTACGTATACACGGGACACCTTCCTCTATTCCTCTACAAGATGCCAAGCAGGGACAATGCCTTACACTGCATTACCTCCCCCCCCCCAACCACACACCATTGTCTTGGCAATTCACCTGTTACCAGTGACCTGGCCAATAAAGACATTCAGGGCCAGAGTGATTCCCCAATCGATGACAATGTGGAGGACAAAGTTTACATAGCATTAGAGAAAGAAACAGTCAGAAATGATGATCAGGTAATGTGACAAAAGAAGGTCAGGTATGGTGATGAGTTACTGAGTGAAACAATGCTTATAATGCCTATATTACTGTTCGAAAACCAATATACTCTTGTACTACATATAAATTCGTACAAAGCAAATAAATAAATACCATTTATGAGTGATGTGAAATAGTTACCCTTCCATAGAAGTCGTTTTCTTTGGTGCCAGCCTGTTAGAAAACCCTGTAAGGTAAGGAGGTACTGCTACCTGGATCGAGTATTTTAAACCTCAGGTGAGCGATTTCTCTATGAAATTTCGATATTTCTCACCAAAAGCGGAGGTTTTAGCCAAACAAATTTTTTTCAAAAATACCTCGGGATTGGGGGGTGTCGGACGTGACAGGTTAATCTACAGTAGAACAACAAATAATAACAGGAAACATGCAAGGTACAACTTAACGATACAAACAATTCCTATGAAGCCTCACCCGTCTTGTGACATAGATAGATAGATAGATAGATAGATAGATAAAGATATATATATAGATAGATAGACAGATAGATAGATATTGAGATGGTAGAATGTGGAAAGAACCTAATAATTCATCAGCACGCCTTTTTTTCACCTGCCTTTTCCAAGGTGGAGCGATAATGTTTTTCCCAACGTTTGTGTGTGTGTGTGTGTGTGTGTGTGTGTGTGTGTGTTTGTATCTGTTACCATTATATCTCATGAACGGCTTGAGCTATCAACATGAAACCTTCAGGTTATCAAAATATGGCCAAAATTCTGGACGAGTTCGAAAATGGCACTCGGGATTAAGGTCAAAGTCACCAAAATGACTGCCAAATGTCATCTAGATTTATTATGGAATATCTGTTACCATTATATCTCACGAACAGCTTGAGCTATCAACATGAAATCTTCAGGGTATCAAGATATGGCCAAAATCTTGGGCAAACTCGAAAATGGGAACTCGGAGTCAAGGTCAAGGTCAGGAAGATAACTGCCAAAGATCAACTAGTTTGAATATGGAATATGTTACCATTATATCTCATGAACAGCTTGAGCTATCAACATGAAACCTTAAGGGTATCAAGATATGGCCGAAATCTTGGACGAGTTCGAAAATGGACACTTGTGGTAAAAGTCAAGGTCATTAAAATGGCTGCTCAAGGGCAACTAGTTTTAATATGGAGTAGCTTTTGTGAAACCCAGTGACTTAATTCCGTAGAGTTTTGCTAATTTTCATCACGTTTGGTTTGTAAGTAGCTTGTAATTTGGCCAACACCTTATTCTGGCGGGCGATTAGTATGCAGCTCCCGAATGCTTTTCTTCCATTTATTTCAGTTTTGTTAGACCCGATGTTATCCAAGCTGTGGAAACTACTATTAGAAGTTGCTGTGCTACCCCCGTCTGTCGGATTAGAGACCTATCAACTGTAGGGAAGCAACCGCCGCTGCAGGGTCTGTCAGTGGAGTGAACTGATGTTCCTATGCGTCTCGTCACAGCAAGGCGCGAGAAATAGTGTAAAGGGATGGTTCCAGGGTGGATGCCGCACTTGCATTTCCACCCAGTTAACAGAGGCATCATAGTAGGCCCCATGTCACCCTCTTATTTGCTTTTGTACTAATCACCCAGCCTTGCAAATTGTTTCCTGGGTTAGGAGAAACTATGTCGCTTGTCATTTAGTGTAGAGCCACCTGAAATGGAAACATGAATAGTAAATAATGACTGGAAGAATGGAAGAAATAGAAAGAGATGAAGACATGCACAGAAAAGAAATGATTGAGGTGAGTGAAGAAGTAGGCAGCAATACGTCTAGTGAGTGGATGACAAGCACCCCAACCTCCCGGCAACCACTAGTAACGCAAGGGTTAATAAATGTTATATCCAACCTTCCATTCCAAGAAGTCTTCCCCAAGCAGAATAAAACATAACAGATTTTTATAAGACCTTTTAACTGCACTGACTAAGAGGTAAAAAGAATATGGAAGTGATGTCGCAGGAAGAATGCAAGGAAAATAGCATAAAGAGATGAGGGGAAAAAGAATCTAATCACTCTTACAGAGTATGTAGTAAGGAAAATGGAAGTAAGAATACAATAAAACATCAGGAATATATGTTTAAGTATAAGTATTTGATAAATTTATGTCTTTGTAAAGAAAATTTTGAATATGAGAAAGTGTGTGTGTGTGTGTGTGTGTGTGTGTGTGTGTGTGTGTGTGGAGAAGAGTTAATGGATGAGTCACAGGTTTATTGGGCCCTTGGGTTACATTTGGTTGTATCGGTGAACTACTATATTCACAGACATGAACACGAGGAGGGTATAGGGTAGAATTTGAGGAGAGAATACCAAGACCGAAATGAAAGGGTTAGTCAACGAAGAGAGAAACCTGTACTTACACAGGAAAAAATCATCCAATAAATTGCCACTATGCCAGGAATCGAACCCGGGACTCTCATGTGAGAGCCATGTAGCATACCACTACATCACGACCAGGTTAAAGTTACGTCACATTGTCATAGACTTGTAACAAATGTCCCTCCGCCCCCACTGTAGGCCTGAAAAGGATGAGATCACCTGGCACTCGGGCAAGCAGAGGCTTTTAATCTATCCCAAGCACTTACGGCAACTCAGAATGAAGTTACCTGTACTTACACAGGAAAAATCAGCCAATATATTAATAGTGTGCCGGGAATCGAACCCGGGACTCTCAGGTGAGAGCCAAGCAGTGGGGACGGAGGGACATTGGTTACAAGATTTTGACAATGTGAGATAACTTTTACCTGGTCATGGTGTAGTGATATGCTGCCTGGCTCTCATGTAGGAGTCCCAGGTTTGATTCTCGGCATAGTGGTAATATCCTGGATGGAGGGTTACTCGATGTTAGTGGAGGGTAAGAATATTTTCTCTTACGTAAGCACATCTCTCACGTCCGCCCTCTCAGTACTGTCTCAGGTCTGTACGTTCGTAGGCTAAACAGCTTCTTCATTATCTCTTCCATAATAGCTTTTTTTCCTTATATTTCACGTCAGTAATATACAAAGACGATCAGAGGAACAACAGACTTACTGATAAACCTGAACAATAGGCGGTGGCTCAATCGGTAGAGAGGTGGCTTGCTGTCCTACCAGACCAGGGATCGAATTCCCGCTGGGGCAGGGAACCGTTTAAGGATTTGAATTTTATGTAAAGCAGACTTTACGGATCTACCACAAAACCCGCCGACATGTCGTAAAAATACCCCTGCTAATACCAATACACCAGTCCTGTGTGAGACAGCCCTAGCATGTATTCAATATGGACGGTGGGTGTTAGCGCCGAAGTGGTGACATGTCTATCTATCTATCTATTGCCAGACGCCATAATCCCGTACGGGGTGGCCATTTGACTCTGAGTTATTTGTTTTACAGGGAGGGGCACTAACCCTCCACCAACCCACTTGACACGTAGGGAGCACGTATGGTTTGGTTATATTGTTACCACCCAGTGTTGTAAATGGTTTCTTGGCTTGCCGGAAACCATTTGGCTTGTCACTCAATGTAAAGCCACCTGTAACGAAAATGTGGAGGTGTATAATATGTAGGAGGACTACTGGGCCTTGGGAGCAGGCTGTGAAGCCTGTGCCCAGAGTCGAGCATATATATATATATATATATATATATATATATATATATATATATATATATATATATATATATATATATATATATATATATATATATATATATATATATATATATATATATATATATATATATATATATATATATATATATATATATATATATATATATATATATATATGGGTCTCTATCAACCAGTTCAAAATTACGGAAATGTATCGCAAATTAAGAATCAGCTACCATAGTCACCTGGCAATACATTCAGCCGTATAGAAATCAGTGTAGGACACAAAAATATCACCAATCTAGCCTAGCAACTCGTACTCTGCCCCCGCAATGCTCCGTCATCCACTCTTCTCTTCTAGTCTCATTAGTGCTCATTATGGTGCAATGAAAGTCGCAGTTATTTTCTTGGCGAGCTCTTTGCGGCAAAATTAACACCTCTACCCTGTGGCGGGGGGGACACAATCTGGCCGCACTATGGGGTGGTACTATTACTCTGTGGCCAGGTTGTGTTAGGAAGAATACTGCCACCGTATTCTCTGCGTGTCGTAAAAAGTGACTAAAAGGGGCGGGGTGAAAGGACAAGGGACCCCCTCCTCTGTTTTTTAGTTCCTAAAAAGAGACAGGCCAGAGAAAGGGATGGGGGACTGAGTTATCCCCGTACCCTGAAGATTGGGTCTATGAATGTGCGTGGATGTAGTACTATTGAGGCTAAAAGGGAGGAGATTGGGAGAATGTTTGTGAGAAGAAAGTTGGATGAGTTAGCTTTGAGTGAAACGAAGATGAAAGGGAAGGGTGAGTCTATGTTTGGAAGTGTGAATGGAAGATTGTCAGGTGTTGATAGAGGAAGGGCAAGAGAAGGTGTGGCCTTGTTAGTGAGTCCGGAAGTACAGCAGTATGTGATTGAATGGAAGGAGGTGTCATCGAGACTGATGTGGGTGCAAGCGAAATTTGAATGTGAGTTGTGGGTGTTTGTGAGTGCATATGGGCCTGGTAGTGAAAGGGATGAAGAAGAGAGGGAGTCTTTCTGGAATGATGTTGATGAGTGTCTGCAGAGTTTTGGAGCGAATGTGAATGTGGTAATGATGGGAGATCTGAATGCTAGAGTGGGAAATGTAACAGTTGAAGGTGTAGCTGGTATGCATGGTGTGCCTGGAAGAAATGAATATGGGGAGCGAATGATAGCGATGTGTGTTGAGCGAGAGATGGTGATTGGAAATATGCTGTTTGAGAAGAAAGATATTTATAAGTATACATGGGTAAGACAGGAGGGTGGAAGGGTTGTTGATAGAGCTTTGATGGACTATGTGGTTGTGTCTAGGAATGTAATAGGAAGATTTTTGGATGTGAGAGTTTTGAGAGGGGAGGGTGGAGGTATGTCTGACCACTACCTGGTGGAGGGAAAGTTAAGAGTAGGTAAGAGATGGGTGAGAGTTAGGAGGGTTAGGTGTGGCAGAGGGGTTTTGAAAGAAGAGAGAAAAAGATAGAGTATCAGGAGAAATTGAAAGATGAGTGGAACGCAGTGAAAGATCGGGAAAATGGCAGTGTGGAGGAATGGCAGTTATTTAAGAGTGCTGTGGTGGGGCATGCAGAAGAGGTGTGTGGTGTGAGACGTGTGGGTGGTGGTGTAAGAAAAAGAAGTGAATGGTGGTGCGAGGAAGTAAGTATGGCTGTGGCTGAGAAGAGACGTGCATATGAAGTGTGGCTGCAGAGGAAGGATGAGATGTCATAAGAGAGGTATAAGGAAAAGAGGAATAGGGCGAGAAGGGCTGTGCCTGATGCTAAGGTGGCAGCAGATAAGAGGTGGGGTAGGCGGCTGACAGAGAATTTTCAACAGAATAAGAAAATGTTTTGGAAGGAGGTGAAAAGGGTGCGAATGGGAGAGTCTGGAAAGGAAGAACGAGTAAAAGCAGAGGATGGAAGGATGTTAATTGAGATGGATGCAATGAGGAAGAGATGGGCAGAGTATTTTGAAAGATTGTTAAATGGAGAGGAGGAAAGGGTGGCTGAGATTGTGGCGGATGGAAGAGTGCAAGGAATAAATGTGTTGGGAGAGTTGAATGATTCTTTGATCACGAAGGAGGAAGTGGAGAAGGCAGTAAAGGAGATGAAAACAGGGAAAGCTGCAGATATGGATGGGTGTGCTGTGGAATGCCTGAAGGGTGGTGGAGTGACTATTGTTGACTGGTTAGTAAATTGTTGAATGTGTGCTTTGTGAAAGGTATGGTGCCAGTTGACTGGGCAAGTGCTTGTGTGGTCCCGTTGTATAAAGGCAAGGGTGATAAGTATGAATGTACTAGATATAGGGGTATAAGTCTGTTGAGTGTTGTAGGTAAGGTGTATGGTAGAGTGTTAATTATGAGAGTTAGAGAGGGTACAGAGGGATTGATTGGTGATGAGCAGTGTGGCTTTAGGAGAGGGAGGGGATGCGTGGATCAGGTGTTTGCGGTGAGACAAGTGTGTGAAAAGTATTTAGCGAAAGGCAAGGATGTGTTTTGGGCATTTATGGATTTAGAGAAAGTGTATGATAGAATTGATAGGGAGGCTTTGTGGACTGTTTAAGATTGTATGGACTTGATGGTAGATTACTAAAAGGGGTGAAAAGTTTTTATGTAAATAGTAGAGCGTGTGTAAGAGTGGGAAATGCTGTGAGTGATTGGTTTCCTGTGAGAGTGGGGCTGTGACAGGGATGTGTGATGTCGCCTTGGTTGTTTAATATTTACATGGATGGTGTAGTAAGGGAGGTGAATGCAAGAGTTTTAGGTGGAGGTCTGAGTCTGGTGAATGTTGATGATGGAGAGTGGAATCTGAAGCAGCTGCTGTTTGCAGATGATACTGCACTGGTGGCTGAGTCAGAGGAGAGATTGAGACAGTTGGTAGAGGAGTTTGGAAGGGTGTGTGAAAGGAGGAAATTGAAAGTAAATGAGAATAAGAGTAAAGTGATGAAGTGTACGAGGCTGGTAGATGGTAGGGGGATGAATATAGTTTTGAATGGCGAGTTGCTTGAGGAGGTAGAGTGTTTTAAATATCGAGGGTCACATGTTGCTGTGGATGGAAGAATAGATGCAGAAGTGAAGTATAGAATAAATGAAGTAGGAAAGGTGCTGGGAGGAATGAAAAAAGTGTTTAGATGTCGTTCGCTTAGAATGGATGTAAAGAGAAGGCTGTACGAGGGTGTTGTGGTACCGACTGCATTATATGGGGCTGAAACATGGAATATGGGTGTAGCAGAGAGGAAAAGTTTGAATGCAATGGAGATGAGGTGTCTGAGGAGTATGTGTGGAGTGACACGTATGGATCGAGTGCGGAATGATGAAGAGCAAAGGAGAACTTGAGTTGTTCGGGAGATGGCTGATAGAGTTGAGCAGAGGGTGTTGCGATGGTTTGGGCATATGGAGAGAATGGATAATGAGCGATTGGTGAAAAAGATAACTAGATCTGATGTGAGAGGTGTAAGGCTGAGAGGAAGACCACGAATAGGATGGATGGACAGTGTGAAGAGAGCGCTGGATGCGAGAGGGATGTCTGTTGAGCGAGGAAGGGTGGCTGTGCATGACAGAAATAAATGGAGAGAAATTGTGAATGAATAAGTGCTGACGCAGCCCTGAGGGGATATTCTCCTGCATTTGGTCTGATCAGCTATTTCAGGTCAGGTGCGGGTAAGGGGATGAGTCTGTTATGATGTGGCAGGGGTAAACCAGCTCTGCTGTCGGGCCCTGCTGCAGATGTCACTGATTGCATTGCGCAGTTGACCCTTGTGCGGTGTGGTGCGGTGAGGATCTGTCCGTTCTCCAGTTTGGGGCTAAGATGCGAATGAATGTGTTTGAATGGATGAGTAAATGGGGAGTGTGTCGTCCTGTCTCGGCTACCTCCCTTTCCTTGGGGGAAGCAGCCTAGGTATATAGATAGATGATTACGAATAATTCTGTAGCTAATTATAAGTCTATCTTTCTATGCTTTAGCCCTTTTACTTATGTTAGACCCATAATTAAAATTCCACAGTATCTAAGCTTAAAAAAAAAAAAAAAAAAAAACATTACATTATACGTTTACGTCTACCTCCTCCATAGGAAGTCTAAGCCAAACACAGGTTATCCAAAATAAATCTTCACTTCCTCCGAAGGATGTCATATCTTAGAACACGCTCCACTCAATCCATACATAGAGAAACACATCTCACAATAAGAAACATAAAATATAATGTCGGAACTGTTGTCCCACTGCTTCCTACAGGAAGCTTATCTTACCGTTCCACGCAATTGCCATCATAGTGCTTCATTAAAGAAATCTAGCTGGTATTCCTCAATAACCTTTTCGTCACAAAAGGAGAGAAATCATTAATTAGAAATGGGATATTGGTGGTAAAGGTGGAGCGAGCAAATTGCACATGTCAGAAACTTAGTGCCAGTGTAAGAAAATGCAAAGTACAATCCTGCTCTGTATCATTCTCTTATAGTGACTGGAAAATCCATATGTCGTTTTATCCCTACAACTTAAGTATTTCTTTAACTTCACACCTCTTTATTTTATTGCAAACACAATGTGTATACCATTCTCTTAGAAAGCTCTTGATGAGTTTCATACGCCCAGCAGGTGATGGAATGCCAAGATAATTGTGGAAGAGGTACTGTGTAGAGAATATAACTATAATTCATTTATATATCTTCACATAACCATTCACTTAGCGGTATACGAGTATTTCTAGGAAAGGGAGAAAAAAGGGAAGGGGATATATTAAAACAAGGGAGAAAAACTCAGTCTTCTCCAAATAATATATTACTGATCGACGAAGAAAATGGAGTAGCGAAGACAATAGCCAGGCAAGGAAGGGGAAGCATAAAAAGGGAGAGGATGGAATGATGAAAGACGAAATAAGTAAGGAAGGAAAGTAGAGGAAAGCATGGATGTAATAATGAGAACAAGATTGGTGAATTAAATAACGATCTAGAATTGGAAAGACCAAAATGAAGGTGGAAGAAGGAATGAAGCTTGGATAAAGGTGAGAAAAGAGAGGGAAGTGGCAACAGTGCGAAGGAAAGATGACAGAGACACAAGTATGACGGGAATATTGGAACATGAAGGCGAGGAAAAGACAGGAGAAAGTGATGACGGGAAGAAGAGGAAATATAAAGAAGGTAGAAGGGACGAGAAAACCCATAAGATGCATACTAGAAAGAAAAAAGAATCTAGAAAAGGGAAGCTATAACGAAGATAAGAGATGAATAATTTAATCAGCCTGAAATGTAGAAATGAAAGAAGGAAAAAAAAAAAAGAAAAATAATTGGCGAAAAGTGAAGCAAAGATAAAAAGTGATAATCAAGAAAAGGATAGTGGAAAGAAAAGGAGAATGGAAGAAAAGAACTGAAAGAAAAGGAATGGAAGGGCGAAATTTAAAAAAATAAAGGAGGGTGAGAGAAAAGTGGGTAATGAAAGGAAGGAAGGAACTAAAAAGGACGGAAGAAAAGAAAGGATGAAAGAATGAATGAATGAATGAAGGAAGGAAGGAAGGAAGGAAAGAAAGAAGAAAAGATGAAAGAAAAAATGTAAATACGATAAAAGAAGAGCTACAGTAAGAGATACAGAGCGAACGGGACGAAGAATATACAACAGAAAAGAGAAATATGTAACAAGGTAGAAAGTAAGGGCGAAAGAAAGAGACAGCAAAGTGAAGGCAAAGAAAGGAAAATGTAAATGAAACATCCTACACCAGCAGTAAACCCTTAACGTAATATCAGAAGATGGTAAAGAGGGGAGATTGGAAGAAAAACATACCGGTGATATAAGTCTTGCGCACGATGGTCGGTATACCGTGGGGGAAAAAAGTTAATGGGAAGATCCCTAGATTTCGAGGTGTGAGAAATGAATTATTCATGTTCTGACAGTAATCTGTGCAACCCATGTAGGATGTAAACCGTGTTTGACTTCAGTACTTCACTGCCAGTTTATACAAAATATTTAGACTAAACTTGAGGGAAACGCTGAGGGTAATGTGAGAATTAAATTATTCAATTTTTGAGAATAATTAGAATTCAAGGTCCCAGGGTGGTGTCAATCTTCGATCCGAATATGTTTAGGAAAGTAACTCAAACAGTTCTGAACCGACTTTAACCAAACATGGACGAAAGGATGATACTTCACCACTGAGTAAACCTGCATTTTTTTAATAACAAGCAGAGATTATCTTGACAGACCTGCGGCGAATCTACTGCAGCCACTTTAAAAAAAATTTCTTTCTCTGAAACTCACAGATTATGGGAAGTTGTTTTATTAAGCTGCCTTTTTACGGACAAAATTGAAAACTGCTAAATAATCAGCTTATGTATTAACTGATGCAACAGCTGACATGCCACATCAACTCAGTATTTCAAAGTAAGCAACTTTGTATTTCATAAGAAAACTTAAAATGCCTCCTTATTCCCGAAACTGAAAATCAAGTAGTCAGCTGAAGCCCCAGCTGACGCAACAGGTGACACGTTTAATCAGCTCAAAATTTCATGCTGAGCAACTTTGTATTATATGAGAAAATCACTCAGAGCTCTCCGAGAGCAGATATTCGAATTTAAGAAAAAAGAGCGAGAGAGAGACAGGGAAAAAAAAAAAAAAAAGATTCCCCAGGTGTATCTATTACCTGTCGGCTTAGTCGTAGGTAACAATAGGTTAAATATCAAGGATACAAAGCCAATTTAGTCAGTTTTCATCTGATGTACACTAATGTTGGAAAGAGGGTTGAGAAAACGAATAATAAGCTCAGTTTTCAGAACAATCAGTCAAAATCTAGGTTACTCGGAACTGTTAAGCGCGAAGGTCACAGGTCAAGGGCAACTCAAACAGTTCAGCTCTTTTTTTAACCAAACTTGGTGTCAGGGTTAGGGGTCGAGTATGAATGAGGGAATTGAGTTATGAGAAGAATCAATTGTCACAGTCGAAGTGTAATCTAAGTTTTGATTTGTGTGTCCCTGTATGGAAATATATATATATATATATATATATATATATATATATATATATATATATATATATATATATATATATATATATATATATATATATTTCAATTCATTGAAACTTGGTTATCAATTTCTGATCATCAGAAAGGTTGATCACTTGCATTTAACAATTATAGACCAAAGGTGAAGGTCAAATGTCAAATTCATCATTTTTTTCTTTTTTGTCCAATGAACATTGTAAATGGGTTTTTGCTGAAGCAAGGGAAAAAAAATACGATTCTGGGAACTATCGGTGAAAGGTCAAAGTCACAGGGAAAGGTGAGGGATGAAAGTTATGGTGATAGGTCAAAGGTCAAGGTCGCTTGACAATAATTATCAAGTAGCTTTGATATGTTTTAAAACAAAGAATATAGAAGGGTTAATACTTAGACAAGAATTAAGTAATTAGATCTTTAAAGTAATATGTCAAAATTCAAGCATGAGCAAAACAAATTTTTAAAAAATCATCAATTAGACCACTGGAGGGGCTTGAGTGTTCCACACTTTTCCTGTTGGTTTTGTTTATTTCTCTGTATTCATCCAGTCATGTCATGTGGAACCTTTCTGAGACCGTCGTAAAAATAGCCTTCGTGTAATACCAGGCGTTTTCAAAAGAGCCAGATGTTGCCCCATGGGGGCAAAAAATATATTTTGCTCTCGTAGGCACGTTCCACACCTGCGGTATGAACACCTATCACCAAATATTCCTTTAATTTTCATTTAATGTGTGAAATTAAGGGAGCAAACCATGATGTTGATTGGCAGTAACAGATACAAAATTTGATGTTTTAAAAAGAGGGGTGGGGGGAACAGTAGGAGAGAGAACAAATAAAAAATAATATTTCAATAGTACATATATGATAACTGCAGCAAATAGGTGAAATTACAAAGTGCCATAGCAGATACATTGTGTCTAATGTTAAAGATTACCTATTCATAATTACATAAAAGTTCAGGTAACAACTGAATAAAAGAAAAGAGAGCAGAATGGTATGCCCATAGCAATTACTCCAGCAATGTGTGTGTGTGTGTGTGTGTGTGTGTGTGTGTGTGTGTGTGTGTGTGTGTGTGTGTGTTATCTTTATGAACTTAGCATTATAAGAGTTTCTCCTTTTGACAAGGTACATACAAACTTTTATTTATATCATAGTAAGAACAACAGCATGAACTAGGTGAGGGTGTATGAAGGTGTTATTAACAGTGTAGATGAAACAGTAAGTTTTTGTTCCAAGTACGGTACCTAAAGTTTCCTTCTTTTTTTTTTTTTTTTCACTGGCTAATACAGCCATAGACAGCAAGAAGCTGGAATCCTATGGTAAAGCTCTATTGTACGTCAAGGAAAAGAACTCGTTATTGGATTTGGAACCAGTAAATAGAACGTCCTTCGTACTAATAAAATGTTATATGTTCAGATGTCCCAAAACAAGACTCCTCTGGTAATACTGGCTAAATAACTTTGATGAGATGGCATTCGATTTAATGAAGTGCATTCATTTCGACTATAAATTAAACAAAAAAAAATGCGAGAAATGGGTCAATAGGTCATTCTGTGACAGTGATCAGTAGAATTCACACCAAGGTCCCCAAGTGTAGCGTTGGGTGTATAGGGTTTAGGGTTTAGCGGAAACAAGCATTGTCCAACAGTCTAACCGGTCACAGAATCGAAATAATCACCCTCGTTCACGAACTTCATATGCTATCACTAAACAACTGATGCCACTAACTGATTCATGTTCAAGCAATATATCGCTCCTGATGACGAGATGGTTTGGGGTCCAAGTTGGTATATATGTGGAGACGAGGGTAGCAGGTAAACCACTGACCCTTCATCCACACACACACACACACACACACACACACACACACACACACACACACACACACACACACACACACACACACACACACACACACACACACACAGATACACCGAATAGTTTTACCCAATGCGTTAATTAAAAAAAAAAACATCAGTGAAACACAAAGGATATCATGAGAAGCAGGTGGGGTATTGACTTGAGGAACGATAAAGGCGACGTGCAGAAACCAAGAGTGTAAAGAGAGAGAGAGAGAGAGAGAGAGAGAGAGAGAGAGAGAGAGAGAGAGAAGCACCATCATATCGATAGCAAACACACACACACACACACACACACACACACACACACACACACACACACACAGCGACTATGGTAGTCGTCCATACGCTAATGTAAATACAAACAGAAAAATGATCGTACATGCAGAGTCCCAGGAACGATGAAGGGGCCCTTGAGAAACCAACAGTGGGGAGAGAGGGAGAGTGAGAGGGAGAGAGAGGCAGAGAAGGAAAGGAAAAAAAAAAGAGAAAGAAAGAAAGAAAGAAGGTAAGTCAAATAAAGGGAGATCTGAAGAAAATGAGGGAAGAGAACGGGAAACTAGAAAAACAAGTGAAGGAGAGAGAGAGAGAGAGAGAGAGAGGATTAAATAAGAATCGAGAAAATAAGAGAAACAAAGAGAGTGGTCAAAGCAGCCATGAAAATTCACTCCAATATCCGCGAGGAAATGGTTTTGTTTTCTTGGGAATAAGAGGATATAGAGATGATTACGAGAGAGCTTAAAGGGCTAGAGAGGGCAAAGGAGGGATTAAAAGGATAAAAAGATAAGACGGGCACAAAGGGTTAAGGGAAAACATCGAAAGAGACGTAGAAAGTGGGATGGGAGAAAAACTGAGTAAAGAGGGAGAAAGAGAGATCAACATCAGAAGGGAAATCGTTGTGAATGCAGAGAAGAAAATGAGAGGTTAATCATGCAGTTAAGAATGAGCACTGGAAGAATGTAACATCCACATCCACTCTTTCACTTTGTCCTTTAACTTCGACTTTCGACAGGTTACTTTCAAAATCGATTTTTTTCTTTCTTGACTGTCCCTTAACCCTTCCACCAACTTTGGCTCAAAACAGATCAAAACTTTTTTAGTTGACTCTGTCCAAAGACCAGGTAGCGGATTCTGAAAGTTGTCTGGGTTACGAGAAAATCTGCGGGAACTTTTGCGATGTGCATACGAGGTATTGATAAGTGGTATTCTGGAGAGTGTTGTACGACAATCTTAACAGCAACACCAGGTTGCGCCAGGGCAAGTGTTGGCCAGTCAAGGAGCAGAAGGTTTCTCTATTTAAACCTGAGTAACCAATCACAGTACACCGGAGTATGACGTCATAGTGGTAGCAGACGATGTTTCCACACCGCCAGTCATAATTTCCAAGACAGTATTGAAGCAGTGGAAGACGACCAAAATATTATGTACAGAAGGGCAGTGAACTTCTCAGAGGAAGAAATAAGTGCGCTGATTCATATTTTTTTCGACATTGTGTCAAAATTTAACTAAAATGGCGTCTCTGCACCCAGCCTCAGAGTCCCCAGGGGGGGGGGACCATAAATGCCCCCACCATCCGCCCCTCTCCCGGTGATGACTCGAGGTGCCTGGAACCACTGTCTGACTCTCTTCTTCTTCATTTCTGCAACATTCGCGGCCTTTCCTCTAACTTTCTCTGTGTTGAGCACCACCTCTCCTCCTCTAAACCTCAAGTCTTTTTCTAATGGAGACTCAGCTGTCTGAGGCAACTGACAGCAAACCCTTTTCTGTATCCTCCTACTTTCTCTATACTCATTTCAAAGCCAAAGGTGACTGTTGTGTATATATACGCAACGACTTATCTTGCTCTCGTGTTCCTGAACTCGATTCTTCTGAATTCTCTACACTCTGGCTTCGGCTTTCCTGTCATTCTCTGACTAAATATATCTGTGCTGTTTACTTATCCCCTAATTCTACTTACTATCAAAAATTCTTCGACTGTCTTACTTCTACGATGGAACACATTCTATCCATTTCTCCTTTCTCTGAAATCTCCATTCTAGGAGATTTCAATGTTCTCCACCACCTTTGGCTCTCCTCTCCTTTCACGGATCCACCTGGTGAACAAACCTACATCTTTTCTATCCTTAACCCTCTTCCCCCCTGGGGCCTGTCATTCTCGAATGTTTGTGAATATTTTGAATACCCTGCATTTTTTCCTCCCACCCCCCCCACCTCCCTCTTCCCCCTGGGCCCCACCACCCCTGGGCCCCCCACCCCACCCCTGACCAAGCGCATCAGTATCTGTCCAGCTGTGTGAGTGACAACACATGTTGATGTGGCAGTGAAGTGCAGGCAATTACAGTGCCTTTTACCTGTCTCAGTGAACACAGAGTGGGTGTTTATCGTATGTGCAGTGTTCATATATGTTTATAGTATTATTATCAGAATGAGGTTGGCATTTGGTAATGGTGTGTGAGCGAAAAATAGTGATTACAACACCGCTGATGTGGCAGTGAAGTGCAGGTAATTACAGTGCCTTTTACCTGCCTCAGTGAACACAGAGTGGGTGTTTATCGTATGTGCAGTGTTCATATATGTTTATAGTATTATTATCAGAATGAGGTTGGCATTTGGTAATGGTGTATGAGCGAAGGTAATGATGTGTGAGCGAAAAATAGTGATTTTACACCCCTCACTTCTAACGGCACTGCCCGTCCTGTGAAAGTCAACAAAGTCATGAAACCTACATCAATGGAAAGCTGAAGGTTAGTACTTTCTAATGGTACCTTATTTTTTTCTCTAGCTTTATTCTGTGCAGAGTTATTAAGGTGTAAAGGTTTGTTTACATTTGGCTGAAACCCCCGCGGGAGAGGACAGTCAGACCAAAACAATACCCGTGGTTAAAGGGTTAATGACCTAGAGCAGCTTGTACAGCACCCTATCTGTATCCCTGACCGCCTTGGAGAGAGCTCCAACATACTTGACCTCTTCCTCACAACTAATTCTTCTGCTTACTCTGTTAATCTTTTCTCTCCGTTGGGCTCCTCCGATCACAACCTTATTACCTTAACCTGTCCTATCATTCCGGTACGGCCTGTGGACCCTCCAGGGAAACGTCGTCTGTGGCATTTTGGAGCCGCAGACTGGGAGGCCCTCAGGCAGTACTTCTTTGATTTTCTCTGGAATGATTATTGCTTCCATGGCCGGGAGCCATCTGAGTGTGCCTTGTGCATTACAGAGGTTATTCTCTCGGGCATGGAAGCATACATTCCTTTCTCATATCCTTTGACTAATGCAAGAAAGCCTTGGTTTAATCACGCTTGTTCTAATGCTGTCCGCAACAAGGAGATGGCCTACAAAAGGTACCGGAGCCAACCCACCCCTGAATCACATCATCTTTACGTTTCTGCCCGGAATCGTGCTAAGTCTGTTCTTCACTCTACTAAAAATAATTTCAACCATACTAAATGCTCTCAACTCTCCAACTCAAATTCTTCCCGCTCCTTCTGGCACCTTGCTAAAAATCTTTCTAACAACTTTACCTCATCATCCTTCCCTCCTCTTTTCTACTCTGATGGTTCTGTAGCTATTTCTTCTACTGATAAAGCAGATCTCTTCGCACAAACTTTCTCCTCCAATTCCACCATAGATGATTCCGGTGCTCTTCCTCCATCACTTCCCCCCTCTGACTTCCTCATGGCTGACATTAAAATTTCTTCAGTTGATGTATTTTCTGCCATCACTGGCCTCAGTACTAACAAGGCATATGGGCCTGATGGGGTCCCTCCTGTTGTTCTCAAGAACTGTGCTTCTGTGTTTACATCCTGCCTAGGCAAATTCTTTCGCCTTTGTCTGTCAACTTGTACCTTTCCTTCTTGCTGGAAGTTTGCTCTCATTCAGCCAGTCCCAAAGAAGGGTGTCCATTCCCAACCCTCCAACTATCGTCCAATTGCTTTAACGTCCTGTATTCAAAAGTTTTCGAGTCAATTCTCAATAGAAAAATTTTAAGACATCTTTCCTATCACAACCTTCTTTCCGATCGTCAGTACGGGTTCCGTCAGGGACGCTCCACTGGCGATCTTCTCACCTACCTTTCAGACTCCTGGTCATCCTCCTTTCAGGACTTTGGCGAAAGCTTTGCCATTGCATTTAACATCTCAAAGACTTTTGATCGAGTCTGGCATAAATCTTTAATTTCCAAACTGCCCTCCTACGGTTTCTATCCTTCTATCTGTGCCTTCATCGCTAGCTTCCTTTCTGGTCGTTCAATAGCCACTGTTGCGGACGGCCATCGTTCTTCTCCTAGATCTATCAATAGTGGTGTTCCTCAGGGCTCTGTCCTATCACCAACTCTCTTCATTTTATTCATCAATGATCTTCTATGCTGTACATCTAACCCTATCCACTCATATGCTGATGACTCCACCCTTCACCTTTCCATTCGGTTCCCGCAACGCCCATCTCAACAGTTACTTCAACAAACAAGAGATGAGGCTATGGCACACCTAATGTCTGACTTGGCTCATATCTCTGACTGGGGTAAAAATAATATGGTTGTTTTTAATGCATCTAAGACTCAGTTCTTACACCTATCAACCTGACAAAATCTTCCACAGGTATACCCACTAATGTTTAATAATATTCAGCTTTATCCTGCATCATCCTTGAACATGCCTGGGGTTTCATTTACTCAGGACTTATCTTGGAAAGATCATATTACATCTCTTGTAAAATCTGCTTCCAAGAGATTGGGTGTGCTAAGCCGACTCCGCTCTTTCTTTACCCCTGCACAATTGTTGACTCTATACAGGGGTTTTATCCGCCCCTGTGTGGAGTACAACTCTCATGTGTGGGGAGGTTCCCCACATACAGCTCTTCTCAATAGGGTGGAGTCAAAGGCTTTTCATCTCATTAACTCTTCTCCTCTTACTGATTCCCTTCAACCTCTGTTTCTTCGCCACACTGTTGCATCTTTATCTCTTTTCTATCGCTACTTTAATGGTCACTGCTCCTCTGAACTGTCTGCTTGCATTCCTCCACCTCCACGACGGGCGCGTAGCACCTGTCTGGCAGCAAACTCTCATCCCTTTTCTGTCCAACTCTCTAATGCAAGAGTTAACCGTTACTCCCAGTCTTTCATTTATGCAACAGGTCAGCTCTGGAACTGTCTCCCTCTGTCTGTATTTCCTGCTGCCTATGATCTCCAGTCTTTAAAACGCAGTGTGTCCAGGCATCTCAAAATGATCGGATCTTGAATTTGGCTTTCTATTGTATTTTGTTTTTCTCTTGGAGGGAACTGTTACTGCGGGCTCTTGGCCTTTGGTTCCTTCTTCCTCGCATTTAAAAAAAAAAAATGTAGGCTATCACCAAATTTTAGATGAGTTTCTTCTTAACACTGGCTTCTTTAATCGAATTTTTGTGAACATTATATCAATAGGCTATAATCTGTTTGTAGTAAAGGCAATATTGGCCGACAATGCTAGTTTTACCACACATGTCGAAGTAGTGCTTGTTCCGTTATGGTATTCTGGCATCGTCTACGACGGTCTGCTGCCACTTGTACTTATTATTTTTTGAAAAATCGCAACAGTTGTATGCACTTAAGGATTAATTGATGCATGATTTAATTCTCAGGATTTGAGGGATGTTTGAGCTACAACATTTGTAAAAATAGGAGAGTTATAAGGCTTACGATGTACTTAGGGCTGCCCCTCACATGGCGCAACTCTACGAGGAGAATTGACGACGCCGCATAGGGTTTGCGCTCGTTTTCTAGGGCTCCAGAATATGCACATAAGTGAAAAGTTGCTCTTACGCCCAAAGATGGTGGATTTGCGAGGATTTCTGAGCTTTCAGAATCCGCCCTCCTTTATCCTTTCCCTGTCACCTGACCCGTTTACTGATTGTTAACAAAGTTAAATTTCTGTAACTTTGCTTTAACTTAAACGCCGCCACAAAGTTTGTTGTTCATTTGATGGTAAACTGGTTAACTTGACCAAGCCATATGACTTTAGCTTTTGATCTAATGTTTTGAAAAGTAGCAGCTCATCCTGTTGGATGCTTCTCAGACTGGCCACCAAATTTGATCCAGATCAGATGTATTAACTGTCTAGCTATTTTGTTCCCACATAGATACACAGATCGACCATTCACGTTCCCCTATAATCTTGATCTTTGACTGTTGTGAACACTGAATGACCTTCGTTCTTGCCTAACACATAACACTTGCACAGAGTCGTTCAAATCAGAGCGAGTTGTTTTAATTGACCTTTCCCTGTGACCTTGCCTTTGACCTGGACCTTTGAATAAATATTCTCAAAACTGAATTTGTTCATTCTCAAACTTATTCTGAACCCTCCCATAAAGACTGGCTAAAATAGGTTAAATACTGCTTCAGTTGATCCAGTCCTTTGATCTTTACCTTTAGTCTGTTGTTCTGAAATACCGCAGGTTGATTCTTGGGCATTCCAATGGCCTGTGCTCTTGATAGATAACTTATGTCACAAAAACAATGGACTTCCTCATAGGCTGTCCCTCTACCCTTCCACTAAGTTTGTTTAAAACAGATAAAACCGACTAAAACAGTGACGTACTTGGAATCATGGTAGAAAGTTTCAGTTATGACAATGAAACACACACACACACACACACACACACACACTCTCTCTCTTTCTCTCTCTCTCTCTCTCTCTCTCTCTCTCTCTCTCTCTCTCTCTCTCTCTCTCTCTTCAGCTAAACAAGTTGTCAAGTTGTTAATGAAGGACAAATGTTTATGCAGAGTTTGACTACACCTAACTGGTCTATTCAAGTTTATGCATCTTGAGTGGATCCTTTGGTAGCTGAGCATTGTTACGATATTATTTTCTGTGTCACACTGATGGCTGAAAGACATCCTTAATTCGCACTAGAGAAGCAGCTGTGTGTGTGTGTGTGTGTGTGTGTGTGTGTGTGTGTGTGTGTGTAAGGAGACTTGCAAGTCATTGTGGCTCGAGCTTGGTGGTCAGGTGAAAACTTTTGTAGGTTGATGGCTTGAGTGGGTGGATAAGGTAGGCTGGGTGGCCTGGAAGGAAAAGGTAGGAAGGGTGCAGTAGGTCGTGTGGGCGGAGATTATGGGATAGGCAGGATGGGCTGGGTGGACACCATGGGTTGATGGATGGGACAGGTGGGTGGGGCAGGTGCATGGAGCTGGATGGATGGGTGGGCTTTGTGAACTGAGTGGTAGGCTTTATTGGTGGGTGAAAGAGTGGCCAGTGTGGGTGGGGAGTTTAATGGATGGTTGGACATGTGGCTTGATGGACGAAACAGCAGGAGAAGGGTTCACTACGCTAAATAAGTGGATGGGTATGCCGGTTAGTGGGTGGGTGGATGGTGGAAATACGTCCATTGGGAATATATCCGTGGGGTAAGCATATCCATAGCTGGAGTAGGGTCATGTGGGAAAATTTATTTATGGAGGAACACGTGCTTCTGGGAAATGGGCCGAAGTTGAAACATAGGAGCAGTGAGTAAAAATGGTAAAAGGAGATAACAGCTCCATGCGAGAGAACAGATCCATGTTTGGAATTCACGTCTCTCCACTGTAAAAAAAAAAAAAAAAAAAAAAACAGGAGCAGTGAGTAAAAATGGTAAAAGGAGATAACAGCTCCATGCGAGAGAACAGATCCATGTTTGGAATTCACGTCTCTCCACTGTAAAAAAAAAAAAAAAAAAAAAAAAAAAAAGAATAATAGGTATATATATATATATATATATATATATATATATATATATATATACCCCAAAACAATCACCATATATTATTTTTATTCATTTGTAATAATGTTGGACCAAAGCATCTCATTACGTTATAATCTGACTAGTCACTTTAGTCCATATTAGGTGACTGTATTAATCATTGTAGTCTTGAAACCCATGGACTATATTACTGAATATAAAAAGGGCCATTCTGTCCGAAGTAGTTAATCCAGCCAGAAAAAGTATTGTTAAACTGAATATAATCCTACAATGATACCGAAATGATAATTAATACACGTCATGGTGACATTGTAAAACATTCAGGACTTTACATCCTCAATCACAGTTCTCAATAATCTTGAATATCTTTTCCTCCCATGTCCGTGTTCACTGCCCTATCTCCACCAATGCACAGGTGAATGCTTGGATGCAATTTGCAGGGGAGGTAAAATTGTGAAGCTGTTATACGAGAAATATGGTATATGTTATTCACTGGGAATTAAAGCACTCGCCAAAATTCCCTACCTGTCTGTGTTTGTGTGCAAGAGCACATAAACAATATACTCAAACAGGAATATTCTGTGGAAAATGCGTTTTACACACACACACACACACACACACACACACACACACACACACACACACATCTGTACACACATCCATGAATACATATAAATATACATGCACACATACATACACTAACAGTGCATCGGAAATATCTGAAGTTGTCACGGTACATCAATAAGCAGCAGCCCTAAAATATACATTAAAACAAGTATCACCGTGGCTAGACTGACACTCCACAACCACCATTCGTGTCCTAATACATAACGATCAGATTGTTTTTTAGGGAAGAGGAATTTGCAAAAGTTCAGGTTAAGAAGGGTATTCATCAGCGCATGACCAGAAATTTATCATCTTAATATGGACGCAATCATTTATTAAAACAGTGAAAAGAGATGTTAAACAAAAATGGATTTCAGTAACAGAAATGAAACGAATAAATTTATTCATGCACACTTATATCTCCGTTCCTGAAAAGTGAAATCAGCAGAGCTGGTGAAGAGGCTATGAACATTCATTCCTGTACCACCCGCAATTACTCAATTATGCGAATATGTATCAGCTTGACAAAGTGGATTTCCTTAGTCTACTCTTCACTTACTTTCATCCGTCCATTTATTTCTCATTATGCACATGCTTTCTACCCTACATTTGTCCTCAGTCCTTCGTTTTTTATTAATGCAAGTAACAAGGAACCAAATGCCAGGAGACTGCAAGATTGTTCCCTCCAAGAGAAAAAAACGAAAACAAGAAAACAGAGTGCTGAATTCAAGATCGATTCGTTTCGAGATGCATGGACACACTACGTTTGAAGGAAAGGAGATCATACGCAGTAGGAAATACAGACAAAGGGAGACAATTCAGAGTTTATCTCTTACATACACGAAAGACTGGGAGTAATCAGTTTTTCAGAACCAAAGATCAAAGCGCAAAGTTACTGGGCAAGGTCAGCCTAAATTGTTTTGACTAGATTTGTACCTACCCTAGTGGAAGTCCTAAGACGCAGGAAAGAAATCAATAATTCCACTTTCAGAGATTCAATTGAAGATCATGGACACAAAACAAAGTGAAATATTCAACCTGCGGACCAGTTGTTCGTACGAGTGTTGCGCTCCATGAGAGTTCCTTCTCGTTCATGTTGTTTGTAAAGGCTCCAACATCTTGTATGCGTCGGCTTTGATCTATTGGCGGCTGGTCACGCTGCTCGATCTCTGGAATCCTCCCTATTCAGCCTCTTATCCCTGATATCACACTTTATGGCCTCATCCCAAGTCTTTTTCGATCTGCCTCTCGCAGCCATACCCCCAAAGTTCACACTTCTCACTCTCTGAACAGAACTGTCATCCTCCATCCCCTCCACATGCCCAAACCATCTCAGTCTACCATTTCTCATCACAAAACCAATAACTCTAGTCCCATCCTTCCTCTCAACCCTTCAGTCGTAAACCTAGGCCCCCTAGGCCTCGCATTCATGGACACACTACACTGTCATTTTTCTACATCTGAGCCTACGACTACCCTCTTCCTTTACAACCCAGCTTTCACTACCATACAGCATTACACTCCTAACACATGCTGCATACAGATACGAAAGCGCGGAGAGAGAGTCCTCTCACTGTCAGGAGAGGCAACAGCTCCCTGAACTTCCTCCAACCACTCTTTATCCTAGCCACAGTCCTAGCTCCAGCTCCAGTACATAACATGTCCCGCAAATAAAACTCTTCCACACACTCAAGAGACTCACCAGCAAGATCAATCCTTTCACGCCTGACAATCTCTGCAAACTCTCGTTGGCACACCACACACATGAAATCAACATAATCTCGGAGTCTACCTCTAGCACCAGTACATCTCTTATGCACCGAGTTATCACAAATACTGCGCAAGATGAAGTTACCTCACACACCCTTGTGGTAAACTGCACATGGCCACTCTCCCCCTGCGTTGACAGTACCGCCACCAGCCCTAGATATCATCACTTTTGCTTTATCTGCATTTAATTGCAAACGCCTGTGCCCTTTTCCATCTTTCCATTTCCTAATTATTTCCTCCCCCTCCATTTCATTTTCTGCACTCAACATCATCAGTATACTGTCCAACATCTCCCATGGGTGTCCATTTCTGAAGTTAAACAAAAATAGCCTCGATTGACCCTTCATGCACGCTAACACTCACAGATAACTCATCACCCATATCCTCATTCATTCTCGCTTGGGCAGAAGCACCCACATAACCACTCTAGCCATCAACTCCTCGTTTGCAAGCTTTCTCATTACCCTCTTCACCTCCTTAACCCCTTAACCACGAGGCATCACTTTCGTGACGCTTGGGAGCAAGGGATCATACCGCGGGGCGTCGCTTTTGTGATTCTGTGTTATTTTGAATTCACCCGGGCTTCCAAGTGGGGGCTTGTATCATCTATCAGTACTGACAATGTCCAACACTAGTCAGCACTCCTAATCTCATCTGTACTCCCATCCATTGTTGACAATTTAGCCATTTCTCCCCATTCTTGACTCCCCTCCCTACCCCCCCTCCATTACCCTATCCTCTCGCCTGCCCGGCCGTGCTACGCTAAGTAAATCTTTCCTGGAATTTTTCACTGATTTCATCCATTGAAATAAGCCCTATGCCCTATTCTTATACCAAATAATATATACAAGAAAGAAATAAGGTAAGTGAGAGTGCCATACACCTGGAATTGGCTAATTATCACCTGACAACACCTCACGTGCACTCATTCGCTAATTTTCGCTGTTTATTCCCCTTGAAATATGCTGTATAATCTATTTTCGTAATAAATATACATATAAGGAGGGAAGGGAGAAGCCTAAGTGATATTTACATTCACCTGGAACTACCTAATTTATAATGTATTGTCTAGATTTCCTGCCAATCATTTCACTGCTATGAATTAGCTGTGTCAAGAGGCTAACGTTGGTAGTAATGAATTTCCCTAGGTAGGCCACCACCCTAGCCCACCCTTATCAGTTCACTCTCATCTTCCGAAGTGGAGGTAGGTCTGTTCGCTCTTGCTAGCTTCAGGTACTATTCACCCCCATGCAAAGGGCCCTGTGACCTTTACCCCCTACTAAACCTCGTGTGGAAAGAGGTAAAGGGCTGACAATTGATAAAAGAGTGACTACGATCTTTCTATTGAGTAAAACAGTGCAAGTGGAATTGTAAATAATGTGTAAACAGCAAGTGAAAGTAATGAATGTAAATATACGTGAACAGTGGAAAACAGTTTTATAACTTACTTCAAGTGACAGTGCATAACACAGTGTAAATAAAATAGAAATGTAAATAACGTAAATAAAACAGAGAACGTAAATAGAAATGTAAATGAGTAGTATTATAAGAATACGAGTATATACCCTAGGAGTAATGAATGTGAAAGTTTCGTTCTAGCATGTCTGAATACTATGAGTTATGAGAGTGAAGGTGAAAGTGACATTCACTCTCAATGCTAGTATACAGGACGAGAAAGTGAATGCTACGTATTTTACTGAAAGAAATTGAAACCATACAGTGACAATAAACTAATACTACTGAAGGAAACTTATGGATAAAGACTGTAGATATATATAAGTGTTATATAGTAATAGAAATATAAAGTGTGAGGGGTTTTATGAATAATAAATGACAGAGTACCAAGAGCGAACTAACGCAAGTGCGACGATCAGACGCGCTCGTAATTTTCATTGCTTTCACAGTGTTTTTTTTTTTTGGAGTATGGATCCCAAACTACTCGAAAATCATAGAGTAGTGTTTATAGTGTTAATATCTGGCTGTGGTAATCATATTGCGGGTTGTCGGGAAGTGTAAAGTGGAGACTTCGTTACCCAACTTCAGAGGTCTCCACAAGTCCTAGGGTAACGATGAAGTCTCAACAAACATTCCAGGAGAAAGCTGAAGGTATGTGCCATAAGCATATATAATTTTAATATTCTAGGACTAATAATTGATTTTTGGCAAATATTTTTTGAGAGTCTGTCGGAGCCCGAATAACCTCGCGGCACACGCAAAACATTGGTAAACATGCCCGCAGTGTAGGGGTTAACGACCCAGTCAATGGCCTTCTCTAATCAACAAATAGAAAAGTGCAGTTCCCTGTTCTATCTTTTTTTTTTTCTAAAGCTATCCGAAAATGAATATGGCACCAGTGATTCCTTTCCCTGGCATAAACCCAAACTGCGTCTCATCAATATTCACTCACTCCATAACCAAATCTTCTAGGACTCTTCATTACCTTCATTCTCTGGTCCAAAAGTTTAATGCCTCTATTATTTCCTCTTTTCAGTGTATCACCCTTCCCCTGTACACATTTATAATCACACTTTTCAGCCAGTAATCTGGGACACCACACTGGAATACTTTAGTTTTTATTTATACTGATAAAAAAAAACTCCACTTTTGGATTAAAGGTTAATAAAATCCATTTGCCATGCCTATGCCACTTTAGGAGTGATGATCTGTCAAAACTGCTGCTTTTGTTACCACTGCGAGTATATATATATATATATATATATATATATATATAAAGTGTGCAGATGGAGAGAACACTTTAAGGAATTGTTGAACGTGGAGGATGGAAGTAATGCGAGTATAAGTGGCTGGGGAATGGCTGCAAGAAGGAGGGAGGTGAGAAGACAGGAAGAAATCAGTAGGATAGAAGTTGTGGAAGCAATGAAGAAAGTTAAATCAGGGAAAGCCCCAGGAATTGATGGAGTGTGTGGTGAAATGCTGAACCATGGGGGAGAGATAGTAGTAGAATGGATGTGGAAGATGTACAGATTGGCCTGGGAGGAAGGTAGAGTCCCGGAGGATTGGAAGTCAGGTATAATTATTCCCTTGTACAAAAGAAAAGGGGAAAAAGAAGTGTGTGGTAATCATAGGGGCATTTGTCTTCTTAGTATAATAGGAAAAGTATATGGTAGGATACTTATTAACAGAGTTAGAGAAAGAACAGAGGAATTAGTTGGAGAAGAACAGGGAGGCTTTAGGAAGGGAAGAGGTTGTGTAGATCAGATATTCATTCTCAGATCTTTAGTGGAAAAGTTTCTAGAGAAGGGAAAGAAGTTGTATGCGGCTTTCATGGATTTGGAGAAAGCATATGACAGGGTGGATAGACTAGGATTGTGGAAAGTGTTAAGAAAATATGGAATAGATGGGAACTTGTTGAATGCTGTGAAGAGTATGTACGATGGTGCGAAGGCTGCAGTGCGTGTGGATGGTGAACTAAGTGAATTTTTCTCTTTGAAAGTTGGGTTGAAACAGGGATGTGTCATGTCTCCATGGTTGTTCAATCTGTACATGGATGGGGTAATAAAAGAGGTACAAGGTAGGGTAGTGGATGTTGGAGTGGCCCTGGTGAGAGAGGATAGTGTTTGGAAACTCCCTGTACTGTTGTTTGCAGATGATACCGTGTTGTTGAGTGAAGAAGAAGGGGAGCTGCAAGGCTTGGTGGATGAGTTTGAGAGAGTGTGTAAGAAACGGAATCTAAAGGTGAATGTAGGGAAGAGTAAAGTGATGGTCTTTGAGAGAGGTGAAGTCAGTGAATGTACAGCGAGGTTGGATGGTGAGGAATTGGAAAATGTGAGTACGTTTAAGTACTTGGGTAGTGTGATGAGTAAGGATGGAGGTTTGGAGGGTGAAGTGCTTGAAAGGGTACAGCAGGGAAGAAAGGTTGCTGGTTCTTTGAAAGCAGTGATAAGAAACAGGGAAGTGAGCATGGAAGTGAAAAAGTTACTACATGACAGTATTGTGATACCAACTCTAACGTACGGAAGTGAAGCTTGGACGTTGTTGGAAGGACACAAGTCAAGAGTGAGAGCCGTGGAAATGAGTTATTTAAGAGGAGCCTGTGGAGTCACATGGAGAGACAGGCTGACGAATGAGGATATAAAGGAGCGTTGTGGTGTGGATGTGGATGTGATAGGAAGTGTTATGAGGAACACGCTGAGGTGGTTTGGCCATGTGGAGAGGATGGAGGGTGAAAGACTGACGAAGAGAGTGTATGTGAGTGAGGTGGAGGGGGAAAGAGGGAGGGGGAGGCCGAGGATGAGATGGAGAGATGGGGTGGAGAGGTATATGAGAGAGAGGTGTGTGAGTTGGGAGCAGGGGAGTGAAATGGCGGGGGACAGGGCGACTTGGAGGCGATTTGTTTGTGGCCACCCCAAACGGGATTGAGGCGTCTGGCAATAGATGTATATATATATATATATATATATATATATATCCCATTGGATCCCAAGGGTGTTGGGCGAGGCATGGCACTGGGCGGGTACTGAGCGTACCACCCTCCGCCTATCGGCTCATAGTCGCGAAGCTCATAGGTCCCTACCCTGGGGTTCCCTACTTTATGGGGACTTGAAAAATCCCAGTTCTGTCCAATATTCCGGACACTGGGCTCCAATGATATATATATATATATATATATATATATATATATATATATATATGGTTACTACTTGGATGGGTGACCGCCTGGGAACACCAGATGCTGTTGGCATAACGTTCTCCCTACGTGTCAAGTGGGGTTGGTGGAGGATTAGTGCCCCTCCCTGTAAAACAATTAACTCTAAGCCTTGGCCACCCCGTTTGGGATACATGGCATCTGGCAATGAATGAATGAAAATATATATATATATATATATATATATATATATATTTATATATATATATATATATATATATATATATATAAAGAGAAATACAGGAAGGGGGTAAGAGGGCTGAAGTCTTTGAACAGTGTTTGGCTGAGGGTCTACAACTCACCCCTTAGGTGCCAGTGACATGTGTCTGGAGGGGGATGGCGCGAGTGAGACAGTAGTGTGCTTAACGGTCGTCGACATAGGGATCAGAGAGGACGTCAGTGCAGCTTGATGTGGTGGGTCATCATCGGCTTTCAGGAACTTTGCAGTGGCTGTCTTGAGTTGCAGGGTGCTGCACCGAGCATGTGGGACTGGGGAGTGTTAGAATGTGTCTGGGAGGAGAGGAGGAGTCCCTGGCCATGTGTGTTGCCAACATCGGGGACCCTTCCATCCTGGGCTTGGTTTGTCTGGTATTCCACTTATTGCCTGTTTTGAGTTCCATTTGATGCAAATTTGGTTAAGAGGAAGGAGACCTGTGGAGAAGCATCGAAGTCTACTAGTGACAGCCTGACAAACTACAGCTATCTCCCGCGAGTCAGAAATAATGCTGCCCTGCAAGATGAATAGTATGCTTCACATTGCCCTGGATGGTAAGGGCACAGGAGCCATGGCATGACAGAAGAGGGAGTGAACGTGAGCAGGACCTTTGTTGACCCAACAGATGATGAAGTACCTGTCATCATAGCCAACTTTTCACTTCGTCATTAGATGATACATCGGGTCACAGTTGTGAAGTGCTGTCAAGAAGTTGTACTGGCATCAATATGTCATATGCAACAGTTATAGATGTGAAATAATTATAGGCACTAGCATATATATCATATCACAATGCGCAGTATGTAGTGTCTGCTGGAGACACACACAGCTCTCACTAGGAATGTCAATCCACATGATGTATATCAACAATCCTGTTGCCCCAAATGATCAAAAATATCATGACACATAATTTATCTCAAATTTAGCTCACACAATTCAAGAATTTCATGATACGAGCAGTTTAACCAACATGACAGTTATCTGACGACATGGAAACTACACACGGAAATCTACCAGACACTACATCCCCACTAGCCAAATATATTCCCAAATTTTTGAGGGCATGGTCAGAGAGCCCGAGATGCTAGGAGATAGGATAGTTAGAAGGTTTCACCGTCACTCTACGTTACACTGTCCATATAACAGTGTACAATAAACTCCGTAACCGAAGAGTGCCTATAACCCACATCACCAGAGATAAAAGATAGACAGAGAGGCCAGTGATACAGAAAGGCACCTACCCCACAACAAGATATCCAATGCCTCACGACTTTATTGACACTGGTTTTCACCTATCAACCTGATTACCTACATCGCTCCCCACTTTAACTTATCAACACTTGTGGTAGCCGGTAAAAGAAGACTGATGAGTAGCAATAACGAAGCGTAAAGAAGCAGTGAAGGGGTAAAAGAAGAAAGAAGATGGAAGCAGTAAAGAAGACGATTATTACAAGTGTCTTTGACGCAACTGTACTACAATCACCTACAACTTCCGATCCACAACAACTATCTCCGATTTAATCTCTGTGGTTTACGACAAACTACAAGCAACTAAAAAAAAATGCAATTTTACTATCAAGACTACGATGTACAGGTTTACAGTCAAGTGCCAAGATTTACACGATAACTACAAACAGTAAGAAGGAATCAATGGTAAATTGACGAGGAAAAAAGAGTAAGAATGAGCAAGTGCAGTGTCTTGACGAGGAAGTACATCTGAGCTGTATTAACCTGCGACGTCCCATCAATGTATGAGTACGTCACAACTTTTATTCACGCTGACCCGACGATGTATTGGTATGTTTTGCAAATGCAAGGTCCGTCATTTGTACATTTTTCAAGTTTCGTGGGTGATTTTTGGTAGGCCGATGCGGGAGACCTTCCTCTACCCACCCTCAGGCGGGAACACTCCACGACCCCGCGTGACCCCTGCGCACCATTGTCTTGGTCATTCACCTGCTAGCAGTGACCCAGTGAAGACATGGCGTGCCACGGTCTCTCCAACGATGAAATTCAAGCTGCCCTAGATGCCTTCACAGGCGTCAGTGATTCCCCAATCAATGACGATGTGGAGGACAAGGATAACATTGGTGATTTTTATGTGTTCGTGAGTAAAAAAAACAGAAGAAGAAACGAGCAGCAGTGATGAGGAGGTATCATTGCCAAGGAAGGTGAGGTATGTCACATACTGCAGGGCTAGGAAAGGCCAGCCTGGACCCAAAGCACGTTCATGCACCTCTCTGCAGCCCCTAGATGAATGGTCTGATGAGGATGAGGACGGAGCAGCAGGTCAGGATGTTCCCTCGTGATTGGGAAGGGAGAGGATTTCGCCATGGGAAGCGAAAAGGAAAATAAGGTATGGAGCAATTGCTTTGTCTGGGGAAACCGCAAGTGGTGGGGCAGGCGCGAGTGAAAGGGAAAGTGTTTTTTTTTTTTTCTATGTGACCGACTCTGGGCATAGTGGTGGGGAGCCAGCTCTTGGGCGAGCATGTGGTGCACCTGGGAAGTTGGCAGGTGGGGAGCAGTCACTCCCTAGCACCTCTTTCACCCTGCAAACTTCTCACAATTCCACCCTGTAGCCCCATCATGTGAGGAAAGGAAGGAAAACGAAGGGAAAGGGGAAGGGAAATGGGACAGGGAAGAGGAGCGTGAGAGGGGAATTAGGGAAGAGCACTGTTCTCCACCTCCCCAACCTCCTCCAGCACTATTTCCTCCCTACCCCAACGAAGGCGACGATGGGGACGAGGCTGGAGATGGCGGTGTGTCATAGAACTGGGAAGATGGGAGTAATTTCACTCCCATCATTCACAGCTTCAAAGAGGAGTGGAAGTCCAGCTGTACCTGGCCTCCATGCAGGCTCCACCAGGGTTGATTTCTTCCACCAATACTACAGTGAGGAGTTCGTGATGCTCATGGTGGACTAAACTAACACGTTCGCTAGCAGCCAGTGTCACCAAAGCGAGCGTGAAGGTGCAACCAGCAGGCACTCCCAGCAATATGACTACCCAGTCACGACAGGTGAAATGTTCATACTTTTTGCCCTGGTTCTCTTGACGGGTACTGTGAGGAAATGACAAATTCCAGCATACTGGTCTATGGAACCTACTATAAACACAACTTTCTTTGGGAAGGTAATGGATCAGAATAGATGTTATGCAAATTCCGAGCCAACTCCACTTTTACAACGCCAATGACCCTGCAAATGCTAATAACAATGATAGAATGAGGAGAATAAGGACGGTTTATGATCACCTGCAGGAAAAGTTCCACTCATCCTTCTATCTTTACAGAGACCTTGTCATTGACAAGAGGCTTGTGTTATGGAGAGGCAATATTTTTTTTCGGCGGTACTGTACATACCCAGCAAGAGACACCGTTTTGGGTTCAAGATCTTCATTATGTGTGACTGTAAAATTGGTAATGTGCAAGACAGTCTTGTACACCACCACACAAACAGACATAATGGAAGATTGAAATATTGGACTCTCAGCGCAGTGGTGAAAACTATGATAGAGGAGTACTTCATCGTGGTCACGTCTTGTACCTAGACAACTGGTTCACTAGCCCCCTTCTCGCTCGTTACCTCCACCTTCACGACACTGGAGTCTAATGCACTGTGAGAAATAAAAAAACGGCGGCATATGGTCAAGGTTGGGAGGAAACTCGACAAGAATGAGGTGTTTTTCTTTTTTTCAAAGGAAATAACATCCTCACTATTGTATGGAACCTCAGCAGGGAAGTTTTCCTCCTGTTTGGTACACCGCCCCCTGATGCAGTGCGCTGACTCCGTAGATTACCGCAATGAGAGGAGGCACCACGTCTGGAAACCGGAGTCAGTAATTGACTACAACATCAACATGAGGCAGGTTGACCAGTCTGACGCCATGATTTCTAGTGTCGAGTGTGCCAGGACCACGTTCAAGATATACAAAAGGTTTTTTTTTTTCCCACCTGCTAGACATCACGGTCCTCAATGCCCACTACCTCCATGCTTTGACTACAGGTACCTCCGAGACCTCCGAGAGGTTTGTGAGGGAGCTGTCCCGTGAATTAATCTCTAAATATGTAGAGGAAAGGCCACACCACTGACCCTGCCCCGCCACTGCTGGCCAGACTTCCCTACGCCTCACAGGACGCCACTTACACGGCATCATCTTTCCTCAACTGAACCCTTCTAGACCCCATCACTGCTGTCACGTATGCAGTCACTCAAAAGCAAGACCAAGCACCCAGAGAAAAGACATGAGGTACAATTGTGTTGATCGCAACACAGGATTGTGCATGGAGCCCTGTTTCTGGGAATACCACACCCTTGTACACTTCTGATACTGTGTGTGCTTTCGATATATGATCCTCACTATATTGGTAAGGCCTGTAAATGTATGTGATAACTGTAATACAAGGTGTAATCTGGTATAATTTTTGTGGGAAGGTATTATGTAAATTAAAAAATAGACCGTAAGTTGAAACAACAGTCACAGAGAGTCACCGGTGCAAGAAATTGGTGATTTTTATGTGTTCGTGAGTAAAAAAACGCTTATATCGCCTATACTGGTGTATAAAAACAATATATTCTTGTACTACATATAAATTCGTACCAAATGAACAAATACCTACCTATTCTGAGTGGTTTGGAATAGTTATCCCTACCATAGAAAACGTGAGAGCAGCAGCGCGGTTCCAGAGGTGACGATACCAAGTGTGGGAAGGGTTCCTGTACAGCACACTTCTAAGTTCAGGGGAACACTTATTTTGTGGTTTGCCATTGTTTCTCATAAAATGCAGAAGTTTGAACCTCCCCCCCCCAAAAAAAAAATAATAATTGATCGGGATTGTGGGGTCATTGGTGAAAAATCAGTCGGGAAGTGGCGGGGTAACTTGGAGAGCTGAATTGGCTCCATACCTGCACTCCACACCAGCACTCCACACCTGCACTCCACAACTGTGCTCCACATGTACCAGTGGGAAGCAGCGACCTGCAGCAGTGTCATCATTTGCTAAAAGCTACATAATACGTCAATCAACTTGTGCTTGACACCACTATCACCACTGCTCTCACCATCTCCACCAATCTTCACCAGTACCTCCATCATTCCTCCACCATCAGTTCCAGTATTTCCGCCCCAAAAGAATGCTGTGGTGGACCCTTTAGTGATGACAAGGGGGTGCTGACGACACTATAGTAAGTTCTTTGCCTACTTACTTACCTATCTACCTCCTATTTACCCACCTACCTACGATCCAGTGGGAAGGCGTGGCGCTGATGAGAGCACAACTAGACCACAACACCTGCCGATCATCTGACTATCCCTATCAGCATCTTCCACCAGCCGACGTCATCAACTTCCCTAGCCAGTTTTCTCACCACAACAAATATAAGTGAGTTGAATATTAATTCTATCCAAGGTTGTATTAATTCATTAGCAAATCATCATTTATTAATATTCCTTACATAAACATACAATAATATACTAATATTAATTAATTCTTCATTTGTAGAGTAATATCAGCATACACACTAACGAACCTAACAATTTCATATATATATATATATATATATATATATATATATATATATATATATATATATATATATATATCACTTGAGTTTACCTAGCATACCTAGAGCACTTTGGAGCTGCTGATTGGGAGGCCCTCACGCAGTACTTCTTTGATTTTCCCTGGAATGATTATTGCTTCCATGGTCAGGAGCCATCTGAGTGTGCCTCGCTCATTACAGGGGTTATTCTCTCAGCCATGGAAGCATAAATTCCTTTCTCATATTCTTAGACTCCTGCAAAAAAGCCTTGGTTTAATCACTCTTGTTCTAATGCTGTCCACAGCAACAAGAAGGCCTATAATAGGTACCAAAGCCAACCCACCTCTGAATCACATTTTTTATGTTCCTGCCGGGAATCATGCTAAGTCCGTTCTTCACTCAGCTAAAAATAATTTCATTCGTACTAAATATTCTCAACTCTCTAACTCGAATTCTTCCCGTTCCTTCCGGAACCTTGCCAAAAACATATCTAGCAACTTTACCTCATCATCCTTCCCTCCTCTTTTCCACTCTGATGGCTCTGCAGCTATTTATTCTACTGATAAAGCAGATCTCATCGCTCAGACTTTCTCCTCCAGTTCCACCTTAGATGATTCTGGTGCTGCTTCTCCATCACTTCCCCCTCTGACTTCCTCATGGCTGAAATTTTCTTCAACTGATGTATTTTCTCCCATCACTGGCCTCAATACTAACAAGACATATGGACCTGATGGGGTCCCTCCTGTTGTGCTCAAGAACTGTGCTTCTGTGCTTACACCCTGCCGAGGTAAACTCTTTCGCCTTTGTCTATGAGCCTGAACCTTTCCTTCATGCTGGAAGTTTGCTCTCATTCAGCCAGTCCCAAAGAAGGATGACCATTCCCAACCCTTTAACTATCACCCAAATGTTGTAACGTCTTGTGTCTCAAAGGTTTTCTAGTCTATTCTTAACAGAAAAATCTTAAAGTATCTTTCCTATCGCAGTTTCTTTCTGATCAACAGCATGGGTTCTGTCAGGGATGCTCCACTGGCGATCTTCTCACCTACCTTTCAGACTCCTGGTCATCCTCCTTTCGGGACTGTGGCGAAAGCTTTGTCATTGCTCTTGACATCTCAAAGGCTTTTGATCGAGTCTGGCTTAACCCACCCCGTCCCGCCGATGTATGGGTACATTGCAACATTTTGCATTTGCCAGTCCCGACGACGTACTGGTACGTCGTGCAATTGTAATGTCCCTAATTTGCACAATTTTCAATTTTCGCGCGTGATTTTTCGTATGTATACACGGGACACCTTCCTCTATTCGTCTACAAGATGCCAAGCAGGGACAATGCCTTACACTGCATAACCTCCCCCCCCCTCCTGCACGCCATTGTCTCGGCAATTCACCTGTTACCAGTGACCTGGCCAATAATGACATTCAGGGCCAGAGTGATTCCCCAGTCGATGGCAATGTGGAGGACAAAGTTTACATAGCATTAGAGGAAGAAACAGTCAGAAATGATGATCAGGTAATGTGGCAAAAGAAGGTCTGGTATGGTGATGAGTTAGTGAGTGAAACAATGCTTATAATGCCTATATTACTGTTTGAAAACCAATATACTTTCATACTACATATAAATTCGTACCAAGTAAATAAATAAATACCGTTTATGAGTGGTGTGAAATAGTTACCCTCCCAAAGAACTCGTTTTCTTTGTGCCAGCCTGTTAGAAAACCCAGTCAGGTAAGGAGGTACTGCTACAAGGATCGAGTATTTGAAACCTCAGGTGAGCAATTTCTCTAAGAAATTTCGATGTTTCTCACCAAAAGCGGAGGTTTTAGCCAAAAAAAATAATTTCGAAAATACCTCGGAATTGGGGGGTGTCGGAGGTGCGAAATAGCTCGGTACGTGACGGATTAAATCTTTATTTCCAAACTTCCCTTTTACAGTTTCCATCCTTCTCTCTGTGTCTTCATCTACAGCTTCCTATCTGGTCGTTCTATAGCTGCTGTTGTAGACAGCCACCGTTTTTCTCCTAGATCTATCAATACTGGTGTTCCTCAGGGTACTGTCCTAGCACCAACTATCTTCATTTTATTCATCAATGACCTAAGCTGTGCATCTAATCCTATCCATGCATACGCTGGTGATCCCACCCATCACTTTTCCATTCGGTTCCCGCAAAGTCCATCTTAGCAGTTGTTTCAACAAACAAGGGATAAGGCTATGGCACACCTAGTGTCTGGCTAGGCTCATGTCTCTGACTGTGGTAAAAGTAATCTTGTTGTTTTTAATGCACCAAAGACAGTTCTTACACCTATTAACCCAACAAAATCTTCCACAGGAGTACCCCCTAATATTTAACAATATCCAACTCAATCCTACATCATCTTTAAACATGCTTGGGCTTTCATTCTCATGGGATTTATGTGGGAAAGATCATATTATATCTCTTGTAAAATCTGCTTCCAAGAGATTAGGTGTTCTAAGCCGACTCAGTGCCTTCTTTACTCTTGCACAGTTGTTGACTTTATACACGAGTTTTATTCACCCATGTGTAGAGTACAACTCTCATGTGTGGGGAGGCTCTCCACATACAGCTCTTCTCAATAGGGTGAAGTCAAAGTCTTTTCATCTCATTACTTTTCTTCCTCTTACTGGCTCTGTTTATCCTCTGTCTCTTCACCAACCTCATGCATCGTTATCTCCTTTCTATCCCTACTTCAATGGTCACTGCTCCTCTGAAATGTCTGCTTGCATCCCTTCACCTCTATGATGAGTGAGTAACACCTGTCTAGCAACAAACTCACATCCCTTTTCTGTACAATTCTCTAGTGCAAGAGATAACTGTTACTTCCAGTCCAGTTATACAACAGTTCAACTTTGGAACTGTCTCCCTCTGTCTGTATTTCCTATTTCCTATGATTTCCAGTCTTTCAAACGTAGTGTGTCCTGGCCTTTCGAAAAGAATGGATTTTTAATTTGACTCTCTTTTGTATTTTTTTCTTGGAAGGAACGGTTTGCAGGCTCCTGGCCTTTGATTCCTTCTTCCTTGTATTAAAAAAACTATATATTGGTATTACCAACTACACAGTGATAGACATGTGTACACTCTACACTGGCATATATGTGTTTTATAATCTTAATTTTTGGAGCAATCAAGAGAAATGTGAAATGTCATTTAGTGAGCAAATAACATAATGTATAAAAGCCTACCAAAATTAGTGAGAGAAAAGTCAGCATTACTATCTATCTATCTATTGCCAGACGCCTCAATCCCGTTTGGGGTGGCCACAAACAAATCGCCTCCAAGTCGCCCTGTCCCCCGCCATTTCACTACCCTGCTCCCAACTCACACCCCCCTCTCTCATATACCTCTCCACCCCATCCCTCCATCTCATCCTCGGTCTCTCCCTCCCTCTTCCACCCTCCACCTCACTCACATACACTCTCTTCGTCAGTCTTTCACCCTCCATCCTCTCCACATGGCCAAACCACCTCAGTGTGTTCCTCACAACGCTTCCTATCACATCCACATCAACACCACAACGCTCCTTTATATCCTCATTCGTCAGCCTGTCTCTCCACGTGAGAGACCAATACCTATACCTAATAACCTAACACAAGTACCAGAAAAACACCAGAACTCAAATAACCAAACACATTTAACCCGCCCCGTCCCGGCCACTTTTCGACCACTGGTACCCCCCAATCCCGGGCAATTTTCGACCTTTTTTTTTTTTGCTAAAACTTTCGCTTTTGGTGAGAAACATCGAAAATTCATAGAGAAATCGCTCACCTGAGGTTTAAAATACTCATTACAGGTAGGAGAGCCTCCTTACTTTACTGGGTTTTCTATCAGGCTGGCACCAAAGAAAACGAGTTCTATGGGAGGATAACTATTTCACACCACTCATAAACGGTATTTATTTATTTACTGTTACGAATTTATATGTAGTACAAAAGTATATTGGTTTTCAAGCAGTAATATAGGCATTATAAGCATTGTTTCACTCACTAATACCTGACCTTTTTTTGCCACATTACCTGATCATCATTTCTAACTGTTTCTTCCTCTAATGCTATGTAAAGTTTGTCCTCCACATTGTCATTGACTGGGGAATCACTCTGGCCCTGAATTTCGTACCGTGGCATGACATGGCTATACTGGCCAGGTCACTGATAACAGGTGAATTGCTGAGAAAAGGGCATGCAGGGGGGGGGAGGAGGTCATGCTGGGTAAGGCATTGTCTCTGCCTGGCATCTTGTTGAGGCAGGTGTCCCGTGTATACGTACCAAAAATGACTCACGAAAATTGAAAATTTTGGAAATTATGAACCTTGCAATTGCAGGACGTTGAAGTACGTCCTCGGGATTAGCTGTGACAAAACGTGAGGACGTGGAAGTACGTCCTCGGGACGAAGCGGGTTAAAGACCCAAGAAGAGGCACAAAACCCACCAGCAGGAGAAGATAACGAACAGCAAAGAGCTGCAATTTACTCTGAAGTAAATAATGATGATAACTGGTCAGTGTTTTCAGATGTGGACAGTGAAATTTATAGAGATTTGCCATATATATATTATAATCAAGACAACTTACAAAATAGAGTAGTCAGGTCTGGAAAAACATAAGGATTACCAACAAATGGTAATTGCAAGGGAAATCAAGTAAAAATGGACAGACAAACAAATAGCAATGCAAGTATCAATGCATTACCTCATCCAAAAAAGTCCTGTACTAATCCAGTGCCAGTGATACTATGTGTACCAGGAGGATAAAAATCTCACAAAATATTCAGGTATTGACAAAGACAGAATAGATATCCAGACAGTAAAAGATGAATGTCAGCAACATTTCGTTAGAAGAAACATTATAGATGAGAAGGAAATAATATCCGTTTTCTTAGCTAGAACAAGGAACATTGCCGAGCTGGCATTTGCTCAAGTCTGACAAACTTTTGAGATCTCAAACCTGATGAGTTTAAGACAGAGTTTCTCAGGAAGTTCTCTGGAGGCAGGAATTTTCTAAGTGGTATAGCCCCAGAATTACATAAAACTGTTGACCTGTTAAGGCAAACACACTTCACCTCAAATTTGAGTGAAATAATAGCAGACATTTCCACTATTAAGAGAACCCTGTTAGCTAGTCTAGAGAACTCGAAATGGGTCGCAGATAGTGGTAGTATGTCACCAGTGCATATTGTTGACATCATTGGTTATATAACAGCTCTGTGTAAATCGCCAGAAAGAGTTCTCAAAATCACAAAAGCATTATCCAGCAGTGATCCTACATAATTTCATATAAGAGGTGGAATTAAATTGCAGCAAAGCTGGTGTGATTGACACATCACAGGGCAATAAGACAGGGATGAAATTACCAGAGATTGTTGCATGGGAAAATAAGTCCAAGCAAGGACCAAAGACAATCTCAACCAGAGTACAAACAAACAGTCAAGTGAGCTCAAGTGCTCATTCCCGCACACCGAACAACGGGCTGGCACAAAAATCTGGCTGTAGTCTGAGTAGACATCGGCTGGCAGAAAGACTATAAATTGGTACATCACCTTGTGGGTCAAACTCAAATGATACACTACCGGTATGTTACTACTGTGCAAATCAAGGTCACACAAGTTATGAATGGTACTTCAAAAATAAAGAAGACATAGATAAAGCAAAAGGGGTGCAACCATACTCCAGGAAACACAAATCTGTTGGTCACTGGACCTCTGACTGTAAGACAGTGGAGAAATTAGTATCTGCCTATAAGCTGAGGGAAGGTTATACCAGTACAAAATCAGAAAACATAAAACAACCAAATAAGCAAAAAGTAAATACAGGAAGTATTTTTTTTTTTTTTGGAAATGAAAGCATTTTGGTTCCCGCTGCTTTTTGGAAATGAAAGCATTTTGGTTCCTGCTGTCTGTAAAGATGAAAAGATTTCATTATTGTTGGATTCAGACTCACCAGTCAATTTGATAACACAAGATGAATTTAAATAATAGAAGGAAGGTGACATTCATGGAGGAACCAGACTTAGATTTATACAGTGTGGATGGTAAAGAAATAGTAGTAATTATATGATTAAGTTAGACATCAAATTCACACCACCGAAACAATCACTATCATCTTCTAATTAGCAGAAAATTCAACAATTAGAGGAAATATGCTGCTTGACTTAAATACAATGAGAGCACACAATATAATATCGATGCCACAATTCAATGGAATTAACTTCAATAATGAGTTCATAGAGGAATTTTCATATCCAGATATTACACCCAACAATTATAGAAAATCTAAGGTTTCAAGAAAAATTAAACATAAAACAATGCCGGTAGTGTCTGACTTACAGTTTCCCATAGAAAACGGGCACCTAGGCAAGCCCCCACTCACTGCCTCTTCTCTCTCACACTCACTCACCCGCCCAGGTAATATTAGCAGTAATATATCTTTGCCACCAAAACCATTCATGAAGGTCACAATAAAGAGTAAAATAAAAAATTACAATGTTATTGTATTGAAAGAAAATTGCAAATTGAACGGACTTTCAGTAGAAAATGCATTATGTAGGATAAACAACAGAGGGGAAACAAATGTCTTTCTAATAAACCTGATGAATGGAGAGGTGCAGATCAAAAAAAGGAACTTGTTGCCAGACCAGACAGTGCATAAAAGAGCATTTGATTCACTCAGAAAGTTATAATGTAGAAAATGATCTAACTAGATTCATTACAAAAACATAGACAGACTGTCACTTTACCCGGTGAAAAATTAGGCTGTAGGCTATAACATATAAGCCACCAGACAAATATAAAGCAAGGCACGCAACCTATTTTTAGGATTCGCAGGATAATGCAGATCTTTCAAACAGAGATTTTCCAATTTAGCAGAACCACCTAAAAAAAAACACTAGCCGTATTTCAGTGGGGAGAGGAACGAAAGTTAGTATATAACGATTTAAAAGATAAACTTACATTTTCATCTTACTTGGCATATCCAAACTATTATAAATCACAGATGTCTCCCTTAAAGGCTTGGGTGTTGCCTTGACACAAGAAGATAAATATGAAAACTACCAACTAATTGCGCATATCAGTAGACAAACAACAGGAGCAGAGAAAAGTATTGTACTACAGACTTAGAAGCTCTAACAGTAATATTTGCACTACAAAAACTTCTTGATCTGATATATGGTTACGAAATTCACCTATATAATGATCATAAGTATCTCATGGTAATGTTCCAAGAAAAACTCCTCTCTGGGAAGAGAACACAATGGAAATGTACAATCTAGAATTAACTTGTAAGTATTCACTACATAAAAAGCAAGGAACATATTTGGGGTTTCAGTCTCTCGGGATTTATGTTAGAAAGATCATATTACCTCTCTGGTACAATCTGCCCCCAAGAAATTGAGTGTGCAACTCCGACTCCATGCTTTATTTACTCCTTCACTGTTGTTGACTTTATACACAGGTTTTATTTGCTCTTGTGCAGAGTACAACTCACCGGTGTGGGGAGGCTTCCCATATACACCTCTTTTCAACAAGGTGGAGTCAAAGACTTTTTGTCTGAACCCTCCTCCTCGTAATGGCTCCCTTCAGCCCCTATCTCTTCACAGTTCTGTTGCATCTTTATCCCTTTTCTATCGCTGCTTCAATGGTCACTACGCGTTTGTACTGTCTGCTTGCATCCCTTCACCACTACAGTGAGCACGTAGCACGCATCTAGCAGCAAAGTTTCATCCATCATTTGTCCAACAGTCTAATTCAAAGTTAACCGTTACTCCCAGTCCTTCATATAGGCAAGCGGTCAATTCTGGAACTGTCTTTGTCTCTCCGCATTTCCTACTGCCTATGACCTCCCGTCTTTCAAACGCACCGTGTCATGGCAACTCGAAATTAAAGGATCTTGAAGGTGGCTCCCTAGTATGTGTTTGTATTTTTTCTTGGAGGGAACAATCTTGGTGGCTTCTAGCATTTGTTTCCTTCTTCTTTACGTTAGAATAAAATAAAAGAACTAATGCAACTAGGAGGAAAATACTGAAATTGAAAAGCCAAGCAAGATGGGATACTTTCTATAGCGTGATGAGTATATTGGTGGCTGAACAGGGAGCTGTTGACAAAAGAGTTTATGAATAGTACAGAGTTATCAAGAATAATCTCTTGAGAGTTACTGGTTCAGTATGTGGATAGACAAAGGGCCCTCCAGGACATAAGATAAGATCGTGGTGGGATGAGGCAGTAGGAGCCGCAGTTAAGGACAAAAGAGGGTATTTCTGGAAATGGAAAAAGACCGTAATAGAAAGGAATACTTAACTGACAAGTGTAGGGCTAGACATGAGGTACACAGGGCAAAACCCGAGTCTCAGAGACTTTTACTGGATAATCTGAATAGTGTTGAAACTAAGAATATGGCATTTAAGGAAAAAAACAGGGATATCATAGGTAAGCAGTATGTGAAGAATGATGAAGGAAATTAGTGGTGGACAGTAAGGTTATTAAAGACGCCAGGAGAGAACATCATAACCCGTTATGAATGAGGAGTTTGATTGAAACAGGGAAGATTTGAAGTCAGCAAATCCAGTGTTTATACAACGGCTTTTCATTGATGCTGCTACTGACAGCAGGATATTAGGCAGGATGTACTTCGCGAAGGCAGCAGGTGTGTCTGGGATGACTGCCGAAGGCCTCAAGAGATAATGAAGTGGGTGTAGTTACTGATTCAATAAATAATAATTGTACAGTACAGGCCCATAGATGCATGCGAATATTCGGTGTGTTTCTGGCCAAGTAACATATTGAAATGCTTGTCAATATCGATTACTGTGGAATACCTTGAAAGAATGTGGCATAGAATGGCAGAAATGATACCTAGATTGAAAAGTATACAGTACTTGGGACATTTAGAAGTAAATTGAAGTTTACATAATCATAAAAAAATATCTCACAGCAGATCGATTGAGTTAAACTGTCGCTATTGGTCATATAATTGCTGGCAACGTTTCAGTGATACAATACTAACCATGCAATATCAATAGGAAAAGCATCTGGGTTCTAATCTCAAGTTAAAGATATCAAGTCTGAATAATACGATATTGGTGTACAGTTCATATGTTTCTATCTAGAACACAAAGATTGGAAAACACAAACACAAAACATCATCGGTATTCACCTAATGTTGTACTGGCATTTGAAAGAAGTGTATGGCAGGCAACTGTGCTGACGACGACTGCGGCGATGCAACGTTCACAGGTTGGTTGGAGGTGGGCGGATCATTACTCCTGACCGCAGTAGTTCATGCAACTTTCCAGCATGAGAACAACATAAAGGAAACTCTCATCAAGAAGAGCCCAAGCAAGCCTGGAACAGTGTACAGTAAGATTTCAATGCCTCCAATTTTATGAAAGCTTCATGGCAGCTCTCCATAATACATAGTACCCATAGTCTCTGTAAAAGTGCAGGACTTCGGCTGGAAGGATTGGTCGGTAAGGTGGCGTTCAAACTGGGTAGCCTTCCTGCTTTGCTATCCTTGTTTTCAGTGTCTAGGTAGAAAAGTGGTTGGACAGCTAGTGTTACAGGCATCCCTAAATAACTGGGAGCAAAGTCAGTGCAGCACCCCTTCCCCCATCTCTCTCTCTCTCTTTCTCTCAGACTCTCTGTATCAATTTTTCTACCTATCTCTTTGTATCAATCTATCTACCTATGTCTCTGTATCTATTTTTCGAGAGAGAGAGAGAGAGAGAGAGAGAGAGAGAGAGAGAGAGAGAGAGATCGGTGTATTTATTAGCAAATTGTCTAGTTATTCAGTTAATAAATCTGTCGGATAATCTTCACTTCACACTGTTTACGAGAGTGCCAGACTTCAAATTTCTTGGAGATAAAGATGCACTTGTTTATATCTACAGCAATTACACGAAATCCCGCATTTGGAAGTTCAGGGAACTACACAGTAGGTTAAGGATATGTTTGGAAACAACGAAGGACGGCATGAATGAAATGCTTAACAAGAACTGAGAAAAAAAAAATGCTTATGTACCTTAAGAAGGCAAAAGAAGCAGTCATTGACGTAAGTCCTTGGCGTGCACACTTATTCGCTCTAGAGATAGCAAGTTTACGCTGAAATTTACAGGTGAATTTAATTTCAGAACCATAAATCAAGTCACAGTCACAGAGCTCGGAATTGAGAAAGAAATACACGTTCATAATTACAGACCATTTAAAGAAGACTTTGAAAACTGTAACGGACAGTTTTCCCCCATAAACGAGTGACAGCTCTTAGAGGACAAATAATGACTAGGCGACAACCAAAATAAAAAAAAATAAAAAATCATCTTAGATGAAGAGATAAATCAGTAAAAATCATCACATCAGGACACAAAGATTCGCAAGTAGATACTTAGATTATTTAAGAGCCAATTTGGACGCATTTTATTAGTAATGTTATGTACCAGCAATCGTCATAACCATTCTCCATAGCTTAAAATAATTTCAAGAGATATCAGTACCGAAATAATAAAAATACTTTATTCAGTTCTCCAATCAACGATCGGTAACACGTGCCCTAGCCTAAATCTTCTAATGAGGTAGAAACAAACAAACAAAAAATAGTAAATAAATAAACAAATAAATAAATATAAATTCCATGACAGCGAAGTTCCACTTTTTGCTGTCATTATGCTAGTAGTATCCACAGGATTCACACTAGATAATATACGAGAAACTATGCATTTTTTTATGCATTTATCATTGGAAACACACAGGATACGCGTGGCTCACTTGATCGTGAGTCAGTCCTTGGTAACATTTCAGGTTTGGCTACACAAGTGATTTGAAGGAAATGAATATTCAAGAAAATAAAAAGGATGGCTAACAAAACTGTTGCGAGGTTAATTCACTGGAGGAAAATTTCACACTCTTGCAGCATGTAACTAAAACTTCTAAGCATGTTGACACAACAGTTTTTCAGTTAACCATTGCAGGAGTCAGGGATAAAAAAAAAAAAAAAAAAAAAAAAGTTGTTGATAATTACAGTAACGGGAAGATCAACGGTACTTTTATCCAATACATGACATTTGTCAGTTATTTATGGAAGATAAATCAAAACATCACTTAAAACCTTCGTTTGGAGAGCAAAACTACATGCCATACTGAGCACATCTTATAGCAACACTCTCTGCATAATAAATTATTCACAGTCTATGACATACAAACTTATAACGTCAAGGCTACATTACGTTTTAGTTACAATCAACAGACATAAAAAAGCAATCGTGGTCTTAACGTGAAACTCTCCTACTTCAGAGAAATAGTCGTCGAAGGTAAGTTTCATTTTTGTTTTGCACACAGTTTCACGTTTCTGCCAGCTGAAGCAGTCTTTTGTAGGCTCTTTGTCATAAAGAAACATGACATATATCTTCCCTGCACCTGATAAACTCATTTACCATCACCGCATCGGACATACGAAATTATTCTACTTCGATCAGGGTATTTCAGTTTACGTAGTTCGCCCTGAAGGAATACCAACCCACACGGCGGCAGTAGATTTTTACCTAACACTGCATCATTGTCCATCGCTGCCCACTTTATGCATTAGGCTGCGATATCTTGAAGCGCATTTACATTTATATATTTTTTTAAGTTTGATATAAATATGTAAGAAAAAATCAAATTAGTTTCACTTAAAACTTTACACGCTGAACCTGATCAGCTGAAGATGGGATGATAAAGAAAGAGGAGAAGGAGGTGGTGGAGTTGAAAGTGAGAAATATATGACGTAATTATTAACGCACGTCATGTCACGACAATTAATTCTAAAGTCCATTTCTTGATGCTAATTCTTTTATATTCATTTTTATTTTAATGTCCTATTACTTGTACCCCTCTGGTCATATTTTGTTCACCAATTCTTCCACGCGTCCTCAATCAGCTTCCTCATCTCCACGTTTCTTCTGTTTATCTTCTCTCGTATTTTATTTTTTTCTATATTTTCCTACTTCCATTTATTTCCCTTACCATTCTTTAGTAAATGTTCCATCCATTTCTTCTATACATGAACCTTTCACTATTCCCTACAATAATTTTCCTCTTGAATGAACCCTTCTTCCTGGCTTTCCCTGTCACTCCGACTATGTCTTGTACTTCTCCTTCTCTTTTTGCAAGTTTCTCATCGTATGTTTCATTTCTTAGTTCTTTCCCTGCGTAAACTCTCCTTCTCTTTCTCTCTCCGCCTTCTTTCCTCGTGTTGTTTTTTCTTTCATTGTCGTTACTCATCTTTGTTTGTCTGTCTGCCTGTCTGTCTGTCTGACTGTCTGTCTGTCTGTCTGTCTGTCTCTCTCTCTCTCTCTCTCTCTCTCTCTCTCTCTCTCTCTCTCTCTCTCTCTCCATCCTTAGCTTCCTCCCCTTTATCATTCTTAATGTCGCCGTCTCTTTCTATCCTCTTTTTTCTTTTAATTTCCCGCTTCTCCTTCCTTTGTCTTTCTCGTCCCTTCTCCTTCGTCTCAGTCACACCACGCAGTTTTCATACAAAAGACGAATTTTGCCAGTTATTTCATTCTGGCTGTTTCTTGCTATTTCTTCATTTTCTTCCTCATATTTGTTCTCATTTTATTGTCTCTTTCTTTTCTTCTTTTCATAATTCCTCGTCTTCCTTGTCTTTGCTCTCGTTGGACCATTTTTTCTCCCAACTTTTTTTTTTTTTTGTCGTTTTTGCAATATCTCTCATTACTAACAACATTAAATTTGGCTTCCTCGATTCTTTCGTAATTCCTCCCTTCATACTGTTCCTTACATTTGCTTGATTTGGATTTACATTCTTTGATATTTTTTCCCTGCATCGTTTCGCTTCTTTCCTCAATGCATTTATTTTTTTATTACAATAATTCCATAAATATTTACTCCTTTCTCGTTCATGGCTGCGTTTATACTTCCATCTTATTTTATTTTTACATCCATTTACTTACCCTCATTATTTGCCACGGTGATTTAAGAATTTTCGAACAAAAAACACTCAAAGAATGAAATAACCGAGCTCTGCAATCAGTCTACAAGATCATCCACACGATAAGTCGGCACCGATGTTTCTAGTGTTTGGTAGTAAAAAAAAGTTAGAAGTAATTATATGGGTTTCATAAAATGAAAACGCTTTCAGTGCTTCAGAGCGACTGTTTATGTATGATTCAACATACCTCACAATTATTGATCTCAGTTACTCTTAGTCCATCATGGAGACCTAGAACACCCCGAACCCACAAAGACCAACCTCGGCTCACAGAGGAAGGTTAAACTATCTTAAATGGAGTAGGTCAAATAGTTTAATTACAAGGCCTGGATCCGGATACTTGGAAGGACTTACGTCCAAGTATCTCCCGGAGTTCCGCGTAATTCGAGGTACCAATGATGCAAGTCCTCACAAGCCATACTCAGAACATGAAGACCGCCATATATGGTTGTAATTATCTGTTATAACTTACTTTCCATGGGGGAAGCAGCCTAGGTATATAGATAGATAGAACTTACTTGGGGATCTTACAGTCCATTTTCAAACCAAGAGTGCCACAATATTGGCCCGTAGCTCGTGACTGCATGTCGAAAATGCTAGAAGTTCATTTACGAACAGGATCAGAATACCTGGTAGACCATTTTAAAGCCACTTAACGTTTAATACAGCTGAAGAGTTCGACACAGACACTGGCAAGCAGAATATCATATATGAAAGAAATAATGAAGTACTAAAAATGTTGGAAAAGCGTCTAATGTGTGCTATTTATGTGACAGAAAGTGTTGGCTTTCACGAAGTGTACTGATGACGAGTGTTGACTTATTTTCCATAGGATAAAATCCCCCTGGGAAAAAAAGTCCCCTAACCTATCCTAAGCAAAAAATTTATTTACCTATTAAGCCGCATCTTACCCTACCTGCCATACCCACCCTATGCTAGCCTACCCTAGTATAACACAAACAAAATTAACTTAATCCCACTTAAACTATCCCGTCAGGACTTCTGTCATTAATAATATTATGTTAAGGTGTTTTGTCCAAACACACGTGAGGCAAGTATGAAGCTATGGTATCTAGTATCTACTACAGTCACCACCTAGCATATACTGCACTTCTAGAAGTACCTAATAAAGGATATACCAGCCCCGAGACAAGAAAGTACAAGATTATGACCTGCACTGTCTTGGATGTAGTGAGTAATTCTAGTGCCACGCATTAAAATATCCTTGATTAGTGTGGCTATGAAAAATAGGCAAATTCATAAGTTTTCAACATTTTTTTCTTACCATACAGTACATTATGTTCATGTTTTCACTGCCTCCATTGCAGTCAGTTTCAAGGATGTTAAGTATTCATTGTTAGTATTGTTGAGAAGCAGGAGTGTCAGGTAGGTGGTAGTGGAAAATTCCGGATAGTTTGCGCATTTTCAGCTGTGGTATTTTGTTATGCATTCATTTTTATTCATTTCTTTCCTCTATAATGCTTTTTTTGGATGACTTAAATTATGTAAAATTCATATCTAATTTCAGTTTGTATGCTAAAGCATTTAGAGTATTACGTAATGTAAGAAAGCTCTGGAATATTTTGGATGTCTCCATCTTGGAACTTTACCACTAGGAGTACCTATAACTTTCGGGTAACGAGGAAGGTTACAAAAGGATGGGGGAGAGAATAGAGGGGTCAGTTTGCTTGTGGCCTTGTGAAGTTAGTGAAGCTCTGGCACTTGTGGAATTACTTGGAAAATAATGACTACCAATGTGAGGAACCGGTGTTGATCTTGTGTACATTTAAAGGCTGACCTTTCGATAAGTGATTTGCTGGGCAACGTCCTGCCTGTACCAGGCTACTGCTGTTGGAGCCTGTGGCAGTGTGGGATGGGGACCTAATAAGTGATGTCAGGAGCTGGGTTAGAAAAGTGCTGAGTGAGTCAAATCTTTTATATGTAGCAGGAAGGTGTACAGAAAAGAAACCAAGCTAGGAGGCAGAAGGTTTCTGTTGCTGCAATCATGATGTTACTTTAAACACACAGTAAAGGACTGAAAGAGTTCAAGAATGAACTCAGTCGACAGCCAGAAGCACAAAGTGAAGGACAAAAATACCTCAAAAAAGCACTCAGAGAACAACTAGAAGCACAAAGTGAAGAACAGAAAGAACATGAATTGCTTCAAGAAGAATTACAGGAGCAACAGAAGGAGTTATAGCTGAGGATGCAGGGACAGCCCAACGCTTTCAAGGGAGAAATGAAGGTAGAACTACAACAGTTCAAGAAGGAAGTAGCCTATACACCGAGCTACAGCAGCAGAAGCATGAGGGGCGCAATAACGTGACAGTGTACAGACAGCATGTAGACGACCAGCTGAAGCTAGTGAGAGAAATGAGGCTGTTGAGAAATCTTGTGCTGCTGAGCCTCAGGTTAGTGTACAGGGAGCATATTTAAAAAAAAAAATGTGTAGTGTATGGCAAATCTTGATGAATCCCAAGCATTTGAAGATAGCATTACAGGGTTGAATAATCAGAAAGTAGAAGTTTTGAGTCCTGGACTTAATTGTAATGTCCCAGTTTTCAGGCTCGAAACCAGGGAAGCGCATGGATATAATGGTCGTCCAATTATAAAGAAACCTTAGGAATTTGAAGTAAAGTATTTTGGGATGCTTACAATGTGCGGTTTGAGTTATTTGCAGATCAGAATGATTGCATTGACAGGCAGAGGACAGTGCAGCTTGCTACTCGCCTCAATGGTGCTGCAATGGAGATTTTTGGCCAGTTGTCAGTGGAGAGGAGGAACAGTTATCAGTCCTTAGTAGAAGTGCTGTAATACAGATATATGACCATTTACCAGAATGAAGTTTACAGAGCAAGATTCCGGACCCATGTACAGGTTGTGGGCGAATCCCTTCAGCACCTTGCTCATGAGCTGGAGAGTATGGCACACAAAGCATACCCACTTAACCTGCTATATATTCTTTTGAGGGACCAGTTCATTGATGCTCTTGATAGTGCAGAGCTGAAAGTGCAAGTGAAGCAGACACTACCAAGAAGCATGCAAGAAGCACTAGCCAGGGCTCTGGAATTTGAGTCCTATGTCAGGTCCAGTTCATCCAGTTTGCAGGCAGGATGTAGTGCAGGAGTCAGAGCAAAAAAGGGGTAGCTCCATGAAGCAGAGAAATTTGAAGGAAGCTGCCGGTATTGTGAGAAGCCAGGACAGGAAAGGGGACTGCTACAAGTGGAAAAAGAAAGAGAAGATCAAAGGAGGTTGCTGGTTCTGTGAGAAACCAGGACACTAGGAGGACTGCTACAAATGGAAGAAGGACAAAACAGAACAATGCAAGGAAACCTACGACAGCCACAAAAGGGTGTTGGACATGTGGTAAGGTGTTACACTTCAGTTGTGAGTGTCAAAAAAAAAAAAAAAATGAAAAGGGAGGATAAGAAGAAGGTTGCAGAAGACAAAAAGGAAGCAGCAATAGTAAAGGCTAGTGGTAAGTGTTTCCCAAGTAGCCCCACCACCGAGAAATACAAGAGAACTTCGACCAATAGTGTGCGAGTAGATGGAATAATAGATGGCGAGAGGTGTTTCCTGGTGATTGATTCAACCTCAAAGCAGACTTTTGTGAGGTGTGATGTGTTATGACATTGGTATCTGCCTGAGTCATCATTCCAATCTATGTAGCTGACATGGAGGATCCTTGCCTTCTTGATCTGGACTAACAGATGTCCATGGGATGTGAGCTGGACTTCTGCTTAATGAGGCTCAAGGTCCAAGGAAAATCAGTTCCAGTCACGGCAGTGAGACATAACAGTTCTGATGTTGAAGTGAGGGAGCTGCACACTTAAGTGATACCCCCAAGATCAGAACTACTGCTCCAGTGTAAGGTGAGTGGCTCTTTTGACAACTGTCTAGGAGTGGTGGAGCCTGATGGACGGTGCAAGACAAAGGCTGGAGTGATGGTGGGGAGGACTTTGGTGGGAACAGGCACAAGAGAAATGCTAGTTGTGGTGGTCAGTTTCTCCCATGAGACAAAGAAGATTAACGAGGGAGAAAGTGTGGGACTGTGCCAGGTAATGGACTAAGAGTACAGTAGCATCACTGGAAGGACTGTAAAGGGAAGAGTACAGTAGCGTCATTGGAAGGACTGTAAAGGGAGAGTAGTCAAAGAAGACGGGAATCTGCCAGACCACTTACAAGACCAATTTTGGAGGAAGTGCTAGTGCATGGATGATTCACAAGCGCTGCAATTCAGGCAACTACTATGAAGTTTGCTGATGTCTTTTCCACAAGAGACCTAGACCTGGGATGCACAGTTCAGGTGGAGCATTGTATCGACACCGGGGATCACTGCCCCTATGAAAGGACCTGCTCGGAGTATGGCACCAGCTCAAAGGCAAAAACTATAGAGAGTGATGGAGAATCTTTAAAGTCAAGGAGTGATAGAAAAGTCCAGCTGTCCTTGGACATCAGCAGTTGTTGTGGTAAGGAAGAAGGATGGCTCCATGAGGTGCTGTGTGGATTATCGATCCCTAAATGATGTGACAGTGAAGGATGTGTACCCCTTGCCAATAACTGATGACACGCTGGATGCTCTGTTAGATGCTAAGTGGTTCCCCACCCTAGATATGGAAGCAGGATATAACCAAGTCAAGGACGCAGAGAATGACATTCAGAAAACAGCCATGGGCTGAGTTTATGGCAGTTCAAAGTGATGCAATTTGGTCTGTGTAATGCCCTGACTACTTTTTAGCACTTCATGGATAGAGCACTGGAAGGCCTGCACTGGAAGATAGTTCTCATCTATCTTGTTGATGTAATTGCATTTGGATGGACTTTCAACCAAGAATTGAGAAGGCTGTCAGAGGTGTTTAACAGGATCACAGCAGCGCACCTCATGCTGAGCCTTAAGGCGTGCTACTTGTTCTTCACATCTCCTTTGGCTTTCCTCTCTTTTCACTGATACACCTGGTGAACAAGCCTACATCTTTTCTATCCTTAATGACCTAAAGCAGTTCGAATAGCACCCTACCCGTATCCCTGACCACCTTGGAGAGAGCTCCAACATACTTGACCTCTTCCTTACAACTAATCCTTTGGCTTACATTGTTAATCTTTTCCCTCTGTTGGGCTCCTCTGATCACAACCTTATTACCTTAACCTGTCCTATCACCCCAGTACGGCCTGTGGACCCTCCACAGAAACGTCATCTGTGGCACTTTGGAGCTGTGGATTGGGAGGCCCTCAGGCAGTACTTATTTGATTTTCCCTGGAATGATTATTGCTTCCATGACCGGGAGACATCTGAGTGTGCCTTGTGCATTATGGAGGTTATTCTCTAAGGCATGGAAGCATGCATTCCCTTCTCATATCCTTTGACTAATGCAAGAAAGCATTGGTTTAACCCCTAAAGTACTAATCTCATCGATCGGGTTTTTTGCACAATTTCTTAAAAGGACAAGCAACCCCGATTGTGCAACATCCACAGAAAACTGGTGGCAGATGGCTCCACCCCAACTGTGACGCAGATGGCTTCTAATCAATCAGAACTAAGTGTTGCACACACCAGAGGGGACCCAGGCCCGTACCCAGGCGGTGGGGGTCTACCCCCACCTCCCTCTCGCCACGTCCCTCTACCCCATTACCTTGTTGCTACCCTACCTCCCACCGCTCTTACCACCACCACCACCACTCCCACACCCTCCTCATGCATCCCCCCCCCTTCCATGTGGATCCCCCCATGACTGAGGGAGGGTATTTCCCCCCAACTCTCCCTCCATGTCCCTGTACTCCACTGGGGCCCTTCCTTTATGTCTTGTGGTGGTCTCCTCCCATCCCTCCATCCCCATACTCCCCCTCCTGGCCTTACCACCTCCCACCACCACCCCCAACCAACCACCCCAACCCCCTACCCTCACTCCCACTCCCTAGCACGCAGTATCTTCACCTCCCCAGCCTGGAATATTGTGTATTTTTTACTCTTTGTGGCGGTTGTTCTTGAATCCTTACCTGTAATTTATTAGTGTCTTTGCATACAAATATGCACACCACAATTATTTTAGCTGTCTTTATTCGAAACCCACTCGAAAAAAAAAATATTATATGCCGACGCATGCGAACATGTTGGAGCCTTCAAAAACGAAAAGAAATGAAACGAAAACTAGCTAGATTTGACAGCTCGGAGGGGAGGGGAGGAGGGAGGGGAAAGGTGGGAGGAGAAATTAGGCAAGGGAAGGGAAGGGAAGGGAGGAAAGAGGAGGGGAGGCAAGGGACTGGAGATATGGGGAGGGGAGAGGAGGGGAGGATAATTTTTACCATTTTCCCCAGCTAGATTTGACAGCTCGGAGGAGAGGGGAGGGGATGGGGGAGGGGAAGTTAGGTGAGGGTAGGGGAGGAAAGAGGAGGGGAGGGAAGGGAAGGGGAGGGAGGGGATTGGAGGTATGGGGAGGGGAGGGGAGGGGAGGATAATTTTTACTATTTATCATATTTATTGAAGGGTTTGTCACCATTTTATTTTTTTTCTAAGCACATTACGATGGTTTATAAAATCAATACACACCAAAAAAAAAAAATACTTTGGTGATTTTTGTATGTTTCTTTGTGAAGAAAACAGGTGGGAGCGGCGTTTTTTCTTTCTCACCAGGGCCGTGACGGGTAACTATTATCAAATTTTATGGGCCATAGTTCGGTAACTATTGGGTCTAGGAGGGTGGGGTTTGCGTTTTCAGGTGTATAAATTGAAGCTCAATAAGTCGGGCACAAAACTTTTAACCTTTGAGAAAGTCGAAAAATAGGCCTGTTTTTGCGTCGTGGGGGACAGTCGAGGCTGGAAAATTGCGTACCCTAGGGATTAATCACGCTTGTTTAAATGCTGTCCACAAAAAGCAAAGGGCCTATAAAAGGTACCAGAGCCAACTCACCCTTGAATCACATCATTTTTACTTTTCTGCCCGGCATCGTGCTAAGTCTGTTCTTCGCTCTGTTAAAAATAATTTCATCTGTACTAAATGCTATCATCTCTCCAACTTGAATTCTTCCCCGCTCCTTCTGGCACCTTGCCAAAAACCTTTCTAACAACTTTACCTCATCATCCTTCCCTCATCTTCTCTACTCTGATGGCTCTGTAGCTATTTCTTCTACTGATGAGGCAGATCTCTTTGCTCAGACTTTCTCCTCCAGTTCCACCTTAGATGATCCCACTGCTGTTCCTCCATCACTTTCCCCCTCTGACTTCCTCATGGCTGACATTAAAACTTTTTCAAATGATGTATTTTCTGCCATCACAGGCCTCATTTCTAACAAGGCATACGGGCCTGAAGGAGTCACTTCTGTTATCCTCAAGAACTATACTTCTGTGCTTAAACACTGCCTAGATAAACTCTTTTGCCTTTGTCTATCAATATGTACCTTTCCTTCTTGCTGGAAGTTTGCTCTCATTCAGCCAGTCCCAAAGAAGGGTGACCATTCCCAACCCTCTAAATATCGTCCAATTGCTTTAACTTCCTGTATCTCAAAAGTTTTTGAGTCAATTCTTAACCCCTTAACCATGGGGTTGTTGGGAGTGTGCCGTGCATGTCCCGTGGGGATATTCGTGCTCCCACTGACTTTTTAAAAATATTTTGCCAAAAATCAGTTATTAGTCCTAGAATATTATAATTATATAAGCATATGGCACATACCTTCAGCTTTCTCCTGGGATGTTTGTTGAGCCTTCGTCGTCTACCGTAGGACTTGTGGAGACTTCTGAAGTTGGGTAATGAAGTCTCCACTTTACATTTTCTGATACCCCATAATATGGTTACCACTGCCTGATACTATAACGACAAACACTATTCTATGAATTTCAAGTCGTTTGGAATCCATATTCAAAAGAAAAAAAAAACACTGTGAAAGCAATGTAAATTACGAGCGCATGCGAGCTTTCCTCCCGTACTGGATCCCCGATGGTACTCTGAGGCAGAGCTGTCTTTTATTTGTTTATAAATACACTCACACTTTATATTCCTAGTACTTTATTACACTTATTTATATATACAATATTTATCTATAAGTTTCTTTCAGTACTAGTAGTTTATTTTCACTCCAGGCATTCACTTTCTCGTTCTGTAAATTAGCATAGAGAACGAAGCTGTCACTTTCACTTTCATTACTCCCAGTATTTATACATGCTAGAGCGAAACTTTCACTTTCACTTTCATTACCCTTAGTAATTATACTTCTATCTATCTATCTATCTATTGCCAGACGCCTCAATCCCGTTTGGGGTGGCCACAAACAAATCGCCTCCAAGTCGCCTTGTCCCCTGCCATTTCACTGCCCTGCTCCCAACTCACACACCCCTCTCTCATATACCTCTCCACCCCATCCCTCCATCTCATCCTCGGCCTCCCCCTCCCTCTTTCCCCCTCCACCTCACTCACATACACTCTCTTCGTCAGTCTTTCACCCTTCATCCTCTCCACATGGCCAAACCACCTCAGTGTGTTCCTCATAACGCTTCCTATCACATCCACATCCACACCACAACGCTCCTTTATATCCTCATTCGTCAGCCTGTCTCTCCACGTGACTCCACAGGCTCCTCTTAAATAACTCATTTCCACTGCTCTCACTCTTGACTTGTGTCCTTCCAACAATGTCCAAGCTTCACTTCCGTACGTTAGAGTTGGTATCACAATACTGTCATGTAGTAACTTTTCACTTCCATGCTCACTTCCCTGTTTCTTATCAATGCTTTCAAGGAACCAGCAACCTTTCTTCCCTGTTGTACCCTTTCAAGCACTTCACCCTCCAAACCTCCATCCTTACTCTTCACACTACCCAAATACTTAAACATACTCACATTTTCCAACTCCTCACCATCCAACCTCGCTGCACATTCACTAACTTCACCTCTCTCAAAGACCATCACTTTACTCTTCCCTACATTCACCTTTAGGTTCCGTTTCTTACACACTCTCTCAAACTCATCCACCAAGCCTTGCAGCTCCCCTTTGTCTTCACTCAACAACACAGTATCATCTGCAAACAACAGTACAGGGAGTTTCCAAACACTATCCTCTCTCACCAGGGCCACTCCAACATCCACTACCCTACCTTGTACCTCTTTTATTACCCCATCCATGTACAGATTGAACAACCATGGAGACATGACACATCCCTGTTTCAAACCAACTTTCAAAGAGAAAAATTCACTTAGTTCACCATCCACACGCACTGCAGCCTCCGCACCATCGTACATACTCTTCACAGCATTCAACAACTTCCCATCTACTCCATATATTCTTAACACTTTCCACAATCCTTGTCTATCCACCCTGTCATATGCTTTCTCCAAATCCATGAAAGCTGCATACAACTTCTTTCCCTTCTCTAGAAACTTTTCCACTAAAGATCTAAGAATGAATATCTGATCTACACAACCTCTTCCCTTCCTAAAGCCTCCCTGTTCTTCTCCAACTAATTTCTCTGTTCTTTCTCTAACTCTGTCTATAAGTATCCTACCATACACTTTTCCTATTATACTAAGAAGACAAATGCCCCTATGATTACCACACACTTCTTTTTCCCCTTTTCCTTTGTACAAGGGAATAATTATACCTGACTTCCAATCCTCCGGGACTCTACCTTCCTCCCAGGCCAGTATGCACATCTTCCACATCCATTCTACTACTATCTCTCCCCCATGCTTCAGCATTTCATCACACACTCCATCAATTCCTGGGGCTTTCCCCGATTTAACTTTCTTCATTGCTTCCACAACTTCTATCCTACTGATTTCTTCCTGTCTTCTCACCTCCCTCCTTCTCCCAGCCATTCCCCAGCCACTTATACTCGCATTACTTCCATCCTCTATGTTCAACAATTCCTTAAAGTGTTCTGTTTACATTCTCTATTTTCTTTACATTATTTACATTTCTATTTTGTTTACACTATGTTATGCACAGTCATTTGCAGTAACTTATAAAACTATTTTCCACTGTTCAGTTATATTTACATTCATTGCTTTCACTTGCTGTGTACACATTATTTACACATTATTTACATTTCCAATTGCACTGTTTTAGAGTCACCAGAAAGATTGTAGTAACTGTCCATCATTATCATTGATAAATTAGCCAGTTCACATTCCATAGCAGTCATTTACCCTTTACCCCTTCCCACATGAGGTTTAGTAGTGGTAGAGGTCACAGGGCCCTTTGCATAGGGCTAAAAAGCAGTGGAATTGGACAGGCACGAATCCGACGTGGTTTCACCTTGAAAGATGACAGAAAACTGAATGCTGTGGCCTAGGGGCAGTGAAGGGTTGCCAATGTCAGCGTGGTGACAGCTGCTAATATATACGCTATGAAATGATTGGCAGGAAATCTAGACAATACATAATAAATTAGGTAGTTCCAGGTGAATGTAAATATCACTTAGGCTTCTCCCTTCCTTTCTTATATATATTTTTATTATGAGAACAGGTCATATGACATATATCAAGGGGAAATAAACAGGGAAATTTAGCGAACGAGTGCAAGTGATGTGTTCCCAGGTGATAATTAGCCCATTCCAGATGAATGGCAGTCTCAATTACCGTTTCTCTTTCTTTTATATATTATTTTGTATAAGAATAGGGCAACGGGCACATTCTGATGGATAAAATGAGTGGAAAAATCCGTCTAGGATTTGTGTACCGTAGCGCAACTGATCAGGTGGAGAAGGGAATGGAGGGGAGGTAAGAGGGAGAGTCAAGGACAGGAGAATAATGGCTAAAGTGTCAACAGTGGATGGGAGTACAGTGACATTAGCAGAACTGAGTATAGCTGGACACTGGTAGTACTGATAGATGATACAAGCCACCACTTGAAAGCCCGGGCGAATTCAAAATAACACAGAATCGCAAAAGTGACACCCCGCAGTATGATCCCTTGCTCCCAAGTGTCACGAAAGTGATGCTGTGCAGTTAAGGGGTTAATAGAAAAATTGTAAAGCATCTTTCCTATCACAACCTTCTTTCTGATCATCAGTGAGGGTTCCGTCAGGAACACTCCACTGGCGATCTTCTCACCTATCTTTCAGACTCCTGGTCATCCTCCTTTCGGGACTTTGGCGAAAGCTTTGCCATTGCACGTGACATCTCAAAGGCTTTTGATCAAGTCTGGCATAAATCTTTAATTTCCAAATTGCCCTCTTACCGTTTCTATCTTTCTATCTGTGTCTTTATCTATAGCTTCCTTTCTGGTTGTTCTATGGCTGCTGTTGTAGACGTCCATCATTCCTCTCCTAGATCTATCAACAGTGGTGTTCCTCAGGACTCTGTCCTATCACCAACTCTCTTTCTTTTATTCATCAGTGACCTTCTAAGCTGTACATCTAACCCTATGTACTCATACGCTGATGACTCCACCCTTCACCTTTCCATTTGGTTCTCACAACATCTATCTCAGTAGTTACTTGAGCAAACAAGGGATGAGGCTATGGCACACCTAATGTCTGACTTGGCTCGTTTCTGTGAGTGGGATAAAAATAATCTTGTTGTTTTTAATGCATCAAAGACTCAGTTCTTACACCTATCAACCTGACAAAATATTCCTCAGGTATACCCACTAATGTTTAATAATATTTAGCTTAATCCTGCATCATCCTTGAACATGCTTGGGGTTTCATTCACCCAGGACTTATCTTGGAAAGATCATATTACATCTCTTGTATAATCTCCTCCCAAGAGATTAGGTGTGCTAAGCTGACTCCATTCCTTCTTTACCCCTGCACAATTGTTGACTCTATACACGGGTTTTATCTGCTCCTTTGTAGAGTACAACTTTCAAGTGTGGGGAGGCTTCCCACATACACCTCTTCTCAATAGGGGGGAGTCAAAGGCTTTTTGTATCATTTACTCTCCTCCTCTTACTGGCTTCCTCCAACCTCTGTCTCTTCGCTGCACTGTTGCCTCTTCATCTCTTTTCTATCGCTACTTCAATGGTCACTGCTCCTCCACCTCTCTGACTGGCACGTAGCACCATCTAGCAGCAAACTCTCATCCCTTTTCTGTCCAACTCTCTAATGCAAGGGTTAACTGTTTCCCCCAGTCCTTCATGTATGCAACAGATCAACTCTGGAACTGTCTCCCCCTGTCTGTATTTTCTGCTAGCTATGATCTCCAGTCTTTCAAACGCAGTGTGTCCAGGCATTTCGAAATGATCAGATCTTAAATTTGGCTCTCTCCTGTATTTTGTTTTTCTCTTGGAAGGAACAGTTATTGCGGGCTCATGGCCTTTGATTCCTTCTTCCTAGCATAAAAAAAAAAAAAAAAAAAAAAACTGTAGGCAAGGGCTGCATCTGTGCTGATCCAGAGAAAGTGGCAGTTGCGAAAAACTGCCTTGTTCCAACTTGTGTGAAGGAGCTATGGACTTTCCTGGGTTTGTGTACCTACCACCAGCATTTTGTCAAGAACTATGCAACAGTAACTGCACCAGCGCACAAGTTGTTAAGAAGGAGGCATAAGTATATGTGGACTGCAATGACTCAGAAGGCCACCATTGAAGTTAAGCATGCATTGACAAACTCTCCAGTGTTGCCATACCCAGATCAGAGCCAGTCATTCATCCTGGACAGTGATGCTAGTGACCATGGCATTGGTGGAGTCCTGTTGCAGAAGAATGGTGACAAAGAGAATGTTGTGCCATATTACAGCAAGAGGCTCAGCCCACTGGAGCAGAACTACTGTGTGACCCATACGGAGCTCATGGCAGTGATGAAAAGCCTTGACTTCTTCCATCCCTACTTGTATTGCTCCTACTTCACCATCAGGAAGGACAATGCACCACTAAGGTGACTGAAAACATAAACCCCTAAACCGTAGGGTTGTTTCTGCTTGACTTGCGTGTCTTGTGGGCATATTCGCCCTCTGACAGACTCTCTAAAAATATTTGCCAAAAATCAGTTAGTAGTCCTAGAATATTAAAATTACATATGCATATGGCACATACCTTCAGCTTTCTCCTGGGATGTTTGTTGAGCCTTCGTCGAGTACCGTAGGACTTGTGGAGACCTCTGAAGTTGGGTAATGAAGTCTCCACTTTACATTTCCCGACAACCTGTAATATGATTACCACTGCCTGATATTATCACTAGAAACACTATTCTTTGATTCTCAAATAGTTTGGAATCCATACTCCAAAAAAGAAACACTGTGAAAGCAATGAAAATTACGAGCGCGTATGACCTTCCCACCTGCGCTCGTTCGCCGCTGGTGTTCTGTCATTTATTATTCATAAAAACACTCACACTTTATATTTCTATTACTATATAACACTTATATATATCTACAGTCTTAATCCATAAGTTTCCTTCAGTAATAGTAGTTTATTGTCACTGTAGGCATTCAATTTCTCTTTCAGTAAAATACGTAGCATTCACTTTCTCGTCCTGTATACTAGCGTTGAGAGTGAATCTGTCACTTTCACTTCCACTTTCATAACTCATAGTATTCATACATGCTAGAGTGAAACTTTCACTTTCATTACTCCTAGTATATATACTCATATTCTTATATTACTACTCGTTTACATTTCTTTTTACATTCTCTATTTTATTTAAATTATTTACATTTCTATTTTATTTACACTTTATGCACTGTCACTTGCAGTAACTTATAAAACTATTTTCCACTGTTCACTTATATTTACATTCATTGCTTTCACTTGCTGTTTACACATTATTTACACATTATTTACATTTCCACTTGTACTGTTTTACTCACCAGAAAGATCGTAGTCACTGTCTATCATTTTCATTGACAAATTAGACAGTTGACGTTCCACAGCAGTCACTTAGCCCTTTACCCCTTTCCACACGAGGTTTAGTAGGGAGTAGAGGTCACAGGGCCCTTTGCATGGGGCTAAAAAGCGGCGGAATTGGATAGGCGCGAATCCAATGTGGTTTCACCTTGAAAGATGAGAGTAAACTGAATACAGTGTGGTGGCCTAGGGGAAGTGCAATGCTGCCAATGTCAGCGTGGTGACAGCTGCTAATATATAAGCTATGAAATAATTGACAGGAAATCTAGACAATACATAATAAATTAGGTAGTTCCAGGTGAATGTAAATATCACTTAGGCTTCTCGCTTCCTTTCTTATATATATTTTTATTATGAGAACAGATTATACGGCATATTTCAAGGGGAAATAAACAGCAAAAAGTAGCGAATGAGTGCACATGAGGTGTTGTCAGGAGATAATTAGCCAATTCCAGGTGTATGGCACTATCACTATCCTTATTTCTTTTTT
>NC_137003.1:33866464-33931464 GCF_032717465.1 Coenobita brevimanus
CCCATGGCACCTGTGCAATGGCCTTGTGCTCCCTCAGACTTGCCTACAGGTCTGCAATTTTTTTCATATCACCTGCTGCAATTTTCATCATCATCTCATAATTTGCACAGATATTGCAAACATTGGTTGTTGGTGGCTGAAATATGATGTTGTAATGCTTTGTGAAGATGTCATGATAAAACCTCTCAGACACCTTTTCTTCACCTTTGTAGTTTTCATTCATCTGCACCATGTACTGGCCATACAGTTCACCAATGTTGCCACCATCTTCTAGGTATCTGTGGAGTGGGGCATGACACTAAGAGTAATGGCTAGCAGTGACAGAAAGACTTTTGATGTGCTCGTGAACACATGCTAGCTAATCACCCGTGATGGTCCTACCTGTGGGGTGATGGCCATGCTTATCAGGAAAAGGTGTAACATGGGGGAAGGTTTTCCTTTTCAATTCCAGCAGCCTCGCTTTCTTACCAGTGAGGCCGTAAATGGAAATGAACACTCTCCAACACACAAGAAACTCCCTTTAGTTCACTTTTACTCAAAAAGCATAGTGCACTGGCTTCTGGCTGATTTCTGCTGTGGTATGTTTATGTTTCACAGCCTTCTCGCACATCAGAGACTGTAGATATGCATTCTGTGCATTATAATCACCCACACCCCAGAAACTTTAAAACATGTTGTCAATGTTCTCTCTCTACACCTTGTCAAAACAGCCATCAGGACATGGAGCACCGACTTTTCTGGCCGCTACACGTTTTTTCATGGAATGGCTAATGTATTCTTGGCCAAGATTACAGCTTTTTTTACCACATTCTGCTGCCATACCTCCACATTCCTATCCCTCACTTGCCCCCTTTTCTTTTTACACACCACACCACCGCCACCCGCACCACCAAGGTCGCTTTGTGCTTCCACAAGGTCATGTTCACCACCACATTCACCCCCACCACCAATATGCATGACACCACCAAAAACACTATCATCACCACCACCATCACTTTCATCACCATCACTTCCATGGTAGACAGGATAACTACCACTAATGATAACTACCACTAATATAAATACATGCAGGCACATGTGTGGGGTCATTGGGGTTGGAAACATTGTACTTCACTACTCTATAAAATGCACACTTGCTGAGGGTAGCACTGTCTACACCACTCGAATCTCCTGCTTGGCGAAGCCTTGATTGCCCTGCAACACTTTCATCCTGATCCTCTTGTTGTTTGAGCATTTTTTGCAGTTACAAACATGTAGCACTCATAATTCAAAGATAATTATTGCAAAAGTTCAGAGTGTCCTTGCTGTGTCCACAGCCAGGAACAAAACAGAAGGGACTGTCATGGCTGCCACATACTTGGCTCCCATTGGCTGAGAGTGATCATGTGATGGGAAGAGGAGTGGTCTGATTGGCTGGTACAGCCCCCACAGCAGGGTAGAAATGCTCACAGGATAGGCCGCCCATCTAATGTGGGGGTTGCCTCGGAAAATTTCCCAAATCATGTGGGCTGCTCATCACGTATAGCACCACTATTCTGATGGGATGAAGAGCCCTTCTGTTGTGTTCTTCTACTCAGTATTGAGACCCATCAGCATTGATGGAGGAGAGTAGTACTTTGTTTTTAGTGATTTTCACCCATATATGCAGTGGGAGAATGTACGCTTGTCCACTCCCAGGCAAAAGTAGCCCCCTCAATATAGTGCTATACAACATAGAACCAGTTTTCACTGGTGTGGCATGAGCTGCCCTTCTAATGCAGAGTTCCTCAGTTCAAAAGGACAACTAGCACACAGGCTCAGGAAGCTGGAGCAGAACAACCATGTGGTGCAACACCATCCTGGGTGGGTACATGGCAATGGTGACAGCCTGAGTCATCATGCTTATGACCCAAATTCCAAGCAGTGTGGTAGGAAGGAAAATCTTCACAAGAAATGCAGCCATACTTCAGTGAAAGGGCCAGTGATAGCTGAAGAAAACGTTAAGAGGATGCAGATGAAGGATTTGGGTACACGACCAGTGCTAAAGCGGCTGCAGTGTAGTACAGTGCAACCATCTTGAGAAGAAATTATCAGGTTTAGCCCTGCAACTAAGAGCTAGTGCAGCCAGTGGGACCTACATTTGAACAACAAACTACTGGAGCATCAGTGGGAGACACCCAATGGCCTCAGCAAGTACTAGCAGCTGCTGTTCCTAAGAAAAGGATACCTGAGGTCTCAGAAGAGTCTCATAACTGAATCACTAGTGGGCATCTGGGAGTGAAGAAAACTCTAAGTTGGCTGCGATGGAGGTTTTACTGGACTGGCATGCGTCAGGATGTTGAAGAGTGGTGTCAGGTCTGCTATATATGCTGTGCCAGGGAGGGACCCAAGTAGCGTGGTTGCACACCTCTTCAAGTGTATAAAGTGGGTGCACCAATTGAAAGAGTTCCAGTGGACTTTGCTGGACCTCTGCCACTCACTGAAAAAAGGAAACCAGTAGATATGTGTTGCCATGGACAGCTTCACAAAATGGCCAGAAGCCTATGCCATCCCAGATCATGAAGCTGCAACTGTTGCTCACGTGTTAGTTAACTAATTCTTCTCTTGTTTGGGGATGCCACAAGAGCTACATTCAGACCACAGTTGAAACTTTGAGTCTGCCGTGTTCCATGAGTGTTGCAAGTTGCTGGGGATGAAGAAGACCAAGATGACCCCAGATGGAGTGGTGGAGAAATTCAACTGGATTCAGGGCCGAGAACTGGCCAAGTATTTTGTAGAGGGACAGATGGAATGGGACCAGAAATTACCTGCATTGCCGATGGCATATTGGTCTGCATCCCACGAGTCTACTGGGTACACCCTTGCAAAGCTGATGCTTTGGCATGAGTTGCGATTGCCAGTTGATCTGTTAATGGGAAGACGACCTGGTGAAGAGCTGCCTACACACACCTCCAACTATGCAAAACATCCTCAGGAAAGGCTGGCTCTGGCATTTCATCAAGTTTGAGGAGCTCTGAAATTTTCAGAAGTGATAAAGCACCAGTATGATGCCAAAGCAAGTGAGGTGAGCTCCAAAGATGGTAACAAAGTTTGGCTATACAATCCTCAACAGAAGAAGGGACAGTTACCAAAACTGCAGAGCCCACAGGATGGGCCCTACACTCTGATGTACTGAATGTCAGACACAACGTACAGGATTCGGGGAGGTAAGATGTCTCACCCTTAGGTGGTACACATGAATCGACTGAGGCAGTACCATGGGCCAGGACAGGACAGTGGTGACATCTTTGTGGAATCTTGCATGCCCACAGCTATTAATGTGGAAGAAGTCCAAGGAGCTGAAGCACAAGTTGATGGTGAAAGTTTCCTTAGGGATTCAGGAAGAAGTGAATCAGGAAGAGGACCAAGGCATTCCAGGAAGAGTGGACCGTGTGGAGTAGCAGAGATGTCGTCGGAATTGCCATAGGAGAAGACCTGATAAGTTGCAGGACTATTTTGCTCTCCAATACAAGTTTCTCTACCTATCAACACCAAACTACATCTTCAAAACTAAAAAAAAGAAAAATGGCATCTAATAACCAACCCTCAGAGTCCCTAGGCCCCCACCATCCACCCCTCTCCTAGTGACGACTCAACGAGCTGCCTGGAACCACTGTCTGATTCACTTCTTCATTTCTGCAACATTCGTGGCCTTTCCTTTAACTTCCCTCTGTTGAGCACCATATCTCCTCCCCTAAACCTCACCTACTCTTGTTAGCTGAGACTCAGTTGTCTGAAGCCTGATACCAAACCCTTTTCTGTATCCTCCTACTTTCTCTATATTCATTTCATACCCAAAGGTGGCTGTTGTGTATGTGTATGGAACGACTTATTTTGCTGTTGTGTTCCTCAACTTGATTTTTCTGAATTCTCTATTCTCTGGCTTCGGCTTTCCTGTCATTCTCTGACTAAATATGTCTGTGCTGTTTACTTATCCCCTAATTCTACTGATGATGAAAAATTCTTTAACTATCTTACTTCTAAGATGGAACTCATCCTATCCACTTCTCCTTTCCCTGAAATCTCCATTCTGTTAGATTACAATGTTCATCACCACCTTTGGCTCTCATCTCCTTTCACTGATCCACCTGGTAAACAAGCCTACATCTTTTCTATCCTTAATGACACAGTGCAGCTTGTGCAGCACCCTGCCCATATCCCTGACTGCTATGGAGAGAGCTCCAACATACTTGACCTCTTCCTTACAATTAATCCTTCTGCTTACACTGCTAATCTTTCCTCTCTGGTTGGCTCCTCTGATCACAACCTTATTACCTTAACCTGTCCTATCACTCCGGTACGGTCTGTGGACCCTCCAAACAAACATCGATTGTGGCACTTTGGAGCTGCGGATTGGGAGGCCCTCAGGCATTACTTCTTTGAATTTCCCTGGAATGATTATTGCTTCCATGGCCGGGAGCCATCTGAGCGTGCCTTGCTCATTACGGAGGTTATTCACTCAGGCATGAAAGCATACATTCCCTTCTCATATCCTTTGACTAATGCAAGAAAGCCTTGATTTAATCATGCATGCTCTAATGCAGTCCAGAACAAGGAGAGGGCCTATAAAAGGTACTGGAACTAACCCACCCCTGAATCGCATTTTTTTTATATTCCTGCCCAGAATCGTGATAAGTCTGTTCTTCGCTCTGCTGAAAATAATTTCATCCGTACTAAATGCTCTCAACTCTCCAACTCGAATTCTTCCTGCTCCCTCTGGCATCTTGCTAAAAACCTTTCCAATAAGTTTGACTCATCAGCCTTCCCTCCTCTTTTCCATTTTGATGGTTCTGTAACTATTTCTTCACTGATAAAGCAGATCTCTTTACTCAGACTTTCTCCTCCAATTCTACCTTGGACGATTCCAATGCTGTTCCTCCATCACTTCCCCCCTCTGACTTCCTCATGTCTGATATTAAAATTTCTTCATCTGATGTATTTTCTGCCATCATTGGCCTCAACACTAACAAGGCATATGGGCCTGATGGAGTCCCTCCTGTTGTCCTCAAGAACTGTGCTTTCGTGCTTACACCCTGACCTAGGTAAACTCTTTCACCTCTGTCTGTCGACTTGTACCTTTCCTTCTTGCTGGAAGTTTGCTCTCATTCAGCCAGTCCCAAAGAAGGGTGACCATTCCCAACCCTCTAACTATCGCCCAATTACTTTAACGTCCGGTGTCTCAAAAGTTTTTGAGTCTGTTCTTAACAGAAAAATTTTAAACATCTTTTCTATCACAACCTTCTTCCTGATCGTTAGTATGGGTTCTGTCAGGAATGCTCCGCTGGCAATCTTGTCACCTACCTTTCAGACTCATGGTCATCCTTCTTTCGGGACTTTGGCGAAAGTTATACCATTGCATTTGACATCTCAAAGGCTTTCGATCGAGTCTGGCATAAATCTTTAATTTCCAAACCTCCCTCTTATGGTTTCTATCCTTCTGTCTGTGCCTTCATCTATGGCTTTCGTTCTGGTCGTTCTATAGCAGCTGTTGTAGACAGCCATTGTTCTTCTGCTAGATCTGTCAATTGTGGTGTTCCTCAGGGCTCTGTCCTTTCACCAGCTCTCTTCCTTTTATTCATCAGTCACCTTCTAAGCTGTACATCTAATCCTATCCACTCATACGCTGATGACTCCACCCTTCACCTTTCCATTCGGTTCTCGAATCGTCCATCTCAGCTGTTACTTCAGCAAACAAGGGATGAGGCTATGTCACACCTAATGTCTGACTTGGCTCGTTTCTGTGAGTGGGGTAAAAAATAATCTTGTTTTTAATGCACCAAAGACTCAGTTCGTACACCTATCAACTGGACAAAATCTTCCACAGGAGTACTCACTAACGTTTAGTAATATCCAGCTTAATCCTTCATCATCCTTGAACATGCTTGGGGTTTCATTCACTCGGGACTTATCTTGGAAAGATCATATTACATCTCTTGTAAAATCTGCTTCCAGGAGATTAGGTGTGCTAAGCTGACTCCATACCGTCTTGCACATAGTACCCCTCTAACAACAATCTCTCATCCCTTTTCCATCCAACTCTAATGCAAGAATTGACCGTTATTCCACATCCATCATTTATACAACAGGTCAACTCTGGAACTATCTCCTTCTATCTGTATTTCCTACTTCCTATGATCTCCAGTCTTTCAGATGCAGTGTGTCCAGGCTCCTCGAAATGAACACATCTTGAATTTGTCTCTGTTTCGTGCTGTTTTTGTTCTTTTCTTGGAAGGAACGGTTTGTGGGCTCCTGGGCTTTAGTTCCTTCTTCCTTGTGTAAAAAATAAATAAAAAGAATAAATAAAATAAAATGTTTTGTTAGTATTAAGGATTATCTTTGTAAATATCATGTAGTTTTGTTGTGATATCAGAAGGACTAGGGAGGGGGTAGTGTAGAGAAGCATGAGTGCTAGCTAGGTGGCAGTGGACAATTCTGTTTGCACATATTCAGATGCTATTGAGAGTTGTCTGGTAGCTAGCTGTTGTGACTGGAGTTATTTTGTAAAGTTACACATTCAATGTTATCTCGTTTTTCTCTATAATGTTTTATTTGGATGAATTTTTGTTAAAATATGTAATATTCATATTTTATTTCATAACTATGCTAAAGCATTTAGAGTGCAATGTAATGTAAGAAAGCTCTTGAATGGTTAGGATGTCTCCGACTTGAAACTGATGTCTCCAACTTGGAACTGTTGCCGCTAGGGGTACATAGAATGTTTGGATAACAAGAAAAGTTATAAAAGGATGGGGGAGAGAATAGAGGAGTCAGTTTACTTGTCACCTTGTGACATTAGTGTAGCTCTGGCACTTGTGAAATTACTTGGAAAATAAAACCTACAAACATGAGATGCCTAAGTTATTACAATGCCTGAGTTGATCTTGTGTATAATGAAAGGTTGACCCTTCGAGGAACAATTCACTGGGTGACCTCCTTTCTATGGTGGACTACTGCTGTTGGAGCTTGTGGCAGTGTGGGTCGGGGATGTAATAGTATTATTTTTTAACTTTCCTTTTGATCCATTAATACACATTTTATGGTTCTAAACCAGTCTATTTTCAGTTAAGTGTGTTTTTAACCTATGGAATTTTGCTGTTATTTAGCCCTCCGAGGCACATTGACGCGAATCGCCTCCTTTGTGGTTTGGCATATAAACGCATGCAGATGCAAATAGCATTGTTACGCAGAAAAAAACGCCGTCAAAAGGAAAGTTTTGGGCCAATTTGCGTCAAATTATGATACGTTCTAGTGGGTGCATCTCTCTTCCGAGGTAAACACTTGGCAACACTGTGACTTCTCTGATGAGACAATGCACAGCAGAAAAACTTTAGTATCTCACTACCAGTTGGGCTGAAGGTTAGCATTGCTGTCAGTCGTCCCTTTCAATCCGCCATTTTCCCCCTCCCACCCAAGGCAGAAGCCATTATTGATATATTGTGACTGTACAGTGTTTCTGACAATAATGTGAAGTGATTATGTCAATGGAACATAGATATATTGTTTATAAAGCATTGGGGCCCATTATCAGCCGTTAGGCCTAGAGGCAGGAGTGTGGTTTGTTATAATGGGTTTGCCACTCTGCTTCACCATGCTGGTAAATGATGTGAGTATTTTACCTTTATAGTGATGCCAATACTTATATTTTGTGAAACATATAGTGCCTGTATTAGTGAAATAACAGACCTACCATAGCAGGCATTATGTATGCCACAGAGGTATGCCATAGTCACTAAGGCAACAAGTGGTAATGTATGCCATAGAGTCAGGAAGGGAATAATAGAGGAGGTTGTGATGGAATCATGTGATAAAGTTTTATATTGTATATGGTTCAGTGTGAAATATATTCTATTACATTTCTTTCATCTAAGTTTTTTGATCTTGCTAGAATCTTGGAGCCTGTCCAGTCAATATGGTGATCACTGGATGCTTTGTGCTGAAAGAAATGTAATAGAATCTTGTCTAATTTCTGGCACATATGAAAAGAATGTAAACATGAGCTATGGTCATTTTAAGTGTGATAAATTGTTACTGAATTAATTTTAAAGCAGTATCCCCCAGACTAACACGTGATTGTTCCCTGTCATCTCCTGGTGGTGTAGTCACACCTGTGTGGGACACACCAAGCATTAATCCTCTAGGTCTTAAGTTAGGCAGCAGTATTTATCCCCTCCTCCCTCCCCCCTCTCCCCTTCCCCCTTCCCCTCCTCCCCTCCCCCTTCCCCCTCCCTCCCACTCCCCTTTCCTCCCCTCCTAATCCCTTCTCCTTTGTCACATGCATTTTTAGATTCAGGTCATCCTTTGTTGTGTTCCACTCCCTGCTGCAGGTGGCCATAAGTTAAGCTGCAGGTAAAAACTCAGGTCATCCATTGTTCTGTGTGCCACTACCTGCTGTGGTTGTGCATAAAACACCTCTACCCTTTACGTTTCTGTCTCACTCTGTCTGAAGATGTAATATATGAAAGTACTCACTGTCGCTCCTTTCATTTCTCCTGTGGTTAGTTTGCATATATATATATATAATTCTATATATATATATATATATATATATATATATATATATATATATATATATATATATATGATTAACTTTTTGTTTCCACTGTATGAGGTATGGTGTCAATAAACTTTACATACAATAACTTGAATAAAATGCATAATTCACCGTCTCAGTGACACTGTTTCTGGGAAGTATTTTCCCCCAGAGCAGTTGCGCTCTCTACTTTTTAAAATAGTCATCCCTGGTTAGAAGCAGAGGAAAACCAGGGTCGTTGTCAACTGTTCAAGCGGTTTTTATAACCCAGAAATTACGTTCTCTTTAACCCCTTAACCGCGGGGCGTCACTTTCGTGACGCTTGGGAGCAAGGGATCATACCGCGGGGCGTCGCTTTTGTGATTCTGTGTTATTTTGAATTCACCCGGGCTTCCAAGTGGGGGCTTGTATCATCTATCAGTACTGACAATGTCCAACACTAGTCAGCACTCCTAATCTCATCTGTACTCCCATCCATTGTTGACAATTTAGCCATTTCTCCCCGTTCTTGACTCCCCTCCCTACCCCCCCTCCATTACCCTATCCTCTCGCCTGCCCGGCCATGCTACGCTAAGTAAATCTTCCCTGGAATTTTTCACTGATTTCATCCATTGAAATAAGCCCTATGTCGTATTCTTATACCAAATAATATATACAAGAAAGAAATCAGGTAAGTGAGAGTGCCATACACCTGGAATTGGCTAATTATCACCTGACAACACTGACAACACCTCACGTGCACTCGTTCGCTAATTTTCGCTGTTTTTTTCCCTTTGAAATATGCCGTATAATCTATTTTCGTAATAAATATACATGTAAGGAGGGAAGGGAGAAGCCTAAGTGATATTTACATTCACCTGGAACTACCTAATTTATAATGTATTGTCTAGATTTCCTGCCAATCATATCAGTGCTACACAAAGCTGTTTCAAGATTTAACATTGGTAGCTCTGATTATATATCTCCTAAGTAGGCCTCTAATCTATTTTCGTAATAAATATACATGTAAGGAGGGAAGGGAGAAGCCTAAGTGATATTAACATTCACCTGGAACTACCAAATTTATAATGTCTTGTCTAGATTTCCTGCCAATCATATCAGTGCTAGACTTAGCTGTTTCAAGAAGTAATATTGGTAACTCTGAATAACCCCTGAAAAGGCCTCCAGGCTGGCTGGCCCTGCGTTATCAGTGTACTCTCATCTTCCGAAGTGAGAGGATGTATGTTTCATCTTGCTGACTTTAAGGCCTTTTTTCACCCCCATGCAAATGGCTCTGTGACCTTTTCCCCCTACTAAACCTCGTGTGGAAAGAGGTAAAGGGCTGACAATTGATAAAAGAGTGACTACGATCTTTCTATTGAGTAAAACAGTGCAAGTGGAATTGTAAATAATGTGTAAATAATGTGTAAACAGCAAGTGAAAGTAATGAATGTAAATATACGTGAACAATGGAAAATAGTTTTATAAGTTATTTCAAGTGACAGTGCACAACACAGTGTAAATAAAATAGAAATGTAAATAACGTAAATAAAATAGAGAACGTAAATAGAAATGTAAATGAGTAGTATTATAAGAATACGAGTATATACCCTAGGAGTAATGAAAGTGAAAGTTTCACTCTAGCATGTCTGAATGCTATGAGTTATGAGAGTGAAGATGAAAGTGACATTCACTCTCAATGCCAGTATACAGGACGAGAAAGTGAATGCTACGTATTTTACTGAAAGAAATTGAATCCCTACAGTGACAATAAACTAATACTACTGAAGGAAACTTATGGATAAAGACTGTAGATATATATAAGTGTTATATAGTAATAGAAATATAAAGTGTGAGGGGTTTTATGAATAATAAATGACAGACTACCAAGAGCGAACTAGTGCCAGTGCGACAATCAGACGTGCTCGTAATTTCCATTGCTTTCACAGTGTTTTTTTTTTTGAGTATGGATCCCAAACTTCTTGAAAATTGTAGAAGAGTGTTTATAGTGTTTGTATCTGGCTGTGGTAATCATATTACGGGTTGTCGGGAAGTGTAAAGTGGAGACTTCGTTACCCTACTTCAGAGGTCTCCACAAGTCCTACGGTAACCGACGAAGGCTCAACAATCATTCGAGGAGAAAGCTGAAGGTATGTGCCATAAGCATATGTAATTTTATTATTCTAGGACTAATAACTGATTTTTGGCAAATATTTTTTGAGAGTCTGTCTGAGCCCAAATAACCCCGCGGCACACGCAAGTCATTGGTAAACAAGCCCGCGGTGTAGGGGTTAATAATTCTTATTATTGATAGATTAAATGCTACTGCGTTTAACCCTCGTGGACAACTATACTGTAAATACATGTAATTATATGGAAATTTCCACTGAGCTAAACCGCAACTGCGCGTTAGATGACATGGCGAGGATGCAAAAGGTCCTCATATAAAGCAGATGTGGATATAAGAAAATCGCATAAAGAGAATATTTGGTTTAACTTTAGTTTAATTGAAGCTAAGATCATTTTGTTAGATTCACCCTGTACATATCATGATGTAATCAAACTGTATTTAGCATAGTAATTAACCCGCCCCATCCCGACCACTTTTCCACCACTGACTCCCCCCAATCCCGACCATTTTAGGAAAAAAAATTTTTTGGCTCAAACCTTCGCTTTTGGTGAGAAACATCGAAAATTCATAGAGAAATCGCTCACCTGAGGTTTAAAATACTCGATACAGGTAGGAGTACCTCCTTTCCTTACTGGGTTTTCTATCAGGCTGGCACCAAAGAAAACGAGTTCTATGGGAGGATAACTATTTCACACCACTCATAAACGGTATTTATTTATTTACTTGGTACGAATTTATAAGTAGTACGAGAGTATATTGGTTTTCAAGCAGTAATATAGGCACTATAAGCATTGTTTCACTCAATAATACCTGACCTTTTTTTGCCACATTACCTGATCATCATTTCTAACTGTTTCTTCCTCTAATGCTATGTAAAGTTTGTCCTCCACATTGTCATTGATTGGGGAATCACTCTGGCCCTGAATTTCGTACTGTGGCATGACATGGCTATACTGGCCAGGTCACTGATAACAGGTGAATTGCTGAGACAATGGCATGCAGGGGGGGGGGAGGAGGTCATGCTGGGTGAGGCATTGTCCCTGCCTGGCATCTTGTAGAGGAAGGTGTCACGTGTATACGTACCAAAAATCACTCACGAAAATTGAAAATTGTGCAAATTAAGGACCTTGCAATTTTTTCGCGTTTATGTACGTCGACGGGATTGGCAGTGACAAAATGTGTGGACGTTAAAGAAAGTCGACGGGACGCCGTGGGTTAAATAATAGTTGGCACCTCTACCATTCTATGAGGGAGAGAGAGGCTTGCCTTGCCCCTTCACTCTGCTCCTAGACCTCGTCGAGTTAGCAGCTTGTTTATACACTCTTAAGGATGCTTGAAACCCAAGCAACTACAGAAAAGTGGCTCGTCATCATCTGCTGTCCGAACTCCCCAGCTAAGTAGCCTTTAAGAATTGGCCAATTCAAGGGGGGAATTAGCTAGGAGATAGAAGAGCAATATTTAGGTGAGTTAAGGTTAAGTTACGGTTCACCTAACCCTATAAGACTTGTTTGAATTTACTTAAGGACAACTATAGGGACGAGTAACGACCTACGAGTAGTTTATTAGAAAATACTTGAAATTTTTTACATGTTGGTGTCCCGAGTGAGGAAAGCAGTTGTGTGCCAGAGCGCTGAATGTGTTTTAAGTTGCTTTTAATGGGCATAGCTACTACCACGTTCGGTTTCAGTGGATGATGTGGAAACACGTACATACCGAGTTCAGGGGAAACGCATGTTTTGGAAATTGAGTTGGGGGATAAATATAACCCTAGAGGTTTAATAACCCAGGAGGATAGGTTGAAGTTAAGGACCTAATACCTACACTTCATAAAATTAAGTGATTATTTAGCTGAGCTGTAATGAATATTTGGAAATTGATAGGGGGGGATAAATACAATCCTAGAGGTTTAATAACCCACGGGGATAGTTTGCATAAAGAGGAGCTAATCCCTACCTTCTTCAAAATTTAAAATACTGTAATCAGATAATTACTAAGCTGGGGTAAAATTGTGGTTGAAACTCATAATTAAGTTATTAAATTAGAAACCAGTCAACATGTCTGTTTCTTTACTGCAAGGATCTTCTAGTAGTAAGGCAGGATGGGTAACTTGAGCCATAAATGACTACAAACAGTCGTTGGACGAAATACCTCTGTCCAAGGAGAAATTAAAAAGTCTCCTAAATATCCTGAAAAACCGATGGAACAAGTATGAAGAAAGTTATATAACTTGAGAAGCAGCTATAGTAAAGGCTGATGATAAGAATCTCTTAGAGTCAGAAACTACGAAATTTGAAAGTAAATTAGAAGAATACCTAACTGCAGTAAAGACACTAGAGTCAAAATTAGCTGAGATTGCCGCAGCAACACAAGTTGTGGAACAGCAGAGTAGAGCTGTGTTACCACATATAATGCTTCCCGAGTTTGATGGGGAGTAGAACTGGAAATCCTTCTTGGACCAGTTCAAATAGTTAGTACACGATAGAACAGATCTCCCTAAAGTCAGTAAACTTACATATCTGTTAGGACAGGTCAAAGGAACATCATACCAGCTGATAAAAGGATTACCAATAGAAGAAAGTAATTATGAGGTGGCCTTGACCATCCTTAGACAAAACTACAAAGACGGAGCAAGTTATTACTCAGTTACTGAAGGCTCTAACTGAATTACCCATACATAGACATAATTTTGATTCCTTGCAAAAATTTAGAATTGCAATAGTTTTTAACTTAAAGGCCTTAGGTACTTACGGAGATATTAAGGCATCAGATTGGGTGCTTTCAAGAATTGTGTCTTTAAAGCTTCTACCAAAAACCAAGGATGCTTTGTATGGTAGTTATCAAAAGGATAATTTCTCCTGTGAAGAGATTGAGGAAGGCTTGATGCAACTCTGTAAACATTTGCAAGAAACAGTAAAAACTACTGAGGTCAAACAGAAGACTGAAATAAAGAAAAAACCCATCAACCAACTGGTTGGGAAACCTAAGTCAGAAAAGACTAAGTATGTGCCTAAGGAAGAGATAGATACTTTCCTTAGCTCCTTCAAGGCTAAGGATAGAGTATTACAGACAAGGAATTGACCAGCTGAGGATATTAAGGAAGTAAAACCTTCCATGGTATAAGACAGGCAAGTTTGTGCATTTTGTGGCTAACAGCATTCCAGTGCATCATGTCGACATTATCCTGATTATGCTTCTAAATTAGAAAAGCTTCAGGGACTGGGGTGTTCGAACATACGGCCGCGGACTGTAAGACTAAATTAAATCTTTGTTTTAAATGCAAAAAAGATCATCATCATAGTACTTTATGCCCTAGGGTGAAAATTGAGTTTCCTAAACCTGCAAGCGTCAATATGGCAATTGCAAAGGGGAATGCTCCAATTGTAATGTCAGCTGCAGTTCCAATAGTAGATGTGAAGGTATTGTTTGAGAATAGAAACCTATTAGCATGTACCCTGTTTGATACGGGTGCTCAGAAAACCTTCATTTCTGCAAACATTGTGATGAAATTAAAGTTACCTATTATTGGCAAGGTAAATCTAGCCATTACAGGCTTCTTAACAATGAAGAAAGCTCAGTCTTTTGATTTAGTTAGACCTGTAATACAATTAGGCAGATATAAATGCCATGTGACAGCAGCTGTGCTGGATAATATGGAGACAAGTATATATATATATATATATATATATATATATATATATATATTTATATATATATATATATATATATATATATATATATATATATATAAAAGGACTAAAGGAAACCTCTGATAATCTACAAAGCTCAGGGATAAAGTTGACTAAGGAATGTGGAATCAGATACTGTGGGTCCCATAAGATTGATAATTGGTTCTGATTATTGTGGAAGATTCCTGCATAGGACCTTCAAAAGGAATAAGGTACAGTTGTTCAAGAGTCCAGGAGGTAACCTTATTATGGGTCAGTTGCCTTTTCCAAAACAAGTTAAAGGAGAGGCCAAACTAGTAGACTCAGTCTTTGTTACCCCCACACAGTCATTGATGGTAGTTAGAATAGGTGCAGAAATAAAACGTATTGAGATAAGTGACTTGTTGGATGAAAATATTGAACCTGTACACAAATTGTGGAACCTAGACAGTGTAGGAATAAACTCCTGAAGATAAAATAACTATGAATGTGTATAATCAGTCAGTAGAATTTAAGGATGGACAGTATTGGGTAGGATTACCATGGGAAATAAACCATTCGGAGTTACGAACAAATTACCAAGCAGCTAAGGCTCAGTTAAATTCTCTTCTAAGGAAGTTGAGAGATAGACCGGAACATCTAACCATATAATTATGATAATACTGTAGAAGATCAATTGAAGAATAAATTTATAGAAGAGGTAGAATTCCTTGTTGACCACAAAGATGGACATTACTTACTACATCATGCTGTAAGCAAGGATTCGGTAACTACTCCCATAAGCATAGTATTCAGTTGTAGTAGTAAAGCGTCCAAGAGATCAGCTAGCTTGAACGATTGCCTGTACTCTGGACCTACACTAACAGAGAAGTTAGGGAATGTGTTACTAAGATTTAGAGAGAAACCTTATGCTTACACAGCAGACATTAGTAAGGCTTTTCTCAGAATAGGACTGAGAGATGAGGATAGGAAATTTACAAAATTCCTCTGGCCTCATAATCCTCAAAATGAGGATAATTCATTGAAAACTTACTGTTTCCGATCGGTGCTCTTTGGCTCTTGTGCTAGTCCTTTCCTTCTTTGCAACACTTTAAAGCATCATTTTGAAAATGCCAAATGCCCAAAAATAGGGCAGGCTTTTTACATGGATAATTTGCAAGGTGTTGCTGATACAGAGTCGGAAGCATTGAAGGCTTACAAAATAGCCAATTCCGAATGTGGGAAGGCAAATTTGCCGTTACAGAGCTGGAATGCAAATTCACCGCTTTTGAGGATTCAAATACAAGATTACTATCCAGATTCTTACATTCCCAAAATTCACAATGTGTTAGGTCTTAAATGGGATACAAGAGCTGATGTAATAAGTTTGAAACCAATTAAGTTCTCTGATGTCACACTCACCAAGAGGTCCTTGTTAAGTCAGGTCTCCATGTTATTTGACCTATTAGGGTTGGTCTATAACCCTATTAGTTATTAGGGGCATGTGTTTAGTGCAAGAGGCTTGTCGAGAAAAGTTAGACTGGGACACGGAATTAGGTGAGCCATATGTGCAACAATGGAAACAGATTAGACAGGAGTTTCAAACACATCAAACATATGTATTCCCAGGAAAATAAACAGTAATGAGAAGTCGCACTTACACATATTTTGTGATGTTTCTCAAAGGGCATATGGAGCAGTAGCTTAATGCGCAGCAGGAGAGGAGAGTAAGATTATAATGTCTAAAGCCAGATTTGCCCCAAGTAAAGGAAGAACCCTACCTCAAATGGAATTGGCTTCCATAGAAGTAGGAGCTAAATTGGCCACGTATATAACCACTACTCTTGATACTCAGTTTGAGGGTATTTAGATATGGACTGATAGTGAGATTTGTCTTTACTGGATAGGAAAGGAAGACAGTAAAATTCCTTTCGTCCGTAATAGAGTGAAGACTATTAAAGAGCTGTCTTCCTAATTCAATTTCATGCATGTATCCTTCAAACAAAATCCAGGTGATCTGCTCTCGAGAGGTTCGACCGTAAACAGACTGATCAAAGATACCTTGTGGTTTAAAGGTCCTAAATGTTACTCACTAAGGATTGGCCTGAGCAGAAACAGTTTAGTACTGCTGAAGTTAGTGTAGTGAACTTGGATCCTGTAATATCTGAGCCAGAAGTAATTGACATCAGCCGATTCTCATCAATAAGGCAACTTATAAACACTAGTAAATTGGTTTTTGAATTTCTGAATAAGAAAGTGGGGTTTCAGAAGTCAGATCCCCCAGAATATTGGCTGAAAAGAATACAAAAGAACTATTACGGAGATTTATATAACCTTTTAGGCCAAGGCATTGAGAACAGGAGTAAGCTGATAAAGGATTTAGGCTTGTTCGTAGACGGAAAAGGTCTGATTAGATGTCGGGGCCGATCAATAAAGGCTGATTTGCCTCTCCAAACCAAACACCTCATTTTATTACCCAAGAGTGGATACTTTGTACAATTAATTATAAAGGAAGCCCACGATTCCGCTCTCCATGGAGGTGTGCCGCAGACTTTGGCCCAAATTTGGGAAAGGTATTGGATTCCTAAGTGTAGACAGGTCATTAAAAAATATCTCAAAGACTGCATCATTTGTAGGAGGTATGAACAACGACCATATGACTATCCAGGACTACCGGCCCTACCAAGGGATAGGGTAAATGTAAGTCGGCCCTTTCAAGTAACAGGAGTGGACTACACACGGGCTATAACTGTTACGAGTGAGTGAACTCTCCATAAAGTTTACATTTGTCTATTTACTTGTGCCTACACGAGGGCAGTCCATCTAGAAATAGCGGAAGATCTGAGTTCTGAGACATTCCCCAATGACTTTCGAAGATATACCGCTAGAAGGTCTTGTCCTGGCAAGTTAATAAGCGACAACGGAGCTAATTTCGTTGGAGCAGCATTAGTACTGTTGAACATAAAGAATGACCCAAAGGTTAAGTCGGTGCTGGGAATCCGAAATTGTACCTGGCAGTTCACAGCTCCAAGAGCTCCATGGCAAAATGGATTACTGAACGAATGATTGGTATTGTCAAGAACCGCCTGAGGAAAACATTACACAGACCTAAGATCACGAGAGAAGAATTAAGAGCAGTAATAATTGAAATTGAAACCAGGATTAATAATAAACTCCTGACTTATCTAGATGACACTAGTGTCTTGCTAGAAGCCTTGACACTGGCTCATATGTTATATGGCAGGAAGCTCCATCCAATGTCTTGTGTGGATATCCAGGAAGAAGTAGATGATCCTACCATAGAAAATAATGATTTGGGACAACATCTGCAAGAGGGATATCAACATCTGAAAAGGGTGTTGGATATTTGGAATTGACATTGGAGCGAGGAGTATCTTTTGAGCCTAAGAGCAAGATTTTATGGGGCTCAGGCTGCCAGCAGTAAATCTGTTATAAACATAGGGGATGTGGTCTTAGTGAAAACCGAACAACAAAGATTGCAGTGGCCATTAGCTAAAGTGATCTCCACATACCCAGATTCAGAGGGGGTGCTGAGACTCATAAAAATAAAATGTAGGGGACATACGAGCATAAAAACTATTGATAAACTGGTACCCCTTGAGCTAGAGGCTACTCCGGATACAGGGGAAGGTGAAGATCAAATGGATCAGGATGTGCGACCTAGAAGGGCTGCAGCACAGGGTTCTCGAGATCTATGGTGGGAACTCCTGGCTAAGGGTCACATAACATGATACAGAATATCATTTTACGCCTGGCCCCAAAACTGTGGGAAATCTTTTCCCCCAGAGCAGTTGCACTCTCTACTTTTAATAATAGTCGTCCCTGGTTAGAAGCAGAAGAAAACCAGAGATCATTGTCATCTGTTCAAGCGGTTTTTATAACCCAGAAATTACATTCTCTTTAATAATTCTTATTATTGATAAATTAAATGCTACTGTGTTTAACCCCTGTGGAGAGCTATATTATAAATACATATATGGAAACTTCCACTGAGCTAAACTGCATCTGCAGGTTTGATGACGTGGTGAGGATGAAAATGTCCTCATGTAAAGCAGATGTGGATATAAAATATACACATAGTTAAAGGGAATATTTGGTTTGACTTTAGTTTAATTACAACTAAGATTAATTTGTTAGATTCACCCTGTACATATCATGATGTAATCAAACTGTATTTAGCATAGTAATTACATAATAGTTGGCACCTCTACCATTCTATGAGGGAGATAGAGGCTTGCCACTTCACTGTGCTTCTAGACCTCGTCGAGTTAGCAGCTTGTATATACACACTCAAGGATGTTTGAAGCCCAAGCAACTACAGAAAAGTGGCTCGTCGTCATCTGCTGTCCGAACTCCCTACTATGGGTTTCAGAGGTAGTGGAACTCTGGTTTTCGGCAATAACTTGTTATCAAAACGTTGGATTACAATATTTTCCTAGGTTATGTTTCAGACCCCGACCTACCTGGCGTCAGTATTGATTATTACCAACTGTGGAGACTTAAGACACTTATAAGAGTAAACTAAGCATGCAAGGTGACATAATGAGCCATCGTTCGTGCGAGGCTAGCGTGACATATTGTTATGATGTTATGTAGGCACCGCCCACCCAGATACTCCAAGTAAGGCAGGACTCTGAAAACATCAATTCATGGCCTCGGTTATAAGTCACACTGACTCGAACAGCAAATGAATCAAGGTATGGTAATAATGCATTGCTTCGGGGTGAGAATGAAACGCCATAGCAACGCCAAAAATACAAGAATACGAACACACATTCATAAAATACAGCCATTGTGAATTTTTGAGTATCCAGCCCCTGGGCGAGGTAACCACGTAAACACTGACATTTCTTGACAATACATATTCAGGTAACCTTATTAAACAGGTGTCTCCTTACTCTTCGTTGAACTATACATTCTACTGTGACGATAACAGGCAACACGTCACGTGTGCAATGTAAGGCTTTCATTTTACTTGTATATGACTCGTTTCGTCACTTACACATTTGTAATGTTGGAAGTGTACTTCAATCAGGGGATATAGGGAGTTGTACACTTCAAGTAGTTGGTATTTCCATACATGATGATAACATTACCATAATTCACATCCCTGTGTAAAAAATGGATAACTTCCTTATAGGCCTATACAAAAATACCAGGCTTATTTTTCAAATACAGGCAACATTTTCCGCCTACCAAAGCAGACACCTACCCTTTCCAATACTTCACCCATACGATGATTAGGGGGCGGTATCTATATGGACAATGTCAAAGTGACATCACGATATGAGTGAGGGGGCGGGGCATTTCCCGGCTAGCCTCGCTTCAGCAATGGGTAAAAGAGTCGCCTCGCATGCTTATTTTCCTCTTATACGTGCCTTAAGTCTCCACATTTGGTAATTAACCATTTTGATGCCAGTTAGGTCGGAGTCTGAAACATACCCTGGTAAAATATCATCGTAATCCAATGCTTTGATAAAACGTAATTGCCGAAAAACACTGTCCACTGCCTCTGAAATCTACAGTAGCTAAGTAACCTTTAAGAATTGGCCAATTCAAGGGGGTATTAGCTAGGAGATAGAAGAGCAATAGTTAGATGAGTTAAGGTTAAGTTACGGTTCACCTAACCCTATGAGACTTGTTTGAATTTACTAAAGGACAACTTTAGGGACGAGTAACGACCTACGAGTTATTAGAAAACACTAGAAATTTCTTACAATGTCCATCTCTTGAATCAATTCCTGACAAATAATCCAGATTAATATAAGATAGAAGTACTGTCACCACTTGGATCGTCTGACCACAATCTCACCAAAGCCTCATTAGTTAGCCCCCCCAAATCTCCCCATTCTGAACCTGTCAGGGTGACCCGATGGCACTTTGATAGGGCAAACTGAGATGGATTTAGAAATTATGTTGCCAACATTCCATGGCAGAATTTCTTCTCTAGTGATGTCAGTTCTACCCAGTCCCACATTAATGACTTAATACTAGCTGATATGGATTTATTCATGCCAAGTCAATAGTTCACTAAAAGATCAAACTCTCCAAAGTAGTTTGATAGCAACTGTGCCAGTGCAACGGCCCAAAAGTCATTAGCATACAACTCATACTTAAAATTAAAACAGAATCACTGTCAATTTAAACTTGCTAGAAACCACGTAAAATCTGTAATAAATATCGCTAAATCAAACTTTCTTCAAAATCAAGCATAAAAACTACTTAACAACCCTAATGACAACAGAATATTCTGGCCAGCTCTCAGTTCTTTCAATAACAACTTTAACAAGTCATCATCCAGAACCTCACTAAAATCTTCAGATGGCAACGTTACAAATGACCCACTTTGCCAGTGCTTTTGCCAATAATTCTACCATGAAGAAAGTCGACTGGAACATCCCAGTGATAGAACTTGACTCTCCCGAAAGTGATCCACTTAAAATACAGACAAGATACGTAAAATCCATCCTAGACAATTTACCAACCAACAAAGGTCCAGCCCCAGATAGAATTCCTGTAATTGTTCTGAAAAAGCGTTCCCCAGAGCTTGCCTCTTTTCTGGCTGAAATATTCAGACTATGCATATATACTTCTTCATTCCCTATTTCATGGAAAGAAGCCAATATCCACCCAATTCCATAGAAAGGAAGTTTCTCTGACCTCTCTGATTATATTCCAATAGCTGTCACATCTCCTCTTGGTAAAGTATTTGAAATTGTAATTAATAAGCACATAGTTAAACATCCTGAATCCAACAACTTAATTAGTGATAGACAATATGGTTTTCACCACGAATGATCCACCATTGACATACTCAATCTCCTGACTCATGTCATCCACTAATCAATCGACCAACATGGAGAAACTCATGCAGTAACCCTTGATATTTCGAAAGCTTTCGACAGAGTATGGCACCGTTCCCTGCTGTCCAAGCTCCCTTGCTATGGACTAACGTCTTTTGTTCCTCTGATTTCCTCATAACTCATTGAAAGAAAAATAACAGTAAAAGTAGATGATGTATATATCCAATTTCCACTCAATTAATGCCAGCATGCCACAGGGATCACTTCTGTCTCCAACCCTGTTCCTGGTTCATATTAATGGTCTCTTATCTGTCACCCACAATCACATCCATTCATATGTGGATGACTCAACACTTCACAGTTCATTCACACTCAAACACCTGTTTACGAAGTCTACGGTAATATCTTTAACTCTAAACTCAGTACAGCCATGTCCATAAATCAAGACTTATCTGGGATCAGTGAATGGGGACAAAACAACCTTGTCTCATTTCATGCTAGTAAAATCAAATATATACAATTTACTAAGAGACGGATATTGCCAGATTCGTATATTACCTTCAGTGCTACTAATATTCCCATCTCCAAAAGTATTGATAATCTCAGTGTCTCACTTAACAATGCCCTCAGCTGGACCTCTCATGTCAGATCACTTGCTAAAACTGCCTCAAAGAAACTTGGATTATTGTACAGAGTCCGTAACTTCTTCACTGACGAGCAGTTAGCTATAATTGATAAGAGTCATGTGCACTCTTAGCTTGAATACTGCTCATCCATGTGGTATGGATGTGGAGACGTTGCATTAAAACAACTAGACAAAATTCAAAACAAAGCTGTTGGAATTATTAATAACCCTGCTATTATAAATAAACTACCTCCCCTACAAGTAAAAAGGAATGTTGCCTCCCCCGCATTATTTTACAGATATTTTAATGGCAAATGCTCAGATGAAGTTGCTCCATTGTACACCTCTCTATGCCTTCCCTTGTGCTACACGGGCATCTAGTAGCGCTCATGACTGGAATGTCACACAGCCACATTGCAGAACTTCTGCCTATCAAAATTGTTTTTGTCCCCGAACTGCATCTCCCTGGAACTTGCTTCCCCGGAGTTGTTTCCCCCCAATCTTCAACCTACAGCTGTTCAAGTCCAACTGTTGCAGATATTTTATGAATGGAGGACGCCAGTAATCTTGTGTATGGATTATTTTTTTCTTCATTTGTTTTCCCTTGCTCTGTTTGGTTATTAAAAAAAAATAATGTCACACAACTTCTTCACTGGAACTCCATGGTCCAATTTTTTTCAACAGTTCCATCTTATCCTGCTGTATCATTTTGGCTTTTAGTATAATGAAAATGTTTTACTGCATTAAATACCACCCCTCTCTCCACAAAAGCTGTTAATACACCATTGTAACCAAACAAATGAGTGAAAATGTAAATGAAGATTTGGACGGCCAGTGGAATAGGCCATTAGGTAGCTACATATCAATTATTTTAGTAGCGGCATGCCTAGTTGCGACTGGCTTCATCTCTCAAACAACCCCAGATGGTAATAACGTTTTATTCACTTCACACTCACTTATAAAGTATCTCAATAATATACCAGTGATCAAAATAACCTTTTGTTTTGACCATGGTGGTAATTAAGAGTAATTTAAAGGTATCGTAGTATTTAAGGTTGAACTAAACTATAAGAACAAATAATTTGATGAGAACTGCTGGGGTAGGTGGTGGCCGAATCAATAGAGAGGTGGCCTGCAGTCCTAGTGGACCCAGGTTCGAATCCCCATTGGGACAAGGAACAGTTTAAGGATCTGAATTTCATTAAAACAGACTACTGATCTATGAGACGACCCGCCGGCATGTAAAAATACCCCCACCAATACTAATACTCCATTCCAGTATGAGACAACCCTAGTATGTATTCAATATGGACTGTGGGAGTTGACACCGAAGTGGTGACCTGTGTAGGTGTATGGACGTGGGAAGACTACTGGGCCTAGATAACGGGCCATGAAGGCTATGCCCAGAGTTGGACACATAAGAAAATCACAAAAAGAGAAACTGATGGTTGGGAATGGTTAATTGAGAGAATTTCATATTAACAGACAAAATACACAGTGACAGTATTGCTCCCAAAGTTAGTTAGGAGAAATTGAGAGAAGAGGGATGTCTGCTTCAAAATCAAGAGTAGCAGAATCGGTGCAGACATTACTGATCCAGTCCCTGTGGTCTTCTTAGGAGTTATGATTCAGGTATCAGGCAAAAAAGTAAAGGTAAACTTGTGGGTCAGAAACCAATAACATTTTATTCCCAGTTATTGCTTTATTTAGTTACTAGAGCTTGCCGGCAAAAGTTTGCTAGACTAACTAATAGGCTGTCCATCACAAAATGTTTGCAAATACCAATACCATTGTTTCCATACCATTATTGAACCCACAAAGAAGAATTCTAATTTCAAAAAATCGAAACATTATTTTCCCATATTTTTGCTTGTTGCGATTTAAGAAAGTGTCGCTCCGTCGCGTCACGTTCGTTCGCCAAAATTTGCTTTTGGTATTCTGATACTTCTTGGTCTTTCCCTGACCTAATGCAAGAAGAATGAGGTCGGTATCTAATATCGTTCTCGTGAAAGGAATGAAAAAAACGTGAACGCAGACATTTTCGTACATCTGGATGTCCGACAATTTCGCGACGTCACGTCCCACACGGTCGCCAAAAAATTGTTTGGTATTTTCTGACACTACCTGGACTAACCCCTACTTAATGCAAAAAGAATTAGGTCGATATCTATTACAGTTCTTGTGAATGAAAAGAATAAATGTACAGACAAACACACACATACACAGCTTGATTTTATTATGTAGATTGAGAGGTTTGGTCATTGTGGTAGTTTAGTTTACCAATTAACCACGATCAAGGATCCTCCATCCAGTATATTTCCTGTGTACAATACAGGTTTCTCTCTTCACCATCAAGGATGTTTGACTGTATTGGAATAGTCTGTTGTTTACACTTGGCACCACCACTGACAGTTATATCATTCTTAAAAGCCATAGCTAGGGTTAAGTGTAAATTAAATGAGATAATCTGACAAAATACAGGGATCACTACCCAGGCATGCAATGTAAGCAATCCAAGTGATCATGAGTTACACTCAACTATGTCAATGGCCGAATGGTAGACTAGTCTGGCAGGCACGGGAATTCCAAGTGCCCTCTCGTAGTCCAGATTAAAAGAGGTGCACCGGACTATCAGATGCCCACCCCCCAAAAATGGTGCTGTACCTCTCTCTCTCTCTCTCTCTCTCTCTCTCTCTCTCTTACTTAATGCTGTCCTCCCAATACAGAAGACGACAGCTTCTATTCTCACGAAGATGACGGGATGGGAGGTGAGTAAAGCAGTCGGCTTGTGGAATGAATGAAATTGGTGTGATGGTGAGGGTGTGCAATCCTTACCTCCACATGACTTGGTCCTTCCCAGCCTGTGAGAGTGGCAAGAAAATTCACAATGACCATCTACTGGGCAAGGTTGGAGGAGTCTACTGGGACCTCTGTCTGTCGACCCCCGCCTTCTGTGGGACTCCACTCGTGGATTTTTCGTTCCGGGCTTACTCCAGTAGCCTCGACCCAACCACGGGTATCAAGGTAATGGACCTGGGAACACTCAGTTGGACCCCTCACTGATGGCCCCTCAGCATGGGTAACCCTGTCATCCTCCTGAGTTCAGGGGTAACTCCCCCCGCTGGTATGGGCTACCAGTTTTACAGGGTACTCAAGCCCCCCTACCACGACAAGGTGGTTCACGTGGAGGTCTCTCTCTCTCCCTCTCTTTCTCTCTCTTTGTATATATATATATATATATATATATATATATATATATATATATATATATATATATATATATTGCCAGACGCCTTATTCCCGGAAGGGGTGGCCAAAAACAAATCACCTCCATATCGCCCTGCCATTTCCCTGCTCTACCCTCAAATCACACGATCCTCTCATATACCTCTCCAGTCTATCCCTCTATCTCATCCTCTGCCTTTTCCTCCCTTTCCTCCCCTCCACCTCACACACACACACACACACACACACACACACACACACACACACACACACACACACACACACACACACACACACACACACACACACACACACACATGTAAAACCGACTAAATGAGTGTTCAAGGGCATAATGTAGTTTTTCAAAAGTAGGACTGAAATGTTAAATGATGAAAAGAACTGTGTGGAAACTGTAACTGCCATAGTCTTAAACTATGGGCAGGCTTTCACCTTGCCCTATCCGTATCTTTTGGCAAACAACCCACGAAAGGGAGAACGTTCCCCGGTGGACGGGAGAGTATTACCCCAGCGTAGTACTGGAATCTACGTGGAGTCTCATAAGAGTCATAGCATCCCTTCGCATGCCCATTCGTCATATTATAGTAGCTTTGTGCAAAGATAACTGTGAAGAATTTGAAGCATCCTATGGTGTGTGTGATGGGAATTTTAAACAAATGATATAATCATCGTGTAAAGAAAAAAAAATAAACGTTTAATAGTTTTATCGTCTAAAAGACTTCATCACTTCTCCGGCGATGGTTAATTTACGACGAGACTCAAACAAAGATACTGTAGGCTATCCACTTCCATTATATTTTTTCAGTATTTCTACCAAGCTGTTTATTAGATATGGTGCAAAATCTATCTATCTATCTATCTATAGCCCGACGCCCTAATCCCGCAAAGGGTGGCCGCAAACAAAACGCCTCCAAGTCACTCTGTCACCCACCAATTGACTACCCTCCCCCCAACTCACTCCTCCCTCCCTCATATACCTCTCAACTCCATCCCTCCACCTCATCCTCGGTCTACCCCTCCCTCTCCCTCCCTCCACCTCACCTACATACACCCTCTTAGTCAGTCTTTCATTCTCCATTCTCTCCACATGTCCAAATACTTTTATAATTTGATTAGTTCATAAAATGAATCCTACAGTAAAGAATGGCCAAGTACTATCTAAACAGAGAAATCGTGCACAGCCAGTTAGTTTGAAATACGAAGTCTCATGCTTGCGTTCGATAATTTTACAAGTCCACACTATTTTGTTTTGGCTTGACAGTATATTTTTCTGGTGTATTTTGGTGTGACTTGAACGAATTTGACCTTTATTTTCGGTGCTCGTGATTGGTCTTCAAATTACTTCCCCCCCCTCCTCCCAAGTGTCTTGGGGAGCTGGTGGGTTTGGGGGGTTCTGGGAGGGAAAAATGGCAAAAACAAGCATTTGGAGCTGAAATATAATCAAAATCGGTGAGACCAGCCAAAGCAAATTCGTAGGGTTATAATTGACCGCATGAACCACTTTGAAGCTATGTCTGTCACCGAATTTTTCCGTTGGTACAGGTATGGTGTACAGTATACTCAGCCAAAAAAGTCGTGTCTTCTTTCCGAACCCCGTAAATATTTGAACAGATAAGTCGAAGCAGCAGGGATAGCTTCACAAGTCTGGCAACTGTGTCAGACCAGACGGTGGTGGGGGTGAGTGGTTTGGGGTGCCATGTATTACTGTCGGGTGGAAATTGTTGGGAATAACATACTGGGTAATAGGGTTGTAATCAACTTTTATCATTATTACGTCACAAAAGTCTACATATGCATCACCATGAGTTTACATGTAATCAAAATATACTTCAGTTTCATATACCGGTACATTGGTTGTCATGTCTAATTCATCTTTGATATTTGGAATACTTCAGAAGACGAAATAACGGTGGAATACGTTTCATAACAAGTGTTTGGAATTTAATGAAACTTCACGATTTTGATACAAAACAGCTTTTAGTAATGATAACTAGAATCTCCCCTCTATTTCCCGTCGTCCAGTATAGATAACTGAATGCCTATGAAGATATGACTATATGCTGGTGGGTTTATATCTTGGTTTCATCATCTTGCGTAACACCTGTGGCTGGGTTTCCCCATGGATATAAATAAGACTAGATGTCGCATCGCCCATTCCTCAGTATAGCCGCGGTGCGTCTGTGCGGCCGCCATCTTGGAGCGGTCAAGCGTGTAATAGTGGGTCTTGTTTTAGAGTGAATTCAGACTATGAGAATGAATGATGTTGTGGAGGAGGTGGTGATGGTGGTTATTGTTGTGGTGGTGGTGATGGTGGTTATTGTTGTGGTGGTGGTGATGGTGGATTTTGTTGTGGTGGTGGTGATGGTGGTTTTTGTTGTGGTGGTGGTGATGGTGGTTATTGTATTGGTAGCGGTTGTTGTTGCTGTTATGGTGGTGGTGGTGATAGTAATTTTGTTGTTGTTGTGGTGGTGGTGGTGATGCTGGTGATTTTTGTTGTTGTGGTGGTGATGGTGATGGTGATTTTGTTGTTGTTGTTGTGGTGGTGGTAACTGTTGTGATGGTGATCATTGTTGTGTTGGTGGTGATTGTTGTGGTGGTGTTGTTGTTGTGGTTGTTGTTTTTGTTGTTGTTGTTTTTGTTGTTGTTGTTGTTGTTTTTGTTGTTGTTGTTGTTGTTGTTGTTGTGGTGGTGGTGGTGGTTAGGATACAAAAACTCACACTGGCAGACGGAAACACTGCCAATGTGGGTTTTTGTATCCTATTTCATGGTCACAATTGTGTGACTCTTTTAGCCGCCTGTGGTGGTGGTGGTTGTTGTGGTTGTTGTTGTTGTGGTGGTTGTGGTGGTGATGGTGGTGGTTGTTGTCGTGGTGGTTGCAGTCGTGGTGATTGTTGTTGTGATGATTGTGGTTGTTGTTGCTGTTGTGGTGGTGAATGTGGTGGTGATGGTTGTTGTGGTTGTTGTGGTGGTGGTTGTTGTTGTGATGATAGTTGTCGTTGTTGTTGTGGTAGTGGTGGTGGTGTTGTGGTGGTGGTGGTTGTTGTTTTGGTGGTGGTGGTGGTGGTTGTTGTGGCGGTCGTAACTGTTGTGGTGGAGGTTGTTATGGTAGTGGTGGTTGTTGTTGCTGTTGTGGTGGTGGTGATGGTGGTGGTGGGGGTGGTTGGTGTTACGGTGGTTGTTGTTGTTATGATTGTTGTTGTTACTGTTGTTTATTGTTATGGTGGTGGTGGTGGTGGTGGTGGTGGTGGTTGTTGTTGTTATGGTGGTGGTGGTGATGGTGGTGGTTGTTGTGGTGGTGGTGGTAATGGTTGTGGTTCCTGGTTCATCTGAAACGTGAACTCTGTGGACTGCAGGTTTAAATTTCCCCTCTACAACCCACCATCCTCCTTTCTGGGGGTAGGGAAGCAGCTGAAGGACGTTTGCATAACCAGACAGTTGAACTGCTCATGCTATCGGTGTCACTCTTGATTTATTCCGACGCTTTCTACACCCAAAAACAGCAGTGCTGCAGGATTTCTAGGTAAATGGTGGTCAACTTTGTCCATTGTCAGGAACACGACATCGTCTGCCTCGACCGTTCCAAGATGGCGGCCGGGCAGACGCATCTCAAGTAGTGTCATGCGGCATATAGACTTATTTATATCTATGGGTTTCCTTCACCCCTTTACCAAAACACTAACCACTTGTGGAATGCATTTCTTGTTGTTACTGTGAAGGCACCGCATACGTCTGCCACACCACACATGGTATATATACAATATATCCTGCCATGTTCAGAAGGTAAACATACCGTAAAAACACAGCTTTCTGTCCTTTATTCCGATGTCATGTGGCTTGTTGATACCCGGCAGAGGGGGTGTGGCTGAAAAGTGGGGAGGGGGCGGGCTTGCACCTCGTCGTTTCATTGAACGTTTGATTGGCTACACGATCTAGGCATTATTTCTGGCTGACGATACATTTCGTTATCTACAGGTATTAAATCATGTGTAATATCACATTTAGCACATTTACTATGCTGTGTAATGCTAGACTACACTGCCAACAAGAACTGCAGCACACACATCCTTCATTACCCCACCTCCACCTCCAAACCACTCGCCCTCACCACCGTCTGGTTTGACACAGTTGCCAGACTTGTGAAGCTATCCCTTCTGCTTCGACTTATCTGCTCGAATATTTGCGGGGTTCGGAAAGAAGACACGACTTTTTTGGCTGACTATACATATTCACACAGGGTATTCAAGAGCAAATGCCAGTCTTTAATGATAAAATAGGTAAGAACTGCTAATGGTATGGGATTATATTGTAGTCTATATGAACCTTAGAAACTGTCATTAACTTTTCTATCTGTCTATCTATCTATTGCCAGACGCCTCAATCCCGTTTGGGGTGGCCACAAACAAATCGCCTCCACGTCGTCCTGTCCCCCGCCATTTCACTGCCCTGCTCCCAACTCACACCCCCTTCTCTCATATACCTCTCCACCCCATCCCTCCATCTCATCCTTGGCCTCCCCCTCCCTCTTACCCCCTCCACCTCACTCACATACACTCTCTTCCTCAGTCTTTCACCCTCCATCCTCTCCACATGGCCAAACCACCTCAGTGTGTTCCTCATAACACTTCCTATCACATCCACACCACAACGCTCCTTTATATCCTCACTCATCAGCCTGTCTCTCCATGTGACTCCACAGGCTCCTCTTAAATAACTCATTTCCACTGCTCTCACTCTTGACTTGTGTCCTTCCAACAATGTCCAAGCTTCACTTCGATACGTTAGAGTTGGTATCACAATACTGTCATGTAGTAACTTTTTCACTTCCATGCTCACTTCCCTGTTTCTTATCACTGCTTTCAAAGAACCAGCAACCTTTCTTCCCTGCTGTACTCTTTCAAGCACTTCACCCTCCAAACCTCCATCCTTACTCATCACACTACCCAAGTACTTAAACATACTCACATTTTCCAATTCCTCATCATCCAACCTCGCTGTACATTCACTGATTTCACCTCTCTCAAAGACCATCACTTTACTCTTCCCTACATTCACCTTTAGATTCCGTTTCTTGCACACTCTCCCAAACTCATCCACCAAGCCTTGCAGCTCCCCTTCGTCTTCACTCAACAACACATTATCATCTGCAAACAACAGTACAGGGAGTTTCCAAACACTATCCTCTCTCACCAGGGCCACTCCAACATCCACTACCCTGCCCTGTACCTCTTTTATTACCCCATCCATGAACAGATTGAACAACCATGGAGACAAGACACATCCCTGTTTCAACCCAACCTCCAAAGAGAAAAATTCACTTAGTTCACCATCCACAAGCACTGCAGCCTTTGCACCATCATACATACTCTGCACAGCATTCAACAACTTTCCATCTACTCCATATATTCTTAATACTTTCCACAATCCTTGTCTATCCACCCTGTCATATGCTTTCTCCAAATCCATGAAAGCCGCATACAACTTATTTCCCTTCTCTAGAAACTTTTCCACTAAAGATCTAAGAATGAATATCTGATCTACACAACCTCTTCCCTTCCTAAAGCCTCCCTGTTCTTCTCCAACTAATTCCTCTGTTCTTTCTCTAACTCTGTTAATAAGTATCCTACCATACACTTTTCCTATTATACTAAGAAGACAAATGTCCCTATGATTACCACACACTTCTTTTTCCCCTTATCCTTTGTACAAAGGAATAATTATACCTGACTTCCAATCCTCCAGGACTCTACCTTCCTCCCAGGCCAATCTGCACATCTTCCACATCCATTCTACCACTATCTATGCTTCAGCATTTCACCACACACTCCATCAATTCCTGGGGCTTTCCCCAGTTTAACTTTCTTCATTGCTTCCACAACTTCTGTCCTACTGATTTCTTCCTGTCTTCTCACCTCCCTCCTTCTCCCAGCCATTCCCCAGCCACTTATACTCGCATTACTTCCATATTGTATGTTCAACAATTCCTTAAAGTGTTCTCTCCATCTGCTCATTTTTTCTCTCTTCTCCACTAGTAATCTACCATTTTTATCTTTCACTCCCCTGCTAACCTCACTTCAACCCTTTCTTACTCTCTTCACCTCTTTCCAGAACATCTTCTTACAGTCCCTCCACTTTACACTCAAATTCCTTCCAAATTCCTCATCCACTTTTTTCTTACTCTCCCTTACTAATCTTTTCACCTCTCTCTTTCTTTCTACATACAACTCTCTCTTCCGCCTCTCAACCTCTTCCATGCCCCTACTTCTCATCCATTCATTGTATGGTTTCTTCTTTTGTGCCACAGCCTGTCTCACCTCTTCAGTTCACCACGCTGTTCCTTGCACCACCCCCCCTCCATCTTCTCTTCCTCCGACACACCACATCACATGCTGCACATATTTCTTCTGTAAATATCTTGCACACACCTACCACGTCCCCCATCTGCTCCAATTCATATTTGCCCAATCGTTCCCCCACTTCTCTCTTATACTCTGCCTTTTTCTCATCCTCTTGTAACCTTTCCACTCTCCTTGCAACTACTCCTTCCTCTCGTCTTTCCCTTCTTCTATTCCTCCATCTTACTTGTATCCTAATTCTGGCCACCACCAAGTTGTGGTCAGAAAGTCCACTCCCCCAACCTCTATAAGCTCTTGCATCCATTTCACATCTTCGCATCCTTTCATCCACACACACATAATCAATCATTGCCTTCCTTTCATTCAGTTCACCACCCACCCTTCTCATCACTCGCCATGTATACCTGTGGATCATTTTATGCCTGAAGAGGGTATTGGCTATCACCAACCCCCTCCCAGCACAAATGTCCACTAACGCACTGTCATTCTCATCTATCGCAGCAGGCACACCCCACTCACCAACTATTCCATCCATCTTCACATTCCCTACTTTACCATTCATATCACCGATCAAAAACACTCTCTCATTCCTTCCAAACTTTTCCATGCACACTTCCACATTTGTCCAGAACTCTTCTCTCACTCTGCTAGCACGATCTTGCGTTGGCGCATACACACACACAATCGTCCACATTTGTATTCCAACTTTCAACTTGACCCACACAATCCTTGACCCAATTGATCCATACTGTCTTATGCTCTTCCATCTTTTACTCACAACTATACATACTCCTTCCTTTGCCCTGTCATTCTCACCTACTCCTGCACATATACCCCATCCATACTTCTGTTCTCTCACACTTTCTCCTCTCCATTTTGTTTCAGTCATTCCACATACATCCACTTTTGCACCTTCAAGCACCTGGACAATCTCTCTCTCTTTCACCTCATCATTCGCTCCTCTTACATTCCACGTAGCCATTACCAAGTCCTTTGTCCGGTCCTGGGTCGTCATCGTTTGGTCAGTCCTTGTCCGAGGCTTCATGTTTGTTTTGTTGGTTAGTTGTTTTCCGAGGAGGGGCACTAACCCTCCGCCAACCCTTTTAGTCGCCTTTTACGACAAGCAGGGATACTGGGGGAGTATTCTTGAAAAAAAACCCTACCCCAACTGCTTGCTGCGCCTACCCACACGAAGGAGTGTGCTCTCACCTTTTAAAGATTTACACTTAAGTTGAAGGTGTGAGCTTCCACTTCGAGAGGGGTGCGGGAAAGGTAGCTCCTGCCCTCAGTTTCAAGACTACGGGAGGAAGTGTTTGTAAGCATGCCACTAGTAAGGGCTGAGAGAATAAATCTCACTGATAATGTGATTAACAGACTTAAAACAGTGAGGGACGACGATATGGCTATCCTGAAAATAGGACTTTTTCAGACTTATCAGTGACATTATGGAAAATGCTTATATGCCTTTTTAGATGATATTTTTTCTAGTCTCAAAAGATAGTAGCACTCATATGTAATTATTTTAAAAATTCTCTCTCCTCTCTGTCTCTGTTAGCCTTCCGCGGTCTTCTACACATCCTATCTTCATTTATATTCATTGCAACACCCCTCTCCTTCTCCATTAATTTTCCATGCCTTGCTGTATAATAGTCATGATAAGTTCCCAAAGATGAAGTTTCCTATGATTCGGGGTGCAGTGGAATCCTTGTTATTCGCTGATCTCAAGTTTTTTTATTAATCTTATTGGGCAATGCGATTCTTTTCACGGAAGTTATTAAGATGCAAGTTAACCCAAATGAATAGCCATACCCTCAGCCATACCCACACCCTACCCTATACTAGCACCAACACCCTTACCCTCATCCTTAACCCGCCCCGTCCCGGCCACTTTTCGACCACTGGTACCCCCCAACCCCGGGCATTTTTCGACCTTTTTTTTTTTTTGCTTAAACTTTCGCTTTTGGTGAGAAACATCGAAAATTCATAGAGAAATCGCTCACCTGAGGTTTAAAATACTCATTACAGGTAGGAGAGCCTCCTTACCTTACTGGGTTTTCTATCAGGCTGGCACCAAAGAAAACGAGTTCTATGGGAGGATAACTATTTCACACCACTCATAAACGGTATTTATTTATTTACTGATAAGAATTTATAGGCTATGTAGTACAAGAGTATATTGGTTTTCAAGCAGTAATATAGGCATTATAAGCATTGTTTCACTCACTAATACCTGACCTTTTTTTGCCACATTACCTGATCATCATTTCTAACTGTTTCTTCCTCTAATGCTATGTAAAGTTTGTCCTCCACATTGTCATTGATTGGGGAATCACTCTGGCCCTGAATTTCGTACCGTGGCATGACATGGCTATACTGGCCAGGTCACTGATAACAGGTGAACTGCTGAGAAAAGGGCCTGCAGGGGGGGGGAGGAGGTCATGCTGGGTAAGACATTGTCTCTGCCTGGCATCTTGTTGAGGAAGGTGTCCCGTGTATACGTACCAAAAATGACTCGCGAAAATTGAAAATTGTGGAAATTATGAACCTTGCAATTGCAGGACGTTGAAGTACGTCCTCGGGATTAGCTGTGACAAAACGTGAGGACGTGGAAGTACGTCCTCGGGACGGCGCGGGTTAACACACAGCCGCAACCACAGCAACACTCACATTCACATCCGGACTCACACCCGCATTCATAATCGCTCCCTCACTCGCACTCGTATCCATAAACTCATCCACATTCATATCGACACCCATACATTCACCCACACCTTAACTTATCTCTTTTCCACATTACCTAATAGTGTTACGACACAGATGGTGCTTAAGTTTTTAGCAGTTTGTGGGTTGCATTAATATTGTGATTTATGACAAATTTCAGCATTCGACACCCCTTAGGAAACAGTAGTAGCCTAATAATTTAATCATATAGTCCTGTAATTAAAGAAGCTTGTTGTATGATCTTAACCTTGAACTGGTCACCACGGCCTTGGAACTGACATGAGCCTGTCAACCACTAAACCGAAGGCACGTCGTCAGGTAGAATGATTCATTTATCACAACTGTCATTGCAAAAGGTTTATAATTGCGGCCAGTATAGCAGAAACAGACGGACAGACGGGAAAATCTCATTCATCATCAGTCACCCAAGTCCTTTGTCTGTGTTTAGGAATTTCTACCATCAGATCCCCCCTCCCCCTCCCTCTCTCTCTCTCTCTCTCTCTCTCTCTCTCGTTGAAAGTTATCTTACATCCCAGTTGATGAGCTGCATGATGCACGAGCGGACGGAATAATTTATTACCTTGGCGTCTGTAATCAATGTGTGAAATTACTTGTGGGATTCACATGCAGCTTTACCTGTAGGCTGGGTCAGAACTGTGCCAGAATTACCCATAGTACAAAGAGATTTAAGAGCAGACCTACTATGATCTGATTCTTGTAAATCAGATTTGATTTGACGAAAGGGCAAGGAAATGGCAATACTATTTCTTCCCATAGCTCTCATTCCTCGTGTAAAATCTATCTTGCCTTAGAAATGAGAGATGAATGCAAGTTTTTTTTTTTCCCATTCAGACAAGGGTCATTGGATATGATTCTCTAATATATCATCTATCTTTAAGAAAGGTGATAAAAAAAAAGCACCACAAATTACAGCCCAATAAGGCAACCATCACTACTATGGAAAATCTTTTAAACATATTAAAAAAATCACCGTGTTCCTGAATAAGCATCATCTCATACCAGATAATCAGCACGGGTTTCGTAATAATTGATCATGCCTCATAAATTTGTTTGATTTTTTTTTTTTTTACAAATATATGCGATAATTGGGACCCCAAAATATCGAGTAATGTCATCTACTTAGATTTCCGGAAACCATAAGGTGTAGTCCCACACCTATGACTACTAGAAAAAGTAGTCCACGGCCTCTCTAACATACTATGTTCATGGATTGGTGATTGGTTACCGAATCGAAAGCAGCGTGTAGTAATAAATGGCAAAACACCAGTTTAGCTAGAAGTAACAAGGGGAGGTCCTCAACGGTTATTTCTAGGACCACTTCTTTTCACCATTTTTATCAATTATCTAGAAAATGGACTCTTTCTAAGGTATCGGATTAGCAGATGACCCGAAGACTGGAGGCCAGGAAATCACGAAAGCAGCATGTGAATCTATACAAAACGACCTAGATAAGTTAATTAACTGCAGTGAAAAAAGACAGATGAAAATTAATATAAATTGTCACTTTGATGACGAACAGCATTCAGTATGAATATCGCATGTTCAGTGTTTTGAAGTTATCATCAGTGACGACCTCAAAAATACAAGTAATGTATAGTAGCCAGAAACAAGGCAACCAATATGCTCAGCTTCATCACAAGGAAGTTTGATCATAAAACGCCCGGTGTAATCTCGAAGCTCCACATCTACAATATTACATGCAGTAAGGGTCAGCAAACCTTACTACGGAAGAAGACAGAACTGAGTGCAGGCAACGCAGAGCATCAAAAATGATCTCATCGTAGAGAAATATACCCTACGATAAGCGACTAAATAAACTGAATGTGTTTTCCCTAAACAAAACAGGCGACAACTCAAAGATCTAATAAAAGTTGTGTAAACTTCTTAATAAATATCACGATGTTAAATGTGATAATTTGTTTGAAATACAGAATGATGCTGTAAGTTGAAATAAGGGAATGAAAATCAACGCAAGGAGTGAAACACTAATCAAGGAATAAAGCCATTCACGTACTGGGACAAGGGAATAGGCTACTAGCAACAGTAGTTAAGAGCATAAACTTTTGATACGTTTGATATGCGGTTAGAGAAATATTTTGAGACCACAAAGAACTGAGACTTACTTCCACGTTGAAGTGGAGACGTGATTAATAACATGTTTTACTTTTGCAGATCCAAAGAATAAATATTACGTAATGCATATTCGTTCGTCTTCTGCCTCTCGTATAAAATTTTCATGCATGTTCTTTCTAACAAGATTTTTTTTGTTTTTTTCATTCTTCCTGCCGGCTATAGGGAATGGTGTGGCTGGTGAGGGAGAGTCTTTCTCTTTTCTATCATCTTCTGTTAGACGTTGGTTAGACCGCAGTAGTTTTAGTATTTTTCTTCCTAACTGATAAACTGGTCATTAGCCAACAGACCTGTTGTCTGCACTTTCTAAGTATTGCTCTCTCTCTCTCTCTCTCTCTCTCTCTCTCTCTCTCTCTTTCTTACTTCTGTACGTACATGTCAATATTTCTGATAATAAAGCTTTACAAACGTTGAGACAGTTCAAGACATAATTTTATAAAATGCCTTACTCTCCCTGTGGCTTAGTTGCTTCTATATCCTCGCTTGCACCTCGTTCTGTTATGTTCTCTATTATACTTTTTCAATATATCTTCACCTGTAGCTTCTTCGTTCTTGTCGGATTTTCTCTCTTACTCTTTGCACTCAGTTTTTCCTTTCCTCCCTACCTCGGCCTGAGTGACACATTTTTCCATTACCCTTCATCTCTTGCCGTCAGGTTCATATTTTTCATCCCCCTCCCTAACTAAATCTTACCCACGTTCCTCGTCTTTTCTCCAGCCCCCTTCTACTTTTCTCCCAGCGGTCCAGGTACACTACACCAACCACTTGTAATCTTTTTCTATGTTTTTAAAGGTTCATTCATTTCATTAGGTTGCCACTTTTTTTTCTTTCTTAATTATTACACTTCATTTATGTATTCCAACCTCTTTTCCAGTCCTTTCTGCTTGCATTCGACTATGTTCGCGTAAAAACTGCCTTCGCCCGCTTTTATATTAATACTAGCAGTGGTACCATGCGTTGCCAGGCCAAAAAGGCGAACACTCTAATCTTACTTGTTCTAGTTCAATCTTCCTTTCTGCTCCAGAAAGACCATGTTCCTCTTATGCTTTTGAAGGGATTATCAGAGGTCCTGGAACTCTTATTTCAGCTTTCGCAGACTAACTCGCAGTATTTGAGCGCACTTATTTACTATTACCGGTGACCTCAAATGACCTACCGGTGACCTCAAATGACCTCGGAGGTCAACCTCACATAGCCTATGTCCGAAATGGAGGTCGTGTGAGTGCGCGCCAGAATTAGGGCTACAGGGGTATCCCGCGCTGCCCTGGCCAAAAAAGGCGAACACTCTACCGGTTACATTAAATGACCCAGATCTGAATGTTTACCCCCTAAAACCACCCGTGGGTCACCCTGATACAAAATATATATGTGTCCGGGGGTCTCTGGCCCTTGGTTTGGGCGTGAGTGAAAGACAAACAAACAAGCAACGCGACTCGTTTGTATAAATTTTATAGATTCCTGAATATCATTTATTTCTCTCACCTCATTCTCCTGTTAATTGCCCTCTGATAACTATTATTTTATTTCTCACTGACTACGTTCTGTCATGGTCCCTCCTATATTTGTGTTATGTGTTTCCCCCGTTATCACCATTATTCTCTCCTTCTTTCAGACATATTATGTTTCTCTGAGTTTTGCACAACCTGGCCAAGCACCTCAAAGTTAAATGTTCTATTCTTTCGCTTTATTGAATTTTCTTATACTACAGCCCCTTCTTCCTCTAACCATCCTCTCATCCCCTCTCATCGTTTATTTTCACCTAATCATTATCCCTACTTTTCTGCGTCTTCTTTCCTGTACCCTTCATTCATCTTCCCTTCTCCGTTCCTCTCTCTGGAGCGGGTACAAACGTCATTGCCCGTCACACACAAAGACAAGCAGGTCGCGCTCGCCGGAGAGAGGGAGAGAGAGAGAGAGACAGACGGACAGACAGAGAAGACTCATATTCCATTCAGGATGAATCTAATATGATTATATTTTTTGCTACTCTCTCTCTCTCTCTCTCTCTCTCTCTCTCTCTCTCTCTCTCTCTCTCTCTCTCTCTCTCTCTCTCTCTCTCTCATTGAATTTTCAATATTTTCAGCTGTGTATCATATCTCTCTATTATTTTGTATCTTCTCTTCGTTTTTGACAGTTCAGCTTTCCCTTCTTCTTTCTCCTAAGCGTCTTACATCTCCTTTATCTCCTTTTTTTTTTTTTTTTAATATACATCTCTCTCCTCATCCTTACGCCCTTCGGCCCAACTACCTTGATTTTCTCCTCTGTCTTGTACTCATCCCTCATTTTACCATTCTCCTCTTTCTTCCACCTCCCCTCCTCATTTCCCTCATTTATGTTCATTTCTGTTTCATCCGCTTCTCCTTTCTTCTCGTGGCTTCATTTAGTACACCTTTTCCACCCTTCCATGCTTCCCCTTTCCTCTTCCAATTAAAAAATTCTACTGCTTCTTCATCTTCTTCTTTCTCCTTCTTCTTCTTCTTCTTCTTCTTTCTTCTTCTTCTTCTTCTTCTTCTTCTTCTGTCTCTCTGTCTGTCTGTCTGTCTGTCTGTCTGTCTCTCTCTCTCTCTCTCTCTCTCTCTCTCTCTCTCTCTCTCTCTCTCTCTCGTGTCTCTGCGTAGTTGCACTTCATATGACATCATTTTTCGTTAACCGGGTTTGAGATAACAGCAACACTAAGCCTTCATCTCATGGTACGTAAATAACTGGACGATGGATTACCTTCATTTTATCCCAAGCAGGGCAAAATCTTTTAACTTGCATTACTTCCTCACACTTATATATGCACATACCGTATACGAACATAAGTTAACTTTTTAAATGCTTGATTCTTTTTTGTTCAGAAAAAACAAATGAACGAATACATTATTATTATTATCGCCCACCTTTAGATGGCGGAGCTATAATGTTTTTGCCTGCCTCTGTGTGTGTGTGTGTGTGTGTGTGTGTGTGTAAGCGAAGAATAGAACTAAATGAAACAAAGGAACTAGTGCATGACAGTAATGAGTGGATGAATTTTGCAAAACAGAATACATGAATGCACCGGCAACTCAATTTAAACTTGCAAATCGACGAATCGACTCCCTCAGCCAAGATCTTGTGAAGTGGGATTGCCGTAAGTGTTTCCTCTGAAGGAAAGCCGAGACTTCCTTTGGTTTGAAAGGAGGAAGAATGTGCATGTGGCCCATTAAACTGGACAATCTGTCCCTTTCTCGATCTGTTTGTTATGAATGTTCTCAAGATACAGTAAGAGGTGAACATTTGCAGTTTTTCATGAATAAAGCCAATAGAATATAGATAAGCCCCGTAAACAAACTTTGCCTACCATACTGAATTTTGATATACTTTAATCAGATGCTCCTACTGGAATGTTATTATCGATTTTTCTCTCCAAAGCTTCTGTTACTTATAAGCAGGTTAACGAAACATCACAATGCATGTCCTCTCTTAAAAACTGCAATTACGGTGCTGCAGTTTGAGAACAAATGAATGTTTCTTTGGTAATTTGATATATCTATTTTGATTCTGTTTATGAAAATAATGTACAGTGCAAAAGCTAGAGAAAATTAACAGATCTTTACAGGTTCAGAAAATATCATCAAAGCCCTTTTTGTTTTAACAGAGTCAACTCTGGGAAAGTTAAATGTTGAGGGCAGAAATAATGCTTTTACTCCTAGACTGGAAATGGTAGTGCTTAGAGTGATGTAACACACCGGTTTCGATGTGGCAGACGGGTTTCTTCCAGAAAATTAGTTTTGTTTTAAACAAAACATACCCCACTTAGAAACAATTTCTTCACTTGAATATGGATCCAGTTACATTTTTCAGTAGGAAAAGTCTTTGCTAACGTTCAGTGGTATTTGGCATTCCCAAGTTTCCATCCCCCCAAAAAAGCCAAATGTTCTCAAGACTGAGAAATCATCGAACATGTTTGAATTTAAAGATCAGTAACTCTACCGTGTGCTTACTCAGAAGTAATGAAAATACTTTATAGAGCTGCGACCCTTCTAGTAACTACCCAGCACACATAAAAATAAAATTACGACGCTGGATTAGCAATAAAATATAGATGTTGGTCTGATCTTGTTATATTTATTTCAGTCGGATAATCTGATAATCTTTATGGACCAAGAACAGCTTCGATTAGTTAACAAATGAGTGACACAAATATATAATATACACCAAAATAAAGCTGCAGTGACACATGAACACAGGGAACACAAAAATGTCAACTGGATCTTGTCTACCATATCTGGAAGTGCATAGGAAAACGTCGAAGTGATGCACACAGACTTTTTAATTCCAGTGCATATACACATTACTTTAGGCAATATACAATAGCTGCCTTTACTATAGGTTTCTAATATTTATTGTCACTCTTCATTTTATACCGAAAATTTGTTACAAAATGCCGAAATTTGAATGGAGGCGGGAATTTTCCATGGACAACGGCCACGTTCTAAGAAATATATAATCTTTTTATAGGTCCATGCAATCAGAGTTCACTTAATAAGAAATTTAAATATCTATCTATCTATTTATTGCCAAACTCCTTAATCCCGTAAGGGGTGGCCACAAACAAATCGCCTCCATATCGCCCTGTTCTCAGCCATTTCACTGCCCTTCCCCCCAGTTCACACCCCTTCTCTCATATACCTCTCCACTCCATCCTTCCATCCCCCGTCCCTCCTCCCCCCCCTCCACCTGACTCACACACACACTTTTCTCCTTAGTCTCTCGTTCTCCACCCTTTCAACATGTCAAACCACATCAGTGTATTTCTGCTTATGCTTTTTATCACATCCACATCCACACCACAGCGCTCTTTCACTTCATTTGTCAGTCTGTCTCTCCACGTAACTTCACATGCTCCTCCCAAATAACTCATTTCCACTGCCCTTACTCTTGACTTTCGTCCTTGCAACAAAGCCCAAGCTTCACTTCCATAGGTTAGAGTTGGTATCACAATACTATCATGTAGCTACTTCTTTGCTTCCATGTTCACTTTCCCATTTCTTAACACTGCTTTCAAAGAACCAGCATCCTTTCTTCCTTGCTGTTCACTTTCAAGCACTTCATCCTCCAGACTTCCATCCATACTCATCACACTACCCAAGTACTTGAATGCACTCACATTTTCCATTACCCCATCACCCAACCTCACTGTACTTTCAGTGACAATATCTCTCGAAGACCATTACTTTACTCTTCCCTACATTCACCGTTAGATTATGTTTCCTACACACTCTCCCAAACTCATTCACCAAGCTTTGTAGTTCTCCTTCGTCTTCACTTAGCAATACAGTATCATCTGCAAACAATACAGGAAGTTTCCAAACACTGCCCTGTCTCATTAGAGCTGCTACAACATCCACTGCTATACCTTGTATTGCTTTTACAACCCCATCCATATAGTGTACAGACTGAACAACCAAGGGAATATGAATTTCAATCCAACATTCAGATAGAAAAATTCACTCAGTTCACAATCCACACGCACTGCAGCCTTAGCACCCTCATACATAATCTTCACGGCATTCAACAACTCTCAGTTTACGTCATATAATCTTAATACTTTCCATATTCCGCTCTATCCACGCTGTCATATGCTTTCTCCAAATCCATGGAGGCTGCATAAACTTCTTTAAATATATTCTGTCAGTTGTTACTTGACAAGATATTTATCATCCAAGTTGGATGAAACTTTACAGAGGAAGCTATATTGAAGATAGGCAGAGGACTAAAGTGGAAGGTTAGGAGAGAAGAGAAGCAGGGGGGATAAAAATGGAGAAGAACAGTGAATAGAAACGAAAGATGGGGAATAAAATAAAATAAAATATGAAAACGGAATATGAATAACAGGGATATTTAAAGAGAAACTTGAGATCATTTAACACCGACATAAATCTGAAAACCCAGCCACAAAGAACCCTAGTTTACTAGAACAACACAACATGATGGCATAGTGTCTTAGGAGGGAATGGTAACTGATGCCTTTTCCTCTTCTTTCGTCAGCGTTTCTTCACTTTCCGTTCCATTTCACTCTCTCTCTCTTACTTGTTATTCTCCTTACTTTTATTAGCGTCTTTTTTTATGGCACATTCTAATCTCATCGCCTTCTCTCTTTCCTACCAGTTCGTTCTCCCATTCTTCTTTTTTTTTCTCATTGTCATTTGTATTTTCTTCATTCCTTGGAACTTTTCATTCTTTTTCCCTCCTCCATTTCTTCATGCTATTTTTTTTCTCTCTCACCACACGATATTCCAGAAGATCAAAGACTACACTGCGTTTTCGTTCTCACTTTCCACCAGCATCATCACAACATTTCATCATCATTATCATTATCGCTAGCAGCAACGATAACAGAAGCAGCCTGTGTCTGTTGTCTGCAAAACAAGGCCCCACCTATATTTGTTCACCATGACTTAATGGTATTTAGCATTTTCAACTTGGCTTCATATTTGCTTCTTCACTCTATCCTTTTAATCTCTCGCCTCCTGCTATCCTCCATTTCTGCAATGCTATTTTGTGAATCGGCTTCTCCATTTGTTGGGTGTTATTCAAAGACCATAATCTACATGTGCTTTTACTGCCTTTGGAGATTTTTTTTTTTTTCGTTTGCATTGGATCATCGTATACCTTGTGAGAGCACCTAAGTCTTCGAGAATTATGACGTCATGATTGTGGTAAATGAGAGTGAAGAGGAAGCTCATATGGTATTTGCACTCTATTATACTGATCCCACAGACTATACGTTTTAGTCAGAATTCTCAGAGAAGATACTGAAATGGCTAACTTTTTAGACGAATATGAGCACAAAAGAAATTCTTCGTATAATAAAGTAAAATCCCTTCAGAGACAATTTTCTCTTTACCTAGAGATCAGCTTTCATCACATCTACGTAAAAGACATAATATTATCTTGCTTTCAGTGAAATGAGTTAATACGAAGCCTGTTTTATAGTATTACCAATTCACCTCAGGCAGAACTCTAAGTGTTATAATTTACAGTTAATGACAGCTGTGTATATACATTAAATCTCTCTCTCTCTCTCTCTCTCTCTCTCTCTCTCTCTCTCTCTCTCTCTCTCTCTCTCTCTCTCTCTCTCTCTCTCGACATATAGATAGATAGACAAATCGATAAATAGGTAGGTAAGAGGGTAGGTAAAATGATACAAACATGAAGACAGATGGGTAGCTAGAGAAATAGATGGATATAAATATATAAATGTATAAATATATAGGTAAATAGATAGATAAATATATGATTAGACAGACTGATAGATATATAGACACCTACACCCACACACAAAAATATATATAGATAGATAGATAGATAGATAGATAGATACATACATACATACATACATACATACATACATACATAGATAGATATTCAAAAGATGGGCATGTCTGCATTAAAAATGTAGTGAGTCAAAAAAGCAGCGCAACAAAAATGAAATAGTTCGATGCAGCCTTATATTGAAAACTGAATAGCCTGGCACGAATGGCTGTAGAATAAAAATTGTTATTTTTATATCTAAAAGTTTGGTAATGAGAGAGAGAGAGAGAGAGAGAGAGAGAGAGAGAGAGAGAGAGAGATTGGAAGCGTGAGGAAGTGATTGAAAGGGAGAGTGTTGGTGGGTTACAAGGGATGTTAGAGGTCATGTGGGATGCTTTGGTTTCGACTGGCTTGAAGTAACAAGGATGATGTACACAGAGAGAGAGGTGAGAGGAGATAGAAAGAGAGGCATCTCCTCGGTTAGAGGAGGAAAATGAGAATAAAGAGGATAGAAGTTACCTGATTCTATGAGCTGCTGACAGAGATAACAAGAAGACTCTCCTCCCTGCCACCAAAGTCTCCCTTGGAAGCTGGTTGGAAAACTGAGAGGGACCACTATTCAGCAAGAGAAACTTCACCGCAATTTTCATAGGAAACTACACTATCTTAATCTTTTATACGGAAGAAACATTATGCATAGCAATATTACGCAGTGAGCTGAATGAGAGGAAATAAAAGTGGTAAGACTTTCGAGACATCGTAACAGCGAAATTCTGTGTGATTATTCTCTTTCCTGATTTGACTGGAAGCGTTTGTCGAAAGATATTTAACCAATATATTATTGTAATTTGACTGGTCGATGATCAGATATTTTCGACTACAATATGCCGTATCCTTTTCAATTGTTTTTCTGGCATCAAATCCCGTCGTGGTATTTGTTTCGATCAGTTAAATTACTCTAGTTCTTTGAAACAATCATCGTATGGATTGTTCCTTAATGTGGATTTTATTTATGTACCTCCTCGCTGTACTCTTTCTAATATCCCCACATCATCCTTGTAATATGACTGTCATACCAAGACAGAACTCCAGTTGTATATGACTGCACAAAGTAAGAGCAATGAATATTTCGAGTGCATTCCCCATGAATCTAGCTTTTCTGTTTGCTATCTATCTATCTATTGCCAGACGCATCAATCCCGTTTGGGGTGGCCACAAACAAATCGCCTCCAAGTCGCCCTGTCCCCCGCCATTTCACTCCCCTGCTCCCAGGTCACACCCCCCTCTCTCATATACCTCTCCATCCCATCCCTCCATCTCATCCTCGGCCTCCCCCTCCCTCTCTCCCCCTCCACCTCACTCACATACACTCTCTTCGTCAGTCTTTCACCCTCCATCCTCTCCACATGGCCAATGTTTTCTGTTAGCACTCCTTGTTATTTCCGTTCACTGCCAGTTTTATAATTCTGTATTTTTTAGTATTAAAAGATTGCATTGTCTGAACTGAATTGAATAATTTATGCTTTATTCGGATATATCTACTCTGTTGCTATTTTTTGTGTCGTCATCAACTCTGCACATTTCCCACCATAAAAAAATTACATCATGATGTTTATATGGTTTTAAAGAAGTACGGACCGCAAAATGAACCCAGTGGCACTTCTTTTTTAAACATTCATACAGTGGAAATTTCCACCCGTAGTTATAATTCCAGCTTACATCCAGTAAGCTACCTTTTCATCTCTCTTAATGCATTGTCACTAATACCATAGACTTTACAGTATGCATCTCAGCAAGTGTAGGGATAGATGAGATTAAAGAGGGTTGGAGGAGTGTAAATGGTTGATTCGGAGAGAAAGGGAATGAGAGAGGGAGAGAGTCAGGGTGATTTTTTTTTTATCGCTGATTGTGCATGGTATATATATATATATATATATATATATATATATATATATATATATATATATATATATATATATATATATATATGAGTGTGATATATTAAAGAAAAAACTGAAGTAAAGTGATTGAGTTAAGTCATTTTGGCAATAAACACTATATTTAATCTTAATTTTTGTGTATATTTTTTCTGTGGGGACAGATAAATACCGGTATATGATTTTTGGCACTTTCAATTAACTTCGTAAGTTAAGGACCTGCACCAGTTTCACAACTAATGTAGCTGTACTGGATTATTTATTTGCAATAATGGGCATAAATAGTCTTGTATTAAATTTTGTTGTTTTTTCCCCAATTTCGATTTTTTTTCTTAATAATTAGATCATGAAATACTTTTGTGGGTATCAGTAGCTACGGGTTAGTCTGAAATTAATAGCTCTACACCTTTAATAGAAATAGATGCTGGATAAAATGCAATATTTTTCATTACTGGTACCCAGCTGTGATCATTTATACCGTATCTGTAATAATAAAATACATTATAAATATAGGGATATCATTCATCTCTTTGTTAAAATGTTAAACTTTCCTTTGTCTAACACTTCTTGAAGAATTTCTTACACTAAATATAATGGAACAATAAATAAAATGTTATATTACCCTATAATTCCCTGAATCATATTCAAATTTTAAAAATTAAAGACAATTTCTTTTTAAAAAATGGGTTTATTGAGTAAAACAAACCAAAACAACCATGGTTTAAACCAATCCACCCGGGACAGAGTCCAAGGAGAGGGACAGAATGGCAAATAAGGGTAAATCTGTTTGTCTATCTATCTATTGCCAGACGCCTTAATCCCGTAAGGGGTGGCCACAGACAAATTGCCTCCATCACCCTGTCCCCGCTTTTCGCTGCCATCCCCCCAGCTCACACACCCCTCTCTCATAGACCTCTGCACTCCATCCCTCCATCTTATCTTCCGCCTCCCCTCCCCCCTCCCCTGCGCCTCCCAAACACTCACCTCCTTAGTTTCTCGTTCTCCTTTTTCTCCACGTGGTCAATCCACCTGAGTGTATTTGTCCTAACGCCCGTTATCACATGCAAATCCAAACAGCAGTGCTTCTTCATTTCGTCATTTGTCAGTCTGTCTCTACATGTAACTCCACATGCTCCTCAAAAATATCTGATTTCCACGGCTCTTAGTCTTGACCTGTGTCGTTCCACCAAGGTCCAAGCTTTGCTTCCATAAGTTAGAGTTTTTATCACAATACAGTATTGTCATGCAGCGAGTTTTTTACTTCCATGCTTACTTCCACGTTTCTTATCACTGCATTCAAAGAACCACGAACCTTTCTTCCCTACTGTACCCTTTCAAGCACTTGATCCTACAAACTTCTATCCTTACTCATCATATTGGCCAAGTACTTAAATGCTCCCACATTTTCCATTTCCTCACCATCCATCCTCACTGTGCATTCAGTGACTTATTTCTTTCGAACACCATAACATTGCTCTTCCCTACATTCACCCTTAGATACCGTTTCATACACACTCCCAAACTTATGCACCAAGCCTTTGCAGTTCCCCTTCATCTTCACTAAACAACACAGCATCCTATGCAAACAACAGAGCGGGAAATTTCCAAACGCTGCCCTTTCTCAGTAGGGCTGCTTCAACATCCACTGCCCTACCTTGTATCTTTTTTGTAACCCTGTCCATATACAAACTGAACAACCATGGAGACGGGACACATCCCTGTTTCAATCCAGCATTCAGATAGAAAAATTCACTCAGTTTACCATCACACATACTGCAGCCTTAGCACCCAAATACATACTCTTCACGCCATTCAAGAGCTTCCCATTTTCTCAGTACAGTATATCCTAAATACTTTCCACATTTCCTGTCTATCCGCTCTGTCATATGCTTTCTTCAAATCCATGACGGCTGCATACGACTTCTCTTCCTTCTCTACAAACTTTTCCACATAACACCTACTGTAAGGATGTATTTCTGATCAATAAAAATCTCCTTCCTTCCTAAAACCCACTGATCTTCTCCAACTAATTCCTCTGTAATATTCCTAACTCTGTCAACAAGGATCCTATTATATACTTTTCCTACTACACTAGGAAGACAAATGTCCCTATGATTCACACTTCTTTTTCTCCTTTTTACTTTGTACAGAGGAATAATTATAGCTGACTTCCAATCCTCTGGAGCTCTACCTTCCTCCCAGGGCACTGTGCACATCTTACAAATCCATTCTACTACTCTCTTTCCACGATGTTTCAGCGTATCACCACACACTTCAATTCCTAGGGTTTTCCCCATTCTGATTTTCTTCATTCCTTCCACTACTTCCTTCTCCCTACCATTGCCACGCCACTTAAACTCACATTACCATTATTCGCCATGTTTAACAATTTCTTAAAGTGTTCTCTCCTTATGTTCACTTTTTAATCTTTCTCCACTATCAGTCTACCATTAATATCTTTCACTCCACTACTGACTTCTCTATCAACCTATCTAGCTTTCTTGACCTCCTTCCAGAATATTTTCTTACATTCTCTCCATTTCACACCCAAATTCCTTCCAAATTCCTTATCCACCCACTTCCTACTTTCTTTTACTAATGTTATCACGTCTCTCTTCCTCAGTACATATAACTCTCTCTTTCGTCTCTCAGCTTCCTCCATGCCTTTGTTGCCCAACCACTCATAGGACGCATTCTTCTGTTGTACCATAGCTTGCCTCATTTCTTCATTCCACCATGCTGTTCCCTGCAACCCCCTTCGTCTTTTCCTCACCTTACACTACACCTCACATGCTGCACATACAGTATTTCATCTGTGAATATCTTGCACACACCTTCAACCTCCCCCATCTGATCCAAATCATATTTACCCGATTGTTTCCTTATTTCTCTCTTTTATTGTGCCTTTTTCCCATCCTCTTACAACTGTTCTACCCTCTTTGTGTTGACTACTTCCTCCTGTCCTTCTCCTATTCATCCATCGCATTTGTAATTTGCCTTTCACCACCACCAAGTGTTGGTCAAAGTCCACTCGCCCAACCTCTGTATGTCTTTGCTTCCTATATATATACCTTCAAATTTTTCTCATCCGCACACACACACTCAGTCATTGCCTTCTGTTGATTCAGTTCACCACCCACCCTTCTCATCACTCGCTACGTACACCTGTGGAACATTTTGTGCCTAATGAGGGTACTGGCTATCACCAACCCAATTCCAGCACAAAGGTCCACTAGAGCACTACTATTCTCATCTACTCGTGCAGGCACACCCCACTCACCAACTACTCCATCTACCTTCACATTAACCACTTTTCCATCTATATCTTCAACCAAAGACACTCTCATTCTTCTTAAACTTTTCCATGCATGCTTCCACATTTGCTCAGAACTCTTCTTTCACTCTACTTGCATGGTTGTCAGTTGGCGCATATACACACACACACACAATCGCCCACATTTTAGATCCTACTTTCAATCTTACCCACACAATCCTTGAACCTGTTGATCCAAACTGTCTAATATTTTCTTATCTTTCTTGCACACAATACATACACCGTCTTTTGCCCTTTCGTTCTCACCTACTCCTGCACATATACCTCACCCATTCTCCCACTGTGTCACACTCTCACCCCACCATTTAGTCTCAGTCAAACCACATACGTTCATTTTTGCACAATCAAGCACCTTGACAATCTCTCTTCTTTTTCCTCACCATTCGCACCCCTTACATTCCACGTATATTTGTGCAACGGGTTAAACTTCATTGAAGCTCAGTAATATGTCTCAGTAAACGTGAACAATATAAAAAGACAGTAAAGTCTGCACCGATATATTCAGGGGAAATTATGAGAGGTCCCTGTATTGAGAACCAAATTTTGTTTTGTTAAATATCTCTCTAAAGTCTGGATAATCTTTCCCATTTGCATAATTGCCAGCACAAATAGTATGCTCAGAATTATTATCGGTGGGTTCCGAATTTCATCAACAACATTACAAGATTTAGGAAATGTTCGATCATGTGCTGGACAGACTATGTTCATATTTTTATTTTACCTGCTTAAATCTTGTCTCAGTATTGTAGTAGTGTTGTTGTTAGGCATTCCCCCTGTTTCAAACACACACACACACACACACACACACACACACACACACACACACACACACACACACTTTGTTTCTTGTAATACTTTTTAAATATTTCTGTTGTACCAGCTGGGTATGGTAAACCTAAAACACGTATTTCGTTTTAGTGGGAACATGGTGTGCGACGTAACATGCGTGCCCAGATGCCACTGAGCAGTTCGAGGGTAAAATCTTTAACATCCCCTCAGGAGGTGGGATAACATATACAAAGATGATTTGCTGCCCTCTGATGAGCTTGTTGAACCGAAGGGGACGTTTTGTGCTGGAATGGTTAGAAATATATTATATTAACAGCGTCTATAAGTGACAGCTTTCCTAAGCTGAATATAATCGTTAGGAAGGGAGAGTAATAAAATTTAAAAAATACATATTTCAAGTAGAAATAGTAGTAGTAGTTGTTGTTGCTGTTGTTGCTACCGCTGCTATGTAACCAGTCTGCCTGGTCGAGCAGACTCATCGACCACAGGTAAGCAATTGCATCTGCATGCCATCATACAGGTACAGCCTACCCTTCATACACCGTGCCTGGATCCGGTGCCCCGTTGAAGTAAACAGCACCTCACCAGGGTTGGACCAAGGTCCTTCCAACGGCGAGTTGCAGAGAAAAATGAGGAGGCTTGACTCCCTGTTGGACGCCGCAGCTGCTCCACACCTTGTGAATGGCACCTGATGCATCTGTTCCTCATAAGTGACGTCTTATCAATGTGACTAAATAGGGTGATGAATTTAATAAAGGTCTTGGTGGCAGTCAGAGAATTCCCTGATAAATTTGCACGTCACCCATGTCATGAATTGGCACGAGCCTATTTGTAGGTTCGTGACATTTTGTTTCAGTGTGAAAACTGAGAATTCTAGTGGAATTCCCACTGTGTATCACTCGGTTCAACCGTCCTAGCATTCACTCGATTGGGACGGTTTTCAGAGCATTTTTCACTGTTTCATAAGTGATCATCCTTGCGCGCGACATTAGCGCCTTCACTGAGTGATTTATTGTGAGTGTATATCGCTCACTTTCTTTCCGTTGACTGTTGAAGCAAACACGGCCGGCCCTCGCCCTCTTTCATAATTCAAAGTTAGTCAGGCTTTGATCGTCGTGAGAGCAGGTTCGTGTGCCCAGCATGGAGCAGCGCCGCCGTTGTACAGCGAGTTCTTGAAATCTCCACCTAGATGGTGAATCAGCGAAGAGGTTTAGCATATTGCAGCGTCTGTCCTATGTACCGGCGCCCAGTCACTCCGTTTAGCCCCCTCCACTGACCAGTATTTCCTTTCGTTTTTTTTTCTAGGCCTAAGAGTTTAGCTCTTGAGTAAGCGAGTGAGTGTATTCTCCTTGTTATTTGAATTCACTTTGAGACTCATGTAACGTAAATTTATTTCATTTTAATTAGTAATTTACAGTTTTTCTTCTTTGAGGTTAATGTAGTTAAAGTCATGTTTTATTTCTTCGCATTAAGTTTATTGTAGTTGCCGGTCCTAGTTTGCATAAACGCTTTGCATTATTCATAACTGGTACTTAGGCCAGTCCTTTCGTATTAAGCTTAAATCAGTTGTGCGTACCAGGAGTTAATGCACCGGCAAGAACCTGTTTATCATTATTAGCATTAGTTATTGATTGTCAGGGGTGTAGTCACTATCTCGAAAGGCTAACAGTGCTACAAATAGCACTCGTGAGTAATTAGTCTCTGCTGTGTACTGTTGAGAAAGTTTATAAATTCTCATCCTTAGAGAATTGGCGAAGTAAGCCAGGATAAAATAAAACTTACTGCTTGATTTTCACAAGTCAATTCCTTGTCCATGTTTTCAAACATATAACATTTAAAACACTCATAATTCTTAATTTCACGTCCCCCCATGACATCTGGTGACCTCGCCAGGATATTAACTCCTAGCTCTAAAGTTACTAATGAGATAATACTCACTCATACTTAGGTATTTATCATTAAAGTCTATAGGCACTTTCTTACTGGTGATTATTGATTCATTTCTACTAATTTTATGTAATAATTTTCAGTCAGTTTTTTTTCTTTCTTTACCAGTTTAACTAGATAAAACTGGTCACCACCAACCTGTGCCTATATTCTTTACTCTTGATTATTGGCATTTCTCTGCAAAATAGCAGTCAGTACTTAGTCTTTAGTTCACTCAGACTGAGTTGCATCATGACTACTAATATCTATGTACAGGAAGCTAAAGACATGGGGCTTCAGGACCCCCAAAAAGTCAAAGAATATGTACTCTCTCGGTTTAGTTACAAGCAGAAACATGAGAATGATGTTTGCGAAGAGCTTAGAATTCAATCCGAATACAAGCGAGAACAACACAAACTTGAGCAATAACAGCGTGAGGAATGCGAAAGAGAACGTCAACACGAGTGAGAACAACGTGAATACGAGTGAGAACAACGAGAAAGAGAAGGCGAGTACGAGCATGAACAACGAGAGCGAGAATGAGAACAAGAACGTGCCGAGCTCGAGGCACGTGAGAAGCATGAACATGAGATGCTGAAGCTCAAGTGAGACTCCTTGGCTTCAGACACATCTGGTCCACCTAACCCAAGCTCTATGAGCGCTCTCCCGGCACATGTTCTGGCGACCCCACACATCAAGCTTCCTCCATACATGGAAGGCAAGCGAATCGAGCCATTCATAGCTCGTTTCGAAGACATGGCTCAGCTGTACCAGCTGGATGAGGCAGCTAAACGGCTCAAGTTTCTTAGCCTGTTTGAGGTCCCTGCCCTCGATATTCACCACAGAATTTGTGGAGACAACCTCACGTATGAGATGATGAAGGGCGCACTCGTCAAAGCGTATAGTCTCACAGTTGACGACGCCAAGAGTCAGTTTATGAGGGCACGTTTACAAGAAAAAGAGACTGCCATTCAATTTCTTGATCAGCTTACTGCTTACTTAGATGAGTAGATGGAGAAAGATGAAACTCCTTCCATGCGTGAGGGGATAATCAACCTTATGCTGCGCACGCAGCTAGAAAAGTCATGACCTGCTGAACTTATGGCTCAGCTTAACCCGTCATGTCCTGAGCTATTTCACACCTCCGACACCCCCCAATCCCGAGGTGTTTTCGAAATTATTTTTTTTGGCTAAAACCTCTGCTTTTGGTGAGAAACATCGAAATTCCATAGAGAAATCGCTCACCTGAGGTTTAAAATACTCGATCCAGGTAGCAGTACCTCCTTACCTGACTGGGTTTTCTAACATGCTGGCACCAAAGATAACAAGTTCTGTGGGAGGGTAACTATTTCACACCACTCATAAACAGTATTTATTTATTTGCTTGGTACGAATTTATATGTAGTACGAGAGTATATTGGTTTTCAAACAGTAATATAGGCATTATAAGCTTTGTTTCACTCACTAACTCATCTCCATACCTGACCTTCTTTTGCCACATTACCTGATCATCATTTCTGATTGTTTCTTCCTCTAATGCTTTGTAAACTTTGTCCTCCACATTATCATCGATTGGGGAATCACTCTGACCCTGAATGTCTTTATTGGCCAGGTCACTGGTAACAGGTGAATTGCCGAGACAATGGCATGCAGGGGGAGGGGGGGAGGTTATGCAGTGTAAGGCATTGTCCCTTCTTGGCATCTTGTAGAGGAATAGAGGAAGGTGTCCCGTGTATATCTACAAAAAATCACGCGCAAAAATTTAAAATTGTGCAAATTAGGGACCTTGCAATTGCAAGACGTACCAGTACTTCGTCGGGACTGGCAAATGCAAAATGTTGCAATGTACCCATACGTCATCGGGACGTCCCGGGTTAAAATCTGCCAGGTAAGGGATGCCAGCCAAATGGTGAACAAGGCTTATGCATTCTTCACTGCATATGGGTATCAAACTCGTAAGCAGCACACCTGGAACAGGAAAGATGACAAATCTGGGAAACCGTCTCGGACTGAACCCAGCAACAAGGCCATTCCCAGAATAATGGCCAAGGTCCAAACAAACCGCAGAAGAAGGACCAGGGGCAAAATACCCAGAAACCTGAGTGGAAGCGGTACAACAGGCAGAACCCTAACCAGCAGCAGTACCGGTATTTCAAGCAGCTGCAGAGCAAGGACAAACCATGTAACCCTCCGTCAGGACAATCGACTTTAGTGTATTGGAGGCAGGATGCAAATGCAGCCTTCATTCCACAACAAGTTCATAGTGGTGCCAACCCCACCAGTACAGGTACTTCCCCGCAGTTCACTAGCTCCCCAGCGACAGTGAACTGTCCATCTCAGGTGGTCAATGCTCCAACTTCCCAGATGGTGAGCACGACCCTCAGGCATCAAGTTCTCAGGGCACCACATTTGCTGCATCGTTTGTTCTGCAGTCTCACCAATGACTGGCTGCTACCTCCTCAGACCCTTCCACCAGTAACACTGCCTTTCTTGTTCAGCCAGGGTTTGTGGGAAGTGTTTCTGTAAATGTCCTGAGAGATAATGGTTCCTCAGGTTGCTCCGTCAAGCAAAGTTTAGTTTGGCCCGACGAGTACACGGGTAAGCAGATCCAATTTAGACTTATTGATGGATCAGTGAAATTGTTCCCTGAGGCACATATCCAGGTGGCATCTCCTTTCTACACTGGCTAAACTGCTGCTGTTGTCATGCCAGAGCCTTTGTTTGACCTCATTATCGGCAACATACCGGGCATCAAAAACAGTTGTGCCATAGATGTTGCTACTCAGACTTACAGCTGTTGCAGTAACACGAGCCATGGCTGAGCCTCCGAACTGTGTCACCCCAGTGACCATTGCATCGCCGCAAGATCTGATTTGTAGCCAAGATGTTGTCCAAGAACAACACTCTGACCCAACACTTGCTGCTGTGCGGAGGAAACAAAAGGGTAGAGTGATAAATTATTCACAGGAAGGTCATGCCAAGTTCCTTCATAAACAAGGACGGCTCTCTCGTGAGTCACGAACACCCCAGGGCGAGGTTCGACTGCAGTTCATCATTCCTGCTAAGTATCGCCAAGCAGTGTTAGAATGGGGTCATTGTTCAGCCTCAGGAGGTCCCATGGGCAAAAGGAAAACCCAGGGCCGTATCCGTGCTGACTTTTTCTGGCCAGGGATGGGATGAGAAATAGATAGCTTTGTGGATTCCTGCAATGTGTGTCAACATACCACCAATCAGGGACATGTCATTCCTGTGCCGTGTCAATCCACACCCATCATCTCTGAAGCAGTTGAGAGACAGGGCAGTGGTGAAGTGGGTGCAGACCTAATGTCTCTCCTGTTGGCCCCAGAGAACACATTATGTCCAGGGCCTGTACATACCTATGGACCGTAGGTTAAGGGGGAAGTTCGAGAACCCCGTAGAGACAATCTGAGGCTGTGTTTGAATTACGTTGTGGTGTCTCGAACTGTGAGCCTCTCTGAGGATTCCCAGAGAATGCACGTTATCCACATGAGTGTTCACACCCACGGTGGGTGTTAAAATGTTACCTGCCCGAGACTGTGTAGGGATTCTCAGCTTCCTGTCATTAATCGTAAGTGTAGAGTTAGGTTAACCAGTAAACTGCCCGTTCTCAGAGATTTGAGCAATCCAAGAACTGGCACGTTTCCTGGTTAATAATGTAGGTTTAACCAGCAAACTGCCCGTTTTGAGAGATTTGGGCAATTCAAGAATTGGCACATTTCCTGGTTAATAATGTAGGTTAACCAGTAAACTACAAGGGTCCTGAGAGATTTGAGCAATCCAAAGACTACGTTTCCTGGTTAATAATGTATCCATTAATGCAATAATAGTGTACTTTTGTAACATAAGTACTGATTGCTAGGCAGAGAGAGAGAGAAATGACACTTGATGCTCCACCTTGATTGCTTTCTCAGGTTCAGCTGGCGAGTGCAGCATTGCCGTGGAGATCACCTGATCATCTTTGCGGTATGCTGCTGCCTCTTCTCTTCTGTCTCATCATCATTATTTACTATTGTATTACATAATTTTACACGTAAGCTCAGTTACACCACAACAGTCACACCTACACTGTGTATAACAATTAGTTGTTAATGTAAATGTAGTAAACTTTTCGCTCAGTTTGACCTGAGTACAGGATTTTTCACTGTTGTCACTGAGTTTTTTCCTCAAGCTTGCTTCTAATAACGTAAATACGAGGTTTTTACGTTCATGGGCAACTGTGATTTTCTCCTGTAGCAGGGTAGCACACACACCACAGTGTGAATCTTGTGTAACTGAGTTAGGATTTATATATGTATGTTGAATTTTCTTTTTTTTTTTGAAAAAAAATTTGATTTTGATGGGGCGTAATGTCATGAATTGTCACGAGCTTATTTGTAGGTTCGTGACATTTTGTTTCAGTGTGAAAACTGAGAATTCTAGTGGAATTCCCACTGTGTATCACTCAGTTCAACCGTCCTAGCATTCACTCGATTGGGACGGTTTTCAGAACATTTTTCACTGTTTCATAAGTGATCATCCTTGCGCGCGACATTAGCGCCTTCACTGAGTGATTTATTGTGAGTGTATATCGCTCACTTTCTTTCCGTTGACCGTTGAAGCAAACACGGCCGGCCCTCGCCCTCTTTCATAATCCGAAGTCAGTCAGGCTTTGATCGTTGTGAGAGCAGGTTCGTGTGCCCCGCGTGGAGCAGCGCCACCGTTGTACAGCGAGTTCCTGAAATCTCCACCTAGACAGTGAATCGGCGAAGAGGTTTAGCGTATTGCAGCGTCCGTCCTAAGTACCGGCGCCCAGTCATCCGCTTAGCCTCCTCCACTGACCAGTATTTCCTTTCGTTTTTTTTTTTTTTTCTAGGCTTAAGGGTTTAGCTTTTGAGTGAGCGAGTGAGTGTATTCTCCTTGTTATTTGAATTCATTTTGAGCTTACTGAAGAACTAAGGGAAGAGGAACGAGTGAAGGTAAGGACGAAAGGAAGGACAGATTAGAGAAAGTAGAAAGCATGAAAGAAAGAAGAAAGTCTGTTGCAAGAAAGTGTGACTGAAAGCGATGAAAAAGAAAGAAAACAAGAGAAATGAAGAAGAAAGCGTGCAATGGAAGGGAGGAGTCAATGAATAAAACGCAAAGAAGGAAAGGATGGAATAATGAAGAAAGGAAATAAGAAAGAGCGCGATGATGGAAGGAAATGATAATTAACAAAATGACAAAAAAAAAAAAAATGTAAAGGAACCAAGGTAAAAGAACGGAAGGAAGGAAAGGTGAATTTATAGGAAGGTGGACAACGATCGCTGGAGCAAGAAACTTAAAGAATTTACTCGAAAGAAAAAAACAAGGAGGTACCAACAACAAGAGAAAGCAAACATAACATATAAGAAGAAGCATAAGAAGGTGTGAAAGAGAAGCGTGAAAACATAGAAATAAGAGCAGACGCATGGGAGTGGAAGAGACAGCAAGAATTTATGGTTTGCAAAAAGGGATATAAATAAAATACCATGCCTAGGTAGCAAAGTTCTTGGAATAATAACAGAGGAAGGCAAGGTGGGGAGATTGGCGGACAAATAAATAACATCCGCTGCTAGTCTTAAGTAGGTATACGGGTCTTTATTGAACAACAGTGTAGGAAATGACTCATGTTAGTGGTCGTATTCTGTCAAAGGGGACCGCAAACTTTTGGACACGCTGTAATTTTTTCCAATAAATTTGTGACTTATGATCGGAAAATAACATTTATCTACCCTGATATCCTGCTAAATTATTTTTCAAATTTTATTCCTTCAAGACCTGAACGATTATGTTCATCTAACGGAAGACCTGTTATAGTGAGTATAGGATATCGAAGGCTATACTAATCCATGCAGCTCGAAAAGTCTCCTCAGCTGAATGAAATCGTTTGGTGGAGTCAAGAAATAAAGGCAGGTAAAAGCATTCGCCGTGGCAATGAGAATCTGTGAAAAAATATAATAAACTCGCAGCTGCCGGTATTACACGATGGAAGGAGGCGAATAAGTGAAAGATAGAAAAACCGTAGCTTCCCTTCTCCAACGAGAGGTAATAACACAAAAGAGAAAATTTAGCCAACGGTAATTAGTCAAGCGATGAAAGAACGTTCAAAGGAATGGAGAAAGGAAGGAAAAAGAATATATCCGGAAAAAATATACCGCAGAAGGAAATTATAGAACGAAAAGATGGACGAGGATGGAATGAGGACGTATAGAAAAAGAAGGAAAGGGTTCTGGAAAGGAAGGAAGAGGGAATGATAAACGTTTAAAAATGAAAGAAGAATGAAACGATGAGTTAAAGCATGAGAAGTTTGTGAACGGTTAGAAAATTACGATTATTTTGGTGCATATGACTCACAAAGAGGTGAATGTAATCTTCTGTTGTGGTCTGAACAAAATGATAAAGGTGTTCTGGTCACGAGTGGTTTAAATACGATATCAACAGTCGATAAAGAATGAATAATCAATGGAAATAATGTGAGATACGGAATGATTATAAAGTTAATGAACGTGATCAATAAAATGAAGAAAAGTGTAATCATGAACGGAATAAGTATTAGAGGATTAAGATGAATGCAATGAGCGTCGAGGATTGAAAATAAACGGGAAAAAGGCGGGCAAAAAATCTGAAATGAAAGAAATATAAAAATAATAGTCTTCAACAGAAGAGCATGAGTGAGAAGTGTAAACTCAAGAGAGAGTAAGTAGAATAAAACTCTGGAGAATGACGGAATAAGAAAAAGACTGGAGGTAATAAAGCTGGAGGTAAACGTTGCCAAGAACAGACGGAGTAAAAGAAAACTGAGTGAGAAGGAAGAATAAAATAATAAAAAGAAAGATAAGATGTTAAGAAGCTGAAAACGGGTAATAATAAAAAGAGATGGAAAAGAATGAGAGAGAAAAGCACAAAGAGAGATAAAAAAACAAGTGATGCCAGGCACAACAAACCTCGCTCGACAGCAGTTATTTTATTTTCAACCATTTTCAGGTTACAGTTCTCTGAAAATCAGTGATCTTGCCTTTGACCTTTCAAGGCCACCCAAGGCCAAAGGTCATTGTGCCAAATGAAATCCCATTATGAGATACTTTGATAATAATATGTATATCTTCAACCAGTGTCGAGATACAGCCCTCTGAATATCCGTGACCTTAAATTTGGCTTTCAAAGGTCATTTAAGGTCAAAGGTCATGGAACCAATTAAAAACCAATATGGGACTCCTTATATGTTGATAATACTGTAGTATATATATCTTTAACTAGTCCCGAGTTGTAGCCCCCTGAATAACTGTGACCTTAAGTTTGACTTTTCAAAGTCACTTAAGGCTAAAGGTCATGGTACCAATTAGAAGCTCAAATGGAACTTCCTGTATGCTGATAATAATAAATATCTATCCACAACCAGTTTCGAGGTATAGCCGTGACCTTGAGTTAGACCTTTCAGTGCCACTCAAGGTCATTGGTCTTGGTGCCAAATTAAAGTCCCTACGGGTCTTCCTGTATATTGATAGTAAATATCTTAATCTTCAGCCAGTTTTAATTTATAGCCCTCTCAAAATCCGTGGTCTTGATTTTGACCTTTCAGGGTCACTCGATTACCTCCAAAATTTAATCACATCCTTTTGGGACCAGTGACCACATGTCTTGGAAGTTTCATGTAATTCCATGCAGTCGTTTTTTTCGTAACGTTGCTAACAAACAAACAATCAAACAAAACAAAGACTCTACTAAAAACATCACCTCGTCGGACTCCGTCCGAGCGAGATAAGTAAAGAATAAGAACAGAGAATGTAAGTTGACTGCAGATGAATGCAGGGGAGAGAGAGAGTCAGGAATGAAGCAATGCAAAACCACCACAGATCAGTCCATTAAGCTGTTAGATAGGCAGATCCAAAACACGTGATATTCTAGGACCCAGAGGACTTACAAGCATTGTGGTGGGGGTCGTTGTGGTGGTTGTGATGAGTCTCTGGAGGGAGGCGTCCATCACCTTACAGAAAACAGTTAGTTCATTAAGTTTTCACCACTCATTATAAGTACGACCATATATATTTTAGTCATTGTATCAAAACTCGTAAAGAAATTATTCGCTTGACTTTTATATTTTGAGTAAGATGAGCCCACCTGCCAACATCATGAGTTTATAGTGGTAGAAGTTATTTCATAACGTCGTGGATGGACATTGTTATTGGATGATATTCAGTGGAGGGTATGAGCCTAAGCCTAGGTGGTGAGGTCGGGAGGATTTAGGTCCCTATGGTGTTGAATGACGATGGGCGTTGGTGGATCGTAGTGAATCGTACATTACTGGATGATTTTCATAATTCCGTCATTCGATTTTAATTTCATCATTCGGTCAGAGAGAATGAGCACATAAGCCCTCGTTTTTGCTGAGATATTGTTTTTATAATTTGCCTTAATCCTAATGACAGTGACGGCACCCTTCAGCTTCTCTGAATGCCTGCAAACATCAAATACTAAAAGGGGATACAATTTCTTATATCCGATAAGTGAGATGGGGCAGCTTTTTTGGTGGACAACGAAGTCATAGAAATCAATTAGTATTTTATGTGCTCTAATAAAGATATTTTGCTCAAAGTCGACGTCTACGTCCATTTCAGAGTACCTCTCTCTACTCATGTAATCATTGGCATGGGGAACGCTACAATGATTGAACGTAGCGGAATTGTGCTCCTTATCGCCTAATCATTCGTTTGAAATTCTAGGATGACATTCTGAGGGTTTTCTGCTCAGAGTGCGATATAACCTTCTGTCAAATTGTTTGTCCAGCACTGATGGCGATGCTTTCACATTATCTGTTGGGGAAACCCACGTCTATTAGAGCTATATTTATGATGCCTTTAGCCAGCTGAAGCTCATATTTTCCGTTGGCTGCACATCGGGAATTCGCCAACTCACTTTCGATAGTGATTTTTTCATTATGAACTTTATCTACGCCACTGCCCTGAACGCCAGATTTAAGAATGGCATCGTGATGGCTGCTTTCCCTTTGTACCAAAAACTGATGTTTGATCCAGTACAGCGACTTTTTATATCAGTCCGATTGTACGACCAAGATAAATGGCACAACCCAATTTCCCCATAATGGGATAGCCATGCTTTATTAGATGGTTGTGTCCCTCTGTAAAGCGTTTGGATTCAGATTTGTCAAACCCCCTTTCATGTCAGCAGTCCATAAAAAACTTATTCCCTCAAGATACTCCCGTGGATAGGTTATGAGTGGCTTTATGGTGGATGTCTGTCCAGGACAGGAATAGTCTTCAGCATTTTCGTTTCCTAATTTGTATTTGATCCGGCCGAAGACATTCGTAAGACCATTATTGATGAGGGAGATTCACCGTCATTTAGATTTTAGGCCACCCTGTGTTCCATTTCCTTCTGTTAACTTTTTTTTTTTCTTTTGCAGAAGATGCACAGAGAAAGGAAAATCAGATTAAAAACAAATCCATACACCAAATTACAGGTATCCTCTCTTCATAAAATATATATAACACTTGTGCATGGATTGCTGTATATATAGATCGGTGGTACAGCTTTATGTCCCCTGTTGGTGACCTATTCTTCATGTCGTCTTTGTACCAGTTTTCCATCATTCTTCTCGTTACTCATTGAGTCTCCCAATTGGCAAATCTATTAATGGGCAATACTTAGGAAGCTGCACCAGCTGGAAACAAGTCAGACAAGATATTGAGAAAACTTCCCAAATACTGACCAATAATGGATTGGCCAACAGAGACATTCATTGAGTAACAAGAAGAATTATGAGAAAGTGGTACACAGATGAAATGAAGGATAGGTCATCACCAGAGGACATCAAGCTGTACTTCCGATGTATATTTTCCTGTACTTATAAATAGGATGAAGGAATCACTAAGTAAATCATGAAAAGGAAAGCCAACCGATCCCAATGCAAGAGTCAAGCTAATCGTCTATTACAAAAGTAAGAAAACTAGTGAACTACTTCTAAGGAACAGCCAGCGTCAGGAGGAGAACGCCCTTCAGGGTTCACTTTTTGTGCAGCCTTCCCTTCCACCTATATAGGCATGACGACGCTGAAGCTAGTCAGCCACCTGACCAGCCACAGATATGCTGGAGCCCCTAAGAACCACATGCAGCAGAAGCACCGTGCCATCATCATGAAGTAGGATACACAGATGTTTTAGTCAACCAGCAGCGACAACCGTCGGCTCCCTATATTTGAGTCATTGTGAATAAAAAAAAAAAAATAACCATTCAGTAAATGTCCGAGTCCAAAATTTACTGGGATTACAAAGCATGAAGAGCTCTGCAGCAAACCAAAACACAGTCCCAAATGATGACAACAGCAACTACTGGAATCCAACAGCCAATCAGAGTGCAGGAACCTAATTAAGCCTCATTCTGATTCACCACCCAGGTATATAATGATCTTCAACAACCACTGTTGATCTTCCACCCAGGATTACAATCCTAGTTAGATTCTCTTTTCACTGAGGAAAGCTTTGAATTGCCGAAATTTCTGATACCTATATCAAACAGCTACATCATAGATGACTCCACAACAACCGACGACATGGCCACAGTGGAGAGATCACCGTTAGGTTTCACTGGGAATCAAAACCAGCCATCAGACGAGAAAACATTGCAAGAAAGTTATACAATCCAGAACTTTCAATCACGTTTCATAAAGTATGGGTCAGAGAAAATGTACTGCCTGTATATACCCTTCATATAGCTTTGTTCTGAATTTTGTTCTGTTGTTTTTGTGTAACCTCGTTACATCCACATATCAAGGGTAAACAATATTAAAAGCTCACATGACACTTGTAAAATACCCTCATTATAGAGGTAACTCATTTGTGCAACAATCTACAGGTCCTGGTAGTGGATAACAATATGAATGAAGCCTGAGTTATTTAAATTAGCCCTGTATAGGGTTCATACTCTTGGTAAGAAAATCTTTTGACAAAATTATACTTATGAACGATGTGATACTGGAAACATTTACAAAACAGTAGTTTAGTTGACCGAATTTTTATTCATCAAATTACGTTATCACGTGATGACTGGCAACTTTTGGGAGTCTGTGAACGCTCCTATTCTGTGTGTGTGTGTGTGTATATATATATATATATATATATATATATATATATATATATATATATTGTAGCACCAGTCCAGCGGGGCAGTACTCCCAAGGTGGATGGAAAGCTGATGACAGGGAGAGCTGGAGCTCCCGTTTCATCAGCCCTCGGGACTAGATCCCGACCATCCCCCTTTGCTGAACTTTTTCAGTCTCTCAGTAACACAGAGTAGGCCAGCATGCTCTCCAATACAAGTTTCACAAACTGTCAAAACCAAACTACATGCACAGTATACACCACACTTCTTTTTAAAAAATTTGAAAAATGGCATCGAATAACGTAGCTTCGGAGTCCCCAGGGGGGGGGGGACCATAAATGCCCCGACTTTCTGCCCGTCTCCCGGTGACGACTCGAGATGCTTGGAACCACTGTCTGACTCTCTTCATTTCTGCAACATTCGTGGCCTTTCCTCTAACTTTCGCTCTTTTGAGCACCACCTCTCCTTCACTAAACCTCACCTTTTTCTAACTGAGACTCAGCTGTCTGAGGGAACTGACAGCAGACCCTTTTCTGTATCCTTCTACTTTCTCTATATTCATTTCAATGCCAAAGGTGGCTGTTGTGTAAATATACACAACAACTTATCTTGCTCTCGTGTTCCTGAACTCGATTCTTCTGAATTCTTTACACTCTGGCTTCGGCTTTCCTGTCATTCTCTGACTAAATATATCTGTGCTGTTTACTTATCTTCTAATTCTATCAAAAATTCTTTGACTATCTTACTTCTACGATGGAACACATTCTATCCATTTCTCCTTTCTCTGAAATCTCCATTCTTGAAGATTTAAATGTTCAAAATCACCTTTGGCTCTCCTCTCCTTTCACTGATCCACCTGGTGAACAAGCCTACACCTTTTCTATCCTTAATGACCTAGAGCAGCTTGTACAGCACCCTATCCGTATCCCTGACTGCCTTGGAGAGAGCTGCAACATACTTGACCTCCTCCTTGCAACTAATCCTTCTGCTTACACTGTTAATCTTTTCTCTCCATTGGGCTCCTCCGATCAAAACCTTATCACCTTAACCTGCCCTATTGCTCTGATACGGCCTGTGGACCCCCCACAGAAACGTTGTCTGTGGCACTTTGGATCTGTAGATTGGGAGGCCCTCAGGCAGTACTTCTTTGATTTTCCCTGAAATGATTAATGCTTCCATGGCCGGGAGCCATCTGGGTGTGCCTAGCACATTGCGGAGGTTATTCTCTCGGGCATGGAAGCATACATTCCTTTCTCATATCCTTTGATTAATGCTTGTTCTAATGCTGTCCGCAGCAAGGAGAGGGCCTATAAAAGGTACTAGAGCCAACCCACCCCTGAATCGCATCTTTTATACGTTTCTGCCCAGAATCGTGCCAAGTCTGTTCTTCGCTTTGCTAAAAATTATTTCATCCATACAAAATGCTCTCAGCTTTCCAACTCGAATTCTTCCTGCTCATTCCGATACCTTGCCAAAAACCTTTCTAACAACTTTACCTCATCATCCTTCCCTCCTCTTTTCTACTCTGATGGCTCTGTAGCTATTTCTTCTGAATAAGCAGACCTCTTCGCTCAGACTTTCTCCTCCAATTCCACCTTAGACGATTCCAGTGCTGTTCCTCCATCACTTCCCCCCCTCTGACTTCCTCATGCCTAATATTAAAATTTCTTCAGCTGATGTATTTTTTGCCATCACAGGCCTCAATACTAATAAGGCATATGGGCCTGATGGAGTCCCACCTGTTGTTCTCAAGAACTGTGCTTCTGTGCTCACACCCTGACTAGGCAAACTCTTTCGCCTTTGTCTATCAACTTGTACCTTTCCTTCTTGCTGGAAGTTTGCTTTCATTCAGCCAGTCCCAAAGAAGGGTGACCATTCCCAACCCTCTAACTATCGTCCAAATGCATTAACATCCTATATCTCAAAAGTTTTCGAGTCTATTCTTAATAGAATAATTTTAAAGCATCTTCCCTATCACAACCTTCTTTCTGATCGTCAGTTTGGGTTCCATCAGGGACGCTCCACAGGCGATCTTCTCACCTACTTTTCAGACTCCTGGTCATCCTCCTTTCGGGACTTTGGCGAAAGCTTTGCCATTGCATTTGACATCTCAAAAGCTTTCGATCGGGTCTGGCATAAATCTTTAATTTCCAAACTGCCCTCTTGCGGTTTCTATCCTTCTATCTGTGCCTTCATCTGTAGCTTCCTTTCTGGTCGTTTTATAGCCGCTGTTGTAGACGGCCATCGTTCTTCTCCTAAATTTATTAACAGTGGTGTTCCTCAGGGCTCTGTATCACCAGCTCTCTTCCTTTTATTCATCAATGACCTTCTAAGCTGTATATCTAACCCTATCCACTCATACGCTGATGACTCCACCCTTCACC